>NC_068293.1:30708064-31072157 GCF_025860055.1 Xyrauchen texanus | reverse complement strand
CTTAACTGAAAGTTTTTCACCTATCTCTCTCGATTGCTTAGTTCCCCAAGGCCAACATTGGCACCATTATAAGCAAGATAAAGTTCATCAGTGAGGAAAAGCTGAAAGAAGTAAAACAGTTCTTTGCGATGAGCGACCCAAGAAACACTGGTTTGATTCCATATGAGTCATTCAGGTAAGGAGCTAGCCAAAGACACAAATAAAGGAACAAAAGAAGCAAATGCACTGCTCAGAAAAAATAAATAAATAAATAAATTAAATAAAACTGTTAATATGTAAAATTTTAAAACAAACCATAACCCCCCCCCAAATTCCTTAAACGTCTGAGCATCAGTAAATGGTTGTGTTCCTTTGCAGGACTCTGTTGGCAGATATGGGCGTTCAGTTGTCTGAGCATGAGATCATGACTCTGGGTCGCACCTATTCAGTGCAGGAGCAGCCAGAGGAGGATGTGAGCCTCATGCTTGCTGTGGCTCAGGATCAGCTAAAAAAGAAACACTTTGAGAACTTTTTAGATATGGTGCAAGCTTTCACGCATGAGGACCGAGAAAGGTAGGGCTTGAGCATGGGTTTCACCATTTAATCACCTTCCTGTTCTATTTCAATGCTCAAATAAAATAGTTTTAAGAGGTATTTCCTTGTATTTGATATTTTAAGACAGTGTGGGTCTTAATCATCAAACATAAGCTAAACAAACTTCTGTGTAACCATTCATGAATCCATTCTTACTTAAATTGTCGCATTGAATTGAATGCAACAGTTTACCTATGAAATGTTTTTTGAATGATTTTCACCCAAACACAATTCTGCTCATCTTTCATGACTGAGACCAAATATATTTCAGTTTCAGTACATTCAGTGGATGTTTAAACATATTAAACATCAAATAATCAAATGAGTATTATTGTATAAACTATATATATATACACACAGCAAATATTTCTATTTATTCTTTTGCTCTACCTGTAGCTTTTAAGCACATGTAACAGTGCTAAGGTCAAAATTAGCATTGAGATAAACATGCATTCTTACAGAACCACAAAAAGAATTTACACACTGTTCTATAAGGACACACACCCTCAACTGTTGAGAGTGTCACACAGGCACTGATGCTCACCACTTACAATCATAATAGTGTGGTAGAACAACCATCAATCTGCTTTAGATTGAGGGTGTGTGATTAGATCCAGTGGTTCAAGTGAAGCATTGGAAACAGACGAACCCCTGTGGCATGTTGCAGGCAAGGAAAATAGATGAGGAACAATGCCAACAGGCCCTGTGGAAAGTTTCGTTGTTTTCCGATATGTTCTAAATATCCTTTAGAAAAATTTGCCTGGAATGTCTGCATCTGTCTGTGATGAACTCAATAATAAGGACTGTTCATACTTGATGACAAAAATCATTTTTAAATCAATTGTTATTTTAATGTGTTTTAGTTGTAATGGCTAGAGCTTCAATCACATTGGCAAGCCCAGACAGGATCGGTGGATTTTGTTTTTAGCATTTGCTGTGCTGTGTTTTGAGGGAAAATACTGCATGTGGAATGCTGCAAAAATAAATGTAAACATGGTAAAATCTTTTCTATGGAGCTGAGAGCGCTCTACTCTTCTTAGATAAATTATACTAAATAGTATCATATAAATAGTCCTATTATTTAGGATAATCAATTTGTACTAAATCTTTAATAAACAAACATGTGAGGGGTGTGTAGAACTATTGGGTGTTCCAATGCTGCAGCTGATTTCTGCTTGTGTAAATTGCGTGCCTGCACATTGGCTAGTAATGTAAAGGACTGATATATTGAATATCTTTTTTGTTTGTTTGTTTCATTATGGTTGGTTTGCCTAATGGCTGTTAAAGAAAAAGACAAAAGGAATAACTCACACAAAAATGAAAATGATGTCCTAATTTTCTCATCCTCATTACGTTTCAAACCTGTATGATTTTCTTTCTTATGCTGTATAGAAATGGAGATGTTTTCATGAATATTGCAGTTTATCTCTTCAATACAATGGCAGTTGAGAAAAACTCACTTTCAAGCTTAAAAAGTGACCCCAAAGCATCATGAAATTGATCCCTTACACTCATGCATCATATTCCAAGTATTCCCAAATTTAAGTTCACAGTGTCTCATCTGTTCACGCAATAACTTGGGTTGTTTTGTGCTTACTATAAATGATACTGTATGCCTTCTGTAGACTTGGAATATAACACAATATTCTGGGGTATGTGACATTCATTAAAACATCTCCTTTTGTGTTCTGCATGAACAAGAAAGTCATACCTGTTTGGAACAACACGAGGGTGAGTAAATTCTGACTGAATTTTCATTTTGGATGAATTATTTGTTTAATAATAATCATCATTTTCTTCTTCTACTCTCCTTTTTCATCTTCATTTTTAACCACTTCCTTTTCACTTAAATGGTGCTGTAGATCTGGACACCTCTCTGCCAAAGAGGCACGGATCATCTGTAAATCTTTCCGACTGCCCCTGTCTGATGACCTACTGAGAATTCTTCTTAACAAGTAGGAACAACAGAAAAAAACTCCCATTTATGACTACCCATAAAACACTTCAGTGCAATATTTTCATATTTCCTATCACTTATATTCGTTGCCAGGTTTCAGGATAAGTCTGAGAAGATTGACTACCATGCCTTCCTCTCAGGCATCAACTGGAGAGAAAACCCCACCCCTGCTGTACACCCAGACGTCACCTTGAAGGTGAATAACTGAAAGGTTTCATCCTTAACACGAAAATCTCTCCAAAACAGAGAGGATCAAAGCAGCTATTAGTTGTTGTGATGTGATGCGATGACATGAAAATTAAAATATTTAATACATTTTGTCATCAAATAGTGTTTTTGTCTGTTAAATGTCATCCTCTTTCATTTGCTAAAGCAGCCACACACATTTCCTCTGTGTGAGCGTTTGTGTTTTGAGCACCTACAAGCTTCATCAAGAAAACCAGCCTTGGGAAAACCCCACTCAACAACTACTCTGAAGTAGAGCTTTTATTACAGCACAGTAATTTAGCATGCCTCCTTGGAGTCTAAGCAGATCCATCTGCTCAGTGACTCAAACTATGTGCATTCCAGGTCTGCATGGTCTGACTAACCAGCAGGGGGAGATAGTGGTCAGCCTATCTATAGTTTCTGTCGCTGTCTTTTCTATTTAAAGGGATAGATCACAGTTCACCAAAAAAAATAAAAATAATAATTCTCTCAATGTTTACTGATCCGCATGCATTCCCAGATGTGTATGACACATCACTGTACATCTTGCCATTGCAGTCTCTAGGCACAATCATGATTTCAAGCTCATTTACACTTCCTAGTGCTTGATGCATGTGCAGAGCACTAAATGGTGCTAGGAAGTGTTATTGAGCTTGAAATCATGATCCCCACGATGATGCTTATGTCAACATTTATAGTGGAAAAAGGAGTTATATTTTGGCCTGTTCTCACCTAAAACCGACTGGATCATTTTCATTTCTGGCCACCATTCACTTGCATTGTACAGATCTGAAATATTCTTCTAAATATCTTAATTTGTGTTCTGCAGAAGAAAGTCATACCTATTAAGGATGGCATGAGGGTGAGTAAATGATGAGAGGATTTAGATTTTTGAGTGAACTATCCTTTTAAATAGCAATTCCTGGAAGCTAGACTTATTTTTCATTTTGTCTCAGTTTATTGACTGTTAAATTTGCTTCTAGCCATTTCCTTTGGCCCTCCCTTAAAGGAATAGTTCACCCAAAAATGTGAGGTTCATGTGGTTTATATGGTTACAGTAAATGCATTAGACACCATGAACTAACTATGAACATTATTTTATCACACCATTTACAGTATTAATCTAGGATAAAGAAAAAGTTCACCTGAAAATTCAAATTCTCTCATCATTTACTCACTCTCATGCCATCGCAGATGTGTTTGACTTTCTTTCTTCAGCTGAACACAGATTTGTTGAAGAATATTTCAGCCCTGTAGGTCCATACAAAGCAGGTGAATGGGTATCAACATTTTGAAGCTCTTAAATCCACATAAGGGCAACATAAAAGTAATCCATACAATTCCAGTAGTTAAATCAATGTCTTCTGAAGCAATATGATAGGTGTGGGTGAGAAAGAGCTCAATATTTAAGTCTTTTTTTTTTTATTATAAATTCTCCTCCCTGCTCAGTCAATCTCCACTTCAGTTTCACTTTCCCGTTCTTCTTCTGTTTTTTGTGATTAATGCATATCACCCCTACTGGGCAGAGAGGAGAATCTATGATAAAAATGACCTAAATTTAGATCCGTTTCTCACTCACTCACACCTATCATCTATCACCTGTCATATAGTGTCTGAACACATTAATTTAACCACTGGAGTCATATGGATTACTTTTATGCTCCCTTTATGTGGATTTTGGAGCTTTTGGCACCCATTCACTTCCATTGAGAGGACCCACACAGCTGAAATATTCTTTTAAAAATCATAATTTGTGTTCTGCAGAATAAAGAAAGTCATAACAACTGGGATGCCAGAAGGGCATTAAATCATGAGTGAATTTTTATTTTTGGGTGAACTATAACTTAACCCTAACCCTAACCTGATGTACTGAATACTGAAGCACGCAATGCCATTAAACTTTTACATTCTGCTATTTCGAACACCAAGGACAAGACATTTACTATGTGCTAAAGGCTTTGGTCAATCTGGCCTGATAAATGTATCCGTGCACCTTAATTTGCTGAGAAATTAAATGAAAGTGCCAGCTGTATTTTTGTGCTCCACTAGCCTCTGTGAACTATTTCTCAAACCTTGTCGTACTGTTGTATTTAGTTTGATGTAGACCGGAGAGGAGAAGCTGTAGACCCTGCAGTTAAAACCATCAACTACTCACTCTTGCTGGAGGATGTCTTTGGCAGTGCAGCAAACATTAATGACAGCTGAGAATGTCCCATTGGGATCCTCAACCTAACTCCACAACAAGCTCAAGAAATCTGCTCCACTTCGTGTATTGCACAGAATAAATTCTCATTGTTGCACATTATTTTGTGTTGTGTTGCATGTTAAAATGTCATAATATCTTTTATGTGTACATTTGAATCGACTTCCATTTAAAATCAAAATCATCTTGGAATGAGAACATTATTTTGACGTGCTGTTGGTGCCTTGGGGCCAAGCAAGGTGCAGTTAAAGTTACGAGCAGCTAAATCAAACCATATTTCATGTACAAGCAGACAGACACGCACATTTGCCATGATTATGTGGAAAAAGTTGTCAATATATTATGGCAGCATGCCGTGGCCATATGAGAGAAAACTGCCTCAGAATAGCTGACTGTCATATAGATAAGATTTGTGAGAAAATTCATAGTCCAAATGCCTATTTCCCAAAGGCATTTATATCATTTAGTGCACCGAAAGAGAGACCATGTTTCCCATGGTTAAAAGCAAAGGTTGCATATCCTTTTATAACTTACCTTGGCTGTTCTCACTTTGACCAGCTCTGATATGGAATGTTTTGCAATTGTCAATAGCTGATGCTGTGTATAAAAAGACAGGTCAAGCATGTCTGTAATCAGAGCGTTTCTGATCAAGGCCTCAATGCCTGGCCAAGACAGAAGGAGTGCATTACATCAGACCCGCATTATCAAGTCTTCCTAGCTTTCACACTTACTAAAATATTAGCCTCCTGAGTTAGCGGGCTTCTGTCTGAAACACAAAGGCTGACGCAGGGCAGGGTCCAGCACATATTTAGCCTGGCTCCTATGAATGGGGATAGTTGGGCCACTCGGTGACATCCCAGAAATCCTGTGAATCGATTAAAAAAGTTGTGCCCAAAAGTAACAGCGTATGGGTTTGAAATGATATGAGGGTGAGTTAATAATGACAGAATTTTCATTTTGGATTGAACTATGCCTTTAAGCTAAAGTCACCTTTAGCTTAAGTCACGTTTACTTTCATAGGTGTATTGGCAAGCCTCTCATTTTAATATGTCACTGCTCTTGTTTAATTGATGTGTATTTAGTCTCCAATGTCTTCTACAGTTTCTGCACTGGAAAGGTAGTAAAAGTCTCTGGGGCAAAAAATCTCCAATAAAAGTTTTAGAGGTCCATTGGTGATTGCTAAACACTCTCATTATAAGAGTAAAAGCCATTAAATTGTATTGCTTTAGTTATTTGTTGCTTGTCGACACCAAGAAAAAATGATAGGTCCCCAGCAACTCCATTCTAGCCCAGATATTTTCCCACTAAACTGCCACAACATTGTGAATAGCGCATTATAGTGTTTAACAAAAGAAGTAACACATTACAATAAGGCTGTTAGTTAATGTGATTTTTAAAAAAAATTAAAATACTTTTTCAGCACATATTCATCTTAAAGATAATTTCAACATATACAACGAAAAATGAAAAGTTGTATAACTTAAAATTAATTATGCATTGTGAAATAACAATAAGCAAATGGATTTTCATAAATTAACTTTAAAGGATTAGTTCACCCTAAAATAAAAATTCTATCATCATTTACTCACCCTCATGTCATCTTAGATGTGTATGACTTTCTTTCTTCTACAGAACATCAGCTCTGTAGGTCCATACAATGCAAGTGAATGGTGACCAAAACTTTGAAGCTCCAAAATGACATAAAGGCATCAGAAAAGTAACCCATGTGACTCCAGTGGTTAAATCCAGGTCTTCTGAAGTGATCCAGTCAGCTTTGGGTGGCAACAGATCAAAATATAACTCCTTTTTCATTATAAATCTTGACATCAAGCAATCTCCTTTAAAATCAAGATTTGAAGTTTGATTACACTTTCTAGCATCATCTAGTGCTCTGCACATGCATCAAGCACTAGGAAGTGTAATTGAGCTTAAAACAATGATCGTGCCTAGAGACTACAATGGAAAGGTGTACAGTAAAAAAGGAGTTATATTTTGGTCTGTTTCACCCAAAACCGATTATTTTGCTTCAAAGGACATGGATTAAACATCTGGAGCCTCATTGATTACTTTTATGTTGCCTTAATGTGATTTGTGGAGCTTCACAATTCTGACCACCAGTTACTTGTATGGACCAACAGAGCTGAAACATTCTACTAAAAATCTTCATCTGTGTTCTGAGGAAGAAAGAAAGTCAATCACATCTAGGATGGAATGAGGGTGAGTAAGTGAAGAGATCATTTGAATTTTCAGGTGAACTTTTTCTTTATCCTAGATTAATACTGCAAATGCTGTGATAAAATAATGTTCATTGTTAGTTCATGGTGTCTAATGCATTTACTGTAACCATATAGAACCTCAGTGTAAAGCACTACAAAGAAAAAAGAACATTAGAAAGAACATTTGGCAATTTGTAGGCTTTCAAAAAATAAAATGACTGCCAGATTTTGTTGCAATTGTACAATATCAGAGCATTTCATACCAAGCACTTTTTAACAGTCGTGATTAGTCTAATAATTGTGTTCACAGTATTAACTTTAATATCCTTTGACTTTTGAATTTATACTCCTTTGGGTTCACAGTTCATAAAATAAAATCTTTACTTTTACATTTCCAACACTTTAAAATACTATTCAACTTAATACCTATTATTGTTTGAAATTCATTAATACCAGTAAGAATGAGGAACAAATGAAGGAAATGAATAATAATTAAAACAGATCCTATATTGGTGGGGGTTAATTTTGGAGATCAAGATGCTTTAAAGCTATTTTGAATAGACAGTGAAAGGATTGCCATTTTGCCATGCACTTTTCCCGGCTACAGAGACTTGACACTGCCCACAGGTATTGGTACTATGATGGTATACAGGCAGAATTAAGTCATTCAAGGCATTTCTTAGGAGGTCATTCACAGCCTCAGGTGCACATGAGGAAATAGTTACAAAATTACATCCCAGTTTTGTCTTTTTTTTTCTTTCTTTCTTTTTTTTTTGACAATTGATTCCATTCTCCCTATTAATTCATATAAATAACCTAATTAGGCTCGTACGTATATTAGATCTGTGTTTTCCTCTTATTTTCTAAAGAGCACTTATTTTCGAAGGTATGCGCTTTGACTCTTGCCAGTTAGACCTGGTACGGTGATCATTTTAAGGTTGTCTTTGGCAAGTATTATTAAAATAGTAGAAGAAGAAATGTTTTTCTATACTGGCTGTAAATTATGATTATGGAACTTTTTTTATTCAGGTCAGCGTTCCCAGAGGAGCTAATTTCTGGATGCATGCACTGTTTCACTATAAATCACCGATAATTATGAGACCTTATTGTCATGTAGCTTGAAATGAGACTTGAAATAGATTGCAGAAGATCAAATCCTGAGCTCAAAAGCTTTGGCTTGCTTTGTGTTCTTGAAAAGTGGTTTGCAACCCTCAAATATGTCTGTCTGTTGTGGGTTAAGCCCTATTTAAAAGCTGATTTCAGTTGACTGGCAGACACACATGAGTCTGTGAATAAGATGCATGAATATACAATGTAAGAGCTCAACCATATACCGACATGATATATCAAGACAGGAGCTTTCCCTATTTCCCAAATAACTCTACTTTTGACAACACTCTCCCCATCTGTCCTTCTAGAATGTCTCAGCTCACACCACATGTACATATATAAAGATTAGAACACACTGAAACAAATTGTAGGGAATTAGAAGAACACAGCTCAACAGACAAATGCCTTGATTCGATACTTGTGCCCACGTCAAATACCGAAACAGTAGAGTTAAAAGAATAGTTGAATGCTGAAAGACAACAGAAGCTCCTAGATGCAATAAAATAATGAATAGGACAGGCATGAGAAGGGTTTGTTTCAAGAAAGGGAGCTTTATGAGGGAAATCTCTGCTAAGGACATTTTGCTCTTGCTGACATGTCAGGTCAACCCCTGTTTCATTTGCCTCTCACAGTCCTTCACAGAAAATATTTATTTTTACTCTAGGCATGTGTGCAATATCCTTTTGAAAATGTGCACATCAACCAAAATACCCTGCCAGTACCCATGTAATCCAATCCTGTTGTCATGATCAGACCACTTTGGATTAGCATTGTGTTTATGTACTTATTTAAATTTTGGTAAGCCAAACTGGAGTTGTTGGTTGTTAATTATGGGGCTGTCAACGGGTCAAGAGATAGAAGGTGAGAACATTTGTGAGGTCACACGAAGTCTTGCAGGTAATTATGGTGAGTAAACTTTTGACCCCCTAAGCTTGTAGCTGGACAAGAGCTTTCAGACTTAACATATCATAGCAGTTTGTGCATGCGTCACTTATTGTCTGAATGATGTTTTGTGCTGCATATTTTCATTTTCATTAATTGCCTTATTTCTTCAATTAGTTTGTTAGCCTTTTCCCTGTTCATGCTTTGAGAGTCTTAAAATTGAGTAATCTTAGCTTTACTTTCAAAAGTTTTTGCCATTGTTCACCTTTTTCAGACTTCATCATGGAAACTTTGGATAAAAAGTTGGTAAGATCCATTGATCAGATATTTTCAGGTCTCAAACATGCATTTCCTTCTCGGATCAAGTCCATATTTCAGTTAGATATTTCTCCCTCTAGTGTCAATGAAGTAATTTAATTTCAGCCGTCTCCCCTGTTATAATGTTAAAACGACTTGTGTGGAAAACATTTTTTGGCTACAAAATGACAAACTTTAAGAAAAAAACAAAGTCCTTGCTGGATTCTCTCCATGTTAGAGATGTGAAATAGTAATTATCCATTCACTGGGAACTCATAATTGAACATCTGTTTTTTATCTGCTTCTCCTTTCTCATTTTATATTCCAAATCAGGCAAAAATGTAGTTCTGTGCTTTGCATCCAAATGCATTTGAAAACTTGTGCTAGTATATATTGCTGTTAACCTTTGCGGTTGTTCTTGAGGTAGAGAAAATAGTTTTTCCATTGTTACAATGTATAACTACATACTTCGAACATACTTTAAAATAGCTCCCAACTGAATTGAGTTACACCTCCCAAATCCTGTAGTGTCCCAAGCGAGCATGGAAGAGAGCAAAGAATCAGTAGATCAATTGTTTTTAGATAAACTAACTATGCTAACAGTTTTATAACCTGGACCTCGTAAAAGAGGGCCAGACTTTTGGTCAGTCCTCTGATTTTGCTGGAATCCCCATTTGCTTGCGAGAGCGTGTCGGTGTGGCAGCTTGAATATGTGTGTGTGTGGGTGTCCCTAAGGTGATATATGACTGCTGTGTCACGTTTCACATCTGACAACCATCCCAAGATGTACATCATCCATCCTTTCCCTTTTCCATGTGATTCCTCAATAAAACAGTCAAGCAGAGGGGAGGGGAGCCAAAAGGGAGGGGAGGGAGTCCGAGCTCACACGTAATCGGCATGCGTGAGAGAGAGAGAAAGAGAGAGAGAGAGAGTGAGTAAAAGAGAAATAGAGAATGGGGAGAGAGCAAGTGGATGAGGGAGAGAGAGGAATCTAAAGGCAACTGTTGCTTAAGACATTTCCTCTTCATCTTGCCTGTCTTGGAAGACGCAGTTGGGATTGGATATTGTACGTTAAAAGGCACCAGACCCAAGGTAAGACCACCAGTGTTGTAAATGTGACCCAGGTCATCAGAGTTACTTTGTACTGGCTGCAAGGTTAATTGCTGTACATTACTGTTTTAGCATTTACAATTCTGTCTTGTTCCAGCAATGCATTACTAATGGTTTGCAGATTTTGTTACTAAATATTGAAGTCTGAATATTATTTCTAAATGAACTGTGTGGTCCTTGTTTGATTTTATCTTTCAAATGATCTTAAAATATTTTTAAATATGAAGCAGTTTTTGCAAGAACTGAAATGCAAAACATAGTGATTGATCTACCTTACGTAGCAAGAACCTTTTTTTACCCGTTTCATGATTTCACTTAAAAGAGTGACTGCATGTTAAGCAGCATGAACAGCAATTACTCAACTATCTCTCTTTATTTTGCTCTGAGTGAGACAAAACTGAAGCATTTAGGTGGACAGGAGATAAACACAGGTATATTACAGTATATCTGACAAGGCTACAAGTAGGCATATGCTCTGTGGGAGGTCTTTTGTTAAGGTAAGCCATCAGCCAAATGGAGGTCATTAGCCAACAGCACCAGATGAGAAATCACGCGTATTCTGAAGATTGTTTATGAAGCTTGAGGAATAGGTGTGCTAGAGGCAAAACATACTGCTGAACAAGTAGACAAAACAGTGACGTTATATGTGTAGTTATGGCAGCCCATTCATAATCAATACTGCAGAATACAGTATTTCTTTCACACCATATAAGCTCTTTATGAAGGAATCAAATGCACAGTAGGGGTGTGCACAGAATTAAAGCCTGTTTCATCAGTGTTATTTTCAGAAGATGACGACTGCCATCAATTTGCACATCAAATTCAATTGCGAAGGTTAACAGGACGACATAACAGGGTCCCTAATTAATTTAACTAGAAACCCCTCCACAGCTTTGCTATGCATAGACCCTTTTTATCCTGTAGCATTCCGATCAGACAGGCGCTTTTCTAAGAAGCTAAATGTAATGCTAACATTAGTTTAGCATTGGCTCACATGGTGTCCTGTCATTTGCAGCAAGCTATGTTCAAATCCACTGTGTTTGCCTTATCTTTATCACAGGGGGATATATATAGTGTGGGGTTTAGCTCTGGTGTACAGGAGATGCCGGACTACTGGCATCTGCATGTGGTGGCAGTGACTCTGCTTGGGACTGGCATGTTGCTTGGTTTGCAGATGGGCAAGGGAGGAGGGCTGCAGGGTGATCCCTACAGGAATCTGCCCTTTGGTTTATTAAAAGCTGCTCAAACAATAGGGTGCTAAACAAGCAGAAAACAGTGACGTAACCCGTTTGGAGGAGGTGGGGGTTTGGGTATGACATTGTGACTGTGAAGACAATTCTGCTTATTGGAAAATAGAATGACTAATACTAGATGAATACAGGTCAAAGGCACTCAACAACTGTGTATTCTGTGGAGCAAGAGCCCAGGGGTGAAAATTTCATCAAAATGTTGGGTGATATGTTAATGATGTTAATGATATTTTGTTAATGACATTAACAAAATATTAAAATGTTAATGATATTTTAGGGGGGGGGGGGGGGGCAACCCTCAGATAGGAACTGGGTGAGACAGTTCCCCAATTGACACACACACACCAGGTTGACATCAAACGACGATCGACGAAGACTGAACAAAGACACGGGGTATAAATACACAAACATGGGAAAAGGGGCCAATGAAAGAACAGAACTCAAACAAGATAACAAGGTGATTAACAGAAGCAAACGGCAAACTAATGAGGGCAGGTGAAAACAATGACAGGGAACACGAACGCTAACAGAGGACTATGGAGTTACATAAGGGACTAAAGTGAAAACTAAGAAGTGCAAAAGTGACAAGATGGTAAACAAGAGGGCAACAGTGAAACAAGACAGGGTAACCGTTACAATGTTATACATATCTTGTGGTAACAGTAAAGCATTTAGACAATCCAAAAAGTGTCTTTAAAAGTCAAAACTTTCTCTATTCTCTATTTTTAGTTGTTGATTTATGTACTTGTACATCAGACGGATGCTTGTGGAGTGTCGCAGAACATCGCAGAAGTTTTCAGCGCCTCTAGTCTTAATTGCTGAGTTTTTAGGATGCTGTGTAAAGTTAAACGTACTTTAGTTTAAAACTGAAAAAGACGTGTCTCGAGATCCCTGCCCTTGTACAGCTGTTTTTAGTGCAAAAGCAGGTATGTGGAAGGCTGAGCTGCCTGCTCGTTGGTTTGACATGGTGCATTGCCTGTACAGCTGCAGCGCTGACTACCCCCTACTGAATTAAGGTAAATCTAGCTTGAAAAGCTCCTATAATTGGAACATTTCTTGTCACAGAATTTACATACAGGTAGGGGGCATGATTAATTGTTGTTTTTTAACATAATGCTATTCTTGTAAAACAAATACAGTATTTCATTTCGATCCAGATCAAATGTCCATCTAATACGATTATTATCTCATCATAATTGGGTTTGAAGGCATTAGGTTCAACATAATTCAAACCCTCTCATGCCCTGAAGTGATTTTAAGCCTGAAAATCCTGCTTAAAATGACAGTCTGTGCTTCAGCTTAAGCAGAAAAACAGCAATGGTAAGAACAAGAGTATCAAGAAACAAGACTGTATCAAGAGCCTACCCATGATCCCTTGAGCAGGGCCGCCAATAAGGGGATACAAGGCCTGGGCGCAACAGCAAAAGCGACATCTGCCAGGGCAGCTTAACTGTATGTTAACTGTATGTACCTCAACCCTCACAAATGAACTGTCCGCAGCCCTGATCCAGAGTTCTTTCAATATCTGAAAACCCCCCCAAAAAACATGCGATGATGTCCTGATTTGAAAAGCTCAGCGTTCCACATTTATATTCCACAAATCCAGTGGACTGTGGTTTATAAAGAGTGTTACATGTACAGGGGTGGTGAGAAGTGAGAAGTGGTGCTGATCTGAATAGAGTGCACCATCTCCTGCCATATGGCCCCTAACCTGTGGCTGCTTTTGAATGTCAGGAATTTCACAGTACTAATGGCACAGACGGCGAGGTCCCTCTCCAGCCCTGCCACAGCATGAATGGATCAACCATGATCAAAAGATCCATACTCTGTTTCCACAATCACCATTGCTGTGCCCAGGGACAGTTCATACCAGGGGTCCACTTCTTAAGTGGCATTAGCCACCAACAGGACTCCCAGTTTGGACATAATCCCAAGGCGAATAGTCTGGGAGTTCAGTGCAACAGGGATCTGGGATGTCTCACCCAGTTCTGGCTCCTGCCTTCCTCTTAAATTTGTTTATTGTTTTATTTTTCTTCCCATGGGATAAAATTTGGCAGTTAGTGAAAATGAAAAATACTTTGTTTTGTATCGGTAATATCAACTTGGAAATAGTCTTTTACTGTGAATTATCCTGTCCATGTGGTTGTTTGTGAAATGAAGAGGCAAACATATTAGGGTCACATGTGGAAAACACATCTTTCCTCCAAAAATTTCCCTTCTGAGAAAAACATATTTATTTAGGGAATTCTTGGCTTTGTCTCAGATTGTACTAAGAGGGCTAATTAAAGGTAACATTTGAGTACAGCTCCATCAGATAGCAGAAACAACAATGTCAAAGTAAATTCCTTAGCTCCTCAACAAAGAAAATAAAAGGGATATATATATATATATATATATATATATATATATATATTTAAAGAGTATAAAATGTCTGAGGTAGAAAGATGTTATTGTCTCAGATGGAGGGGTCGTACGTCCTGCTGCTGCAGTTAGTAGACATACTGGGCTTTATAAATCTACAAGCCGAAGCAGGTGTGGACGCCATGGCGGTGAACCTTACCTTACAGCCCCTGCCTCAGAGTGCCTCTCTGTAAGAGTAAATATTGGGGAGCCCTAAATACACCCCAAACTGTCCCAAGCGCAGTACTGGCAGCCCTTAACTGCTGAAGCTGCCACGCATGGTTGCACCATGAGATCACTCTCTCATTGTTTATGAAATAAATTGGATCTGTAGTTACCTTTTGAGCCAGGGTGTCCATACAACATTTTTAAGCCTCATTACGATGACTTCAAATCAGAGTGGCAGATGTTCTGTACCAGCTTTGAATGTCAACACTCATGCCCAGGCATGATGGTTACGATGATGGTCGCTGGTATGTATGATATGTTGATATTAAACAAAAGATGAAGCGAGTGTGCCTATGTACGAAGCATCCAAGTTAAGAACGGACTGTGATGTCCGCTTGTGTAAACCCCTGCAACATATGCTCTCTGGTGCAGTTAAACATTTCAGTGAGTATTTATTTAAACAGGCAAATTGATACTTAAATTTCTTACACGAGGAATGCTTAAGTTAAATGATTCCCTGTGGTAAGAAAAACACAAGGGGAAAGTTTTAAATTAGCCTGATGTGTTGGCGATTTCTTGCAATTCTTGACTTCAAAATTTTATTCTGACAGGATGAAGAAAAATGCTAAAGTTTATAAATAATGCAGGATATTGTTTCAGTGAATGATAATTTCCTCTCTGCAAAACAGTCTGATCCAGGCTTGCGGAGTCTGTTACCTTAGGGTTCAGCTACTCTTTCTCCCCCTCATTACACCAAACCTTTTAGCAGTTGTGGCTCGGTGAATTTCACTGCCGCACACGAAACAGTTTTATATCATTGTCATGAGGACAGTAAAGCACTGAGGCAGTGAAAAAATAAGTATATGTATAAATATGTGCCTTGTTTGGCAGTTGTCTCCCTGTCATGAGAGAACTTGCTCCGAGACATTTCTTTTTATGAAAAATTAATTTCTGGGGAAATTCGCTCCAGGCTGTTAAATAATATATTAGGTTTCTCTGCTGTGTAATAAAAACACTGTTTCTTTCAGTGTTGGGATTGTTAGAATAACAGAACAGTGGCCTGCCAGCACTCCTCATACATCACAGCCCACTTGTGTCTCCTGGCTGGATGTCTCAGGTCATCTGTAATTGAGGGGTTCTCACGCAGACAAACTCACACTCTCCCCTATTTGTATCTTACCTGCCTAGTTGCTCCATTAACAACTGAAACAGTAGTGGTATTTTAACCACTAACTGGGCATAATACACAAAACACTTCCTGATATCATATCTCAGATGGGTGTCTATGGAAGGACTTTACTAATACTTCTACTCTTGGCTAACCTTTGATAAATTCTTTACCCACAGATAGATCCAGACAGGCAGAACTCAACGGGATGGATGAGTTTAAAGAGAAACCTCACTGCACGTTTCAGATCACATATGTGGCATCAAAACCACAGTTGAGTCATCTTCATTGTCTTCTGTAGGAGACTTAACACCATTCTTTCATTTACCTGTGGAAGTTTGGACACTAGCACCTGTGGGTAGAGGCCAATATGAGGAACCAGCCTGGGATTCTACTTCTTCTGGTCACATGTCCTCTGTTGAGTATCCTGCAGGGTGTCACCTGCAAGGCAGAAAGTGGACACTTGGGGGACAGTGACCCTGACAGGTGCATGAGACATCATTTTGTCGAGACCATCACACATCCCATCTACAAGTGCAATTCCAAGGTAAAACTAACATTTACTAAGTAGAGAAAATTGTTGAGCTCTTGCATGGAGACAATTTACAGTATGTGTGTGTGTTCAGTATATATATATATATATATATATATATATATATATATATATATATATATATATATATATATATATATATATATAACAAATCTCAGAAGTTTCTGTCTGCACACTAAATGATAGTCAGGCATATCTGTTTATTGCTTATGTCAGTTTTGAGGAGGTCTTGTGGTCTTATTTCCAACACAGTATTTATTTCTTATTAGTATCCAACTGAGAGGAACACTGTGCACATGCACAAAACTCAACGTAAACTGGAGCTCCCATTTTGCTCATTGAATTACAAAAAACGGTCTGGAAGGTTAAACCCTCATGTAAGGCAATACACTCTCTACACCCACAACTTGATGTTTTAAACAAGACGTTTAAAAAAAACAGCAATTCTCCTGATACATGAAAAGGTTTTAGGTTTAAATAGTAACCCCAGGGGTGTCCCTCATAATTATAATCCATGACTGAGAAAACAAAAACTGTTTTCATTTATTGAATTAGATAGTATGGCTGGCTTGTCTGCTGACCTCCACCTTTAGTTACTTTGACACCTTGGCAAAGAACAATGCACACAGCCTGCCTGTGAGGCCCAAAGCCTAGCCAGACATAAGCACTCATGGGGTGCATAAATGTTTGAGAGGTGGCACTGTGCCAGGGCTCCATACAGTGCTGTGCCTGAGTCATTTCTTTTTTCTTTTTTGGATATTGAAATAATAATGTGTGATTTATCCCCTCAAAATAAAGCCACTGATGATGAACACAAGTTCAAGATGTTCTTATTTACCTGTACCTCTTAGTGGGTTGGATTCACAGTATATCCACATCAGATATGAATTCAGTTTCTCAGGCTCCCGCTCTTACAATCCCAGCTGGTCTGTGTCAGCAAATATGCAACTTATAGTAAATGGAAAATAAGCTAGGCAGCCACCTGTGCTCAAGCTAAAAATTATGTGAATATTACATGAGTTGCATGTTATATTTTAATTATGAAACAAACAACTGCAATAAACCAAATGGAGTGAGTTGAAGAGGGAAAGACATGTTCAGTGTGGTTTCACATATAGTGCATTTTAAGTTAACCAAATCCAGTTTGTTTAAGGTGAACCAGAAAGGAAACCAGCCGCAAATTATCTCTTTCTTATGCTTTTGGTGTTCACAATGTAAGTGGACTTAAAAGAGGACCCAGTTTCTTTTTTGGTCCTCTTTACATTAATGTAGTCTCAGACCCCTGGTTGTTCACACCACAGCTCCTTAAGAACTAAGATCCCATTGCAGCTACCAACGTCTTTGTTAAAACCTACAAGCCCTTATTTCGAATGAAAACATTCAAAATTCTTAGTCCATTTGAAAAGATGTTTACTTATATATCATCTCTAGTGTAATGGAGCAAGCAAGTGCCTCCTCCAGCATGTCATTTACATTGTGTGTATGAGCCAAGAACATTTACCATTGCGCAAATAAAATTAAAGTGAAACTATCAAAATCCTCACTTGTATTTTCGTGGGAGTTTGGCGCGAACCTCTGTAGATGGTACGCCCATCAGAGCTCTTCAAATCGGTTCATCTTAACATGCTGCTTTGCTCTGAATTTGAACCCTGCTCCACCTCTTGAGGTCGTCTGAGTATGGTTAGCTTTTGGGTCCTTATAGAGGGGCATGAAACCACTTGGGTTGTTCACACATACACGTTATACCTCTCTGAGAGCACTAGGAGTGCTCAATGAACTAGGTGTGAAAGCGCCCTCAGTTAAAGACACCATCCAAATAATGCAGCTGAATCTGTCCAGGCCAGCTGAAAGAAATCGTGACAGTTCCTGCTGGAAATAACATATTTAACGTATCCCTCATTTGGCAGATACATGGGCCCAGATGGGTTGTTGCTCCCTGAAATTTATTAAAGAAGAGTGGGTATATAGCCAGAACAATTTGTTTCAAGCATTGAACCCAACATTTAAGCATTTCCTGTCCCGTGAACAATTTATGATTTGACAGGCCTCCACACATATACAGACCCATTGTCTAAAAGCAGCATAGACCGTGGATTAAGTTTGACTCTGTCACTTTTATAAAAAAGCATATTACACATGCCATTATTTAAGGGGATTGCTGTTGCCTCCATGCAAATTTCAGCAGTGCTACACAATAGGACCCACCTGAGCAATCACTCTGAGATAAATATAGAGGGGAAGAAGAGCTTAAATCTGCTGTCCAGCTTTTGTCACCTTGCCATGTTTCCTTGAATATCCATCCTCCGTGGGCCACACACCTCAATGGCATTTGAAATTCCCCACATCTATATTTCGATTGTTTTCAGAACACAACTTTAGGCGCTTTGCTTGGGTGACATTAAATATTGACATCATCTAAAAGAAGCAAGCATTTCCCATTTTCAGTCATGGACGTCTAACCATGATTTCCGTCTTGCATATCGGATGCATTTTGGCCTCAGATAGACTATTGTCCTTTACAGTGGGGGTGACACTCCGCTAACGCTAGGCAGCTGACAGACAACATGACATGGGAGTCCATTTATGGAGTGTGCAGGAATGTGGCGGCCCATGGTCTGGCCAGCACCTCACATTTCAATGGATTGGGTCATGTTTGCATCTATCATTGAACACAGAATCGCATCACTCATTAACTTTTAATTACATGAGAGAACTCCATTGTGTGTGTGTGTGTGTGGAGGGGGGGAGGGGGGGGTATCTTGATGAGCAAATCTACCTTTATCAGCCAGTGTCCAACGATGTAGCCAGGTGGATCATCGACCCCTATAAATTGGCCCTGCGAAGTGCAAAGCCTTTCATCTGTCACACAGCAATCCTCACAAAGCAGATGGGGCTAATTTGTGAGATTGAGGTATTCGGGGAGTCAAGTAGCTTTAGCATCCAGGTCTGGGAGAGATCAACCACACTCCCATCACCATGCAGGTGCAAGGTCAAAGTGAAACAGTACAGAAGCTTTCTTTGTTCAAGACTCCAAGCCCTCTCAGGAAGCTTATCTCAGCCTTGTCTTCACAGAGGGTTCAAATTAGGAATGGCACAGGACTCTTGCGTCATAATAGTTAAAGATGCTTGTGTAGACATTGAAGATGCCCTCAACCACAAGGGTTAAAGAGAGTTAAAGATATGTATGAATACACCAAAGCTCAAAGTAAAGCACAAATAAAAAAAAAAAAAGTTATTCTTGCATTTCGAGAAAACATGTGTTAGCCAGCTAGATCATTTCAGCTAGCTATGTTAGCCAGCTAGATGATGTTTCCTTGGTAATAAGCTTAAAATAGCAGAATTCACAGCAACAACGTTCATGACAGGAATCTAAATGTATAAGGTGCAAGGCATTAAAAACACATTAAAAAGATCAACAAATGTAATTTATTGAAATATTACTTCATTTGAATGATTTAGGGAAAAGACAGCATTGGTTTGATAGGGAAAGTGGTAGTTCTGTCAATTGGCACTAAACTCTCTCACACTGGCCCAGGCCAGCGGGCCATCCTCATTGTTGTGGCCCTAGTAGTAAATACCAAGACAGCACCACTCTGCCTAGTGTCTCACTGTCTATTGCTGCGTGACTTTACATTCATTTTGGAGTTGCACTGACTTGAACGAAGGTCAAATGTCCACATTTAAGACCAGTATCATTTAGAAAGAAAGTAAATAAGGTAAATTTTGATTTCATGTTGACTTTAATCCACATAACTTTAATTCACATAACAAGGATGTAGCCATATATTAAGTTCAAATTAATTTTTTTGCAGAACATAACCGGAAATAGAAACAAAGTCCCTTTCAATTGTTCTGGAGTAAAAACTTTATTTTTAAATGCTGGTTAATGACTGTTTATTTAGTTCCTGTAAATTTATTTTTCCAGGAAATCAAAGCAAACCAAATACATGATAATCCTGTGCTTTGACCCTGAAGGAATCTGTCACACATTTCTTTGCTACATTGCACGTTGTGGATTACTACATATACAGTACTGTGCAAAAGATGTTTAACAAAAACATTTGTCTTTTCATTGTTGTTTATATCTTTAGGTGTAGTGTCAATAGGTAATATACATTTTAGACTCCCAAACATTCTTTCTTCAAATAAATTAGTATATAATAGAAGAACAGTTAGCACTGCAACAGAAGGCATGGACCACAAAGCCCCCCAAAGAACATTGAGTCAGTCTGGGATTACATGAAGAGACAAAAGTAACTGAGACAGCCTAAATATATAGAAGAACTGTGGCAAATTCTCCAAGAAGATCTGCCAACAACCAAAAAAAAAAAAACTGTGTCCAGGAGTCCCTAGTAGAATTGGTGCTGTTTTGAAGGCAAAGTTGGTCACACCAAATATTAATTAGCTTTTTTTGATGTTTACTAGACTTTGGATTATGTTAATTGAAAAAAATGAAAACTAATTATGGCACTATTTGTGAAGAAACCCTCACTATGCAACATTTTTCACAACTGCCTAAACATTTTGCACAGTACTGTACATGCACACAATTAATCCAGATAATTGAGGTAAAAAGTAAATTTTTCATTTGTTTCCAATTCTAAATTTTTGTGAAAAATAGATTATTGAATTGTTGTTTGATATGATGCATTAATACAGATTTGATGCTGCAGGTTTTGATAGAGAAGCAGATATGTCATTAAAACAAACAATTAAAATAAAATAATTTGGGCTGCATGATAATTTGGGATGACATTTAGTCTAAATATGCCCAAGCAGTGTATGTGTGTATGCAGGAAAGAGAGGGGGGGAAATTGCTTGTTTTCGCTTATTTTGGGTGAGGCAAGTCCCTTATTTTGAGATTGTTTTCCAGACTATGTCCCTTGTTTCTCTTGCCAGATCTGGCAACACTGCAACTGGTATATATCACCCACCCTTAGCAAAGAGTACTGTAATAAAAAATATTAAAACTGTACTAACCATTCTTTTATTTCATTCTAACCAGTTACAGATTCTGCTCAGGATGAACTGAAATGTAAAACATTACATTTTTTGTCCCTGGTTTCATTGTTATACGATTGGTTTGAAGTTAACAAGGTTGGCTATTTCATTCTTTAAGGAATCAATCAATCTGTCCTTAAAGAGCTAACCAATGTCTGCTTAAACAACATTTTGCATAAACAATGGAACTAATAGCACTAGAGACTTTAACGGCTGCCATCAGAAATAATTTGAACATTAAGGGCATCCAGGCATGAAAAACAGAACATATACTACTGCTGTATGCAGATGACATTTTGTTATTAACCACAAACCCAGATACAGCGGTTCCTCATATATTATCATCGATGCCAACAAATGCCTTTGTTGGTGGTATGCCCACCAGCTATTAGGAAAAATTGGCAGTTTAAATGGCTTCCTTCAGGTCTAGCATATTTGAGTATCAAGATTACCCCAAGTCTAAAAAACATAATGACAGAAAATATCCTCCCCCTCATATGGATAATTGAGTGCACTTTACAAAACTGGACTAAACTGGGCTTATCTTTGTTGGGAAAAATAATTATCTTAAAAATGATAACGGTCCCACAAATCAACTCTGTGATATATCTCTTACCTCAAGAGTTTCCCTTCCCCACTACTAACATGGTTTAATAAGGCTGTAAATTATTTTCTTTGGGCAGGCAACATTTAATAGAACAAAATTATGTGCTGCTAATGAGGATGAGGGTCTCGGGTCTGCCAAGAGTGTACTGGTACCACTATGTTTTTTCTCTTAACTAGCTGTTATACAATATATACTGCAGAAGACCAAGCTCCAGGATGGGTCTCAATTGAAAGGGATCTTATGGAACCTTTGCACATTCAGGCTTTTATATCACAAACAGGGGGAGAAATCCCATTTAGGAATTAATTGTTGGCTTTTGCGAGGGAAATTGAGTGTATCACACCAGGTCACAGGGTCAAAGCCTGTCAGCTTTTAAAGTGAATTATCACTTTGGCATAACAAACTATTAAAGGTGGGCAAAAAAACTCTTTATTTGAAGACATGGGCTGGAATTATCTTTATTGAAGATATGTTTGAGGATGACAATTTTATGTCATTTGACCAGATAAGGGCTAAATGTAAAATTCCTAAATAAATATCTTCAATTGAGAAGCTGTAGAATGTCTACATGAAGAAAACTCTCCCTAATACTTTAAATTGTGGCACAGGAAATATTTCAGGGCAACCAAACAAAAACAAATAATGGAACTAATAAATGTTTTTACTTTACAGATGGTTCTCCTGGCTCGATGTGAGGGTCACTGCAGCCACACGTCTCGCTCGGACCCACTGATCTCTTTCAGTTCTGTCCTGAAGCAGCCTTTCAAAAGCACGTGTTTCTGCTGCCGTCCACACACCTCTAAACTAAAGGCAGTACGTCTGCGATGCTTGGGCGGTACACGGATAACTGCTACTTACCGTTATATCCTTGCGTGCAGCTGCGAGGAGTGCAGCTGAATAAATCTGAGAAATCATGGAGAAAGACCCTCTAGCTAAAACATATAAAAATGTTCAAGGTACATGTTATTGCTGATGATTCAGAGCAACCATTTTACGATTCATTAGCACTGCCAAATTGTTGCCAACAGCCCATCCAGACTTCAAGGAGAATCACATCTCTTGTAAAACAGCGCATTCACTTGGATTTCCAGATGTTGGGCCGACAGTTGCACCTCTGCATGAGCTCAGCTAGTCAATTTACTTTTATTGCATTCCATTGTTTTGATCATTGCATGTATAAAATAGTGGATGCTGACAACAACATAAATTACTAGATCATTTTGATGAAGCTAAGGAATCTCTTTGGCAGACAATATTTTACTATCTGTTTGAGACTTGATACACACACCAGGACAGAACTTTGGATATTTTGTATTTTGGCATAGACCTGCAGGCAAATTGATGCAAGCAATGGACTTTAAAAGTTTGATGATGTTTTGTGTGAAGGATAGAATTCAAGGTCTCTGGAATTTGCCACATGTACTAGTACACATTTTTGCTTTATTTTATCTCCTTAATATTTTTTTTTTAAGAAGTATTGTTGTACGAATCGTATTGCCATTGGGGATTATTTTAGACTATGTAAGACTCCTTACAAGTTTATTCCACTGCTTTTACTGTGGGGTTAACAGGGATCTATCATGCCAGTCTGTATGCGGAAAACGTCAGTGTTAAGTCTGTTTATTTCATCATCAAAGTCTTGCAATGCCTCGAGAAACATAATAGCATGAAGTTGTCAACTAATCATGTACAGTTATGATAACTATGATGTTTGCATTGTGGAAATGTACAGTAAATGATGAGTTCTACAGTACATATATAATAAAAACAAAATTAAATGTTTCAAATATCTCTACAATGGTAATGAATTCACCTGCCCTTTGTTCTACTTTGCTGGAAATGTACTACTGTGAAATTGATCATTTGCTTGCTGGACAGGTTTGTACTCCATTAAAAATCTTACAGCTTTTGGGCTCCACCCATGAATGATATCTAATAAACACTGCTCTTTACCACCAAAGTGACCTGCCATAAGCTTCCAGTCAGACTGTGATACTCCTTATTGAATGATACCTATATCAACTTGGTCAAAGGAGGGACAACACTCTTAAACTACATAGAAAAATAATTAACCACTAGCAAAAGCTTTCATCAGTCAACATCAAAGGACAATGCATCTATGTGTATTTCCTTCGTTAATTCGGGATGACTTCTAGGACTTTAACACTATTACGTGCTGGATTTGCTTAAAAATATAGTGCATCATTTTTACATCCCATTTTTAAGCAAATTCCACTAGGAATTTTAAGCAATGTTACATAAAAAACGTAGCTGTTATGGACAAATTAATGAGCTTCCATTCAAACGTGTTTACTTAAAATACTATCCCATGCCAGCTACTACATTTAAGTTTTTTTTAACCCTAAGAGTCTCTGTTGACCCAACTATGCATTTTAAGCTCATTTAACTCAATTGTAAGTGCAATTAGCAGCTTCAACTTCTAGGTTCTGTTCATTTACTTTCAATTAACTTCAAATAAAATGACCTTAAGAAATAACAGACAACTGGTGAATGTCAAAGATTTTTATTGTTGTTCACAAATGTACAATCTAACATAGATTAATTAAATAACAAAAAATAATATGTATGATGATATAAATGCTGGTGTTAATACTATTGTCATTGACAACCTCAATGTAGCTTAACGCAAGCGGCAACCACAACAGTGAAACTCATTATATAGACCGAAATGTATGCTTCACATGATATTGATGTGTGTATTTATTCATGTGGTCTCAAACACAAACTGAGGTGCAATTTTAAAGCATTACCTGAACGCTCAGACGGTTCATTAATTAGCTTTAGGGAGAAAGAACATTTAGCATTAAAACTGTAGATGCAATTGATGAAGCTGAATAAAAACACTCAGGAAATGTTATCAACCAGATAATGCAAACATCAAGATGTACAATTTGATTTTTGCTTTAAACATATTAAATTGGAGTAGGAAAACAATTATAGTTGTTTGTGGAGTTTCTGCGCGATGGTGCCGCTGTGTTTTAATGTGCTGGCTAATGTCATTTTTCCCGCCGTGGCCTACATTAAAATCAATGCAACATACCCGACAAAAAGCGTGGAGGTTGTCTATATTGACTGGGTAAGATGCACGTACATTGTTGCGTCCAACATTGTTGAAATTTACAATTGTACTTCAGTTTCTTTGCGGGGACACCGCCTCCTGCCATCATGTCTATCGGCTCGCTTTCGGGTTAAACTTTCCGCGACTGCGCAACTGGGTTATACTAGGTTGCCAGGTTGAGGTGACAAATAGGTTGAAATTGTAAATGGTGTGTGGATTGTGTGAATATAATGCATTTAATACAATCTGGCAACTGATCAACATTAGACAAACATATTGGTCCGATTAATAATAATAATCGGCGATTATTCATAAAGGAATTTGGGCCATGCAAATTACGGGAGCTTCCCGGGAGAAATAACAAACCGGGAGGGGTCCGGGATTTAGGGCTAAAAAACGTGAGAAACCCGGGAAAAACGGGAGTGTTGACAGGTATGCATTTTAGCCTCATGCAGACAAACGTTTAATATACTGTAGATTTTCAAACGAAATGTAACGCAAGTTAACATAACTTCTTTAAGCGAATAGAAACTTGAATACACCGAAAATTGATAACAACAACAACAAAAACAAAACTTTTTTTTTAAAGAAATTTATCTTTGAACTTTTTGGCTAAAACTTTGTGTTGTCCACAACGAGATCTCCTCAACCAAAATGGCAGCCAGCCCAAAATAAACTCGCTTAAAATCAATCACATTCTGCATCACATGGTTTCCCATGGAATATTAAAAACTTAGGCTGGATTTACTAAACTTCTGACTATTGTTGCTTCACTCAAAATAATTATCAAAGTTTCTTTATTATTATGAATACAGCATAATCTCAATATCTTGTGTCACACATATAGCATATAATTAAGGAAAGTTGACAGCATTTCGTTTTCAGTCAAATCTGTTTATTTTAATTAGCAATATTTGCTGAAGCAATTAATAATTTTATCAGTGCACAACACTTAATTAGTTTACTAATTTTAACCACAAAAAATTTCATGTTTGAAACAATGCCTGTGGTGAAAAGTGTTAAATAAATTTGACTTGACTTGCTCTTTTGTTTTTCAAGGACTGACTGCCTGCCTTGTGCTAGCTGTCTTGCTACATATATTTTGATTCCTGAACACAATGTGACTTTCAGTAGGGCTATAATTAACGTAATGGCTAATTTGACAGAATGACAGACAGTCCACATAATTGCTGTCAGTTGAGTTCCCTGTAATGTTTAGGGCTGCCCTAAGACACCTGCCCACAGATATACGTGATAGGCTGCAAAGTTAAATGTCACATTACATTGTTCTTAGAACTTATTAATTCTAGAACATTCCAGATGTTGCACACATGTGCATCTATATCCCCTCTAAAGCAAGTAATAATTCTTCAAGTAATACTGACAAATCATTCAAACAAAAACTGGTTAAAGTAGATCACCTGGAGGTTAGGCCAAGTAATAATTTAACCCAGCCCGATTTTGGACCAAGCTTGATAATTTTCCTACTGCTGTGTCCAAATGTGTCCATCAGATATGGAAAAATATGCACACACAAAAACAACCACACAAAAAAGTACACTCTACACAAATGGGTGTGTTCTGCCAAGATTCTGAACTAAATAGAAGCAATCTCGGCTCTATTGCGTTATTGTGATCATTTAATCACACATGACTGCAATATCCTTTTGATCTCCCAAAAGATAACAAAGGGAGCTTTACATCAGTATGAATCATTGTAGTATTACTGTACAGTATATCCTATCATATTATTAGATTGAAGCCAATATCAGACGCACTTTTTTCATTACTCACCTAGAAAGGCTATTCTAACACCATTTTGCTTGCATCACTCACTCACTCTCTATTACATTACACAATCCTTTACAGTGTTTGCTGGGCATCCACTGCTATTTTGTGAAAACATCTGTTTTGTTTTTTTTTTCGAAATGAGACCAAACAAATGAGAGTAAACATAAGCAAAACATACATTTCTACCTCAATTGCAGTAGTGTAATTAAATCCATCAACATGAGGTTATCAGCCACCCCTAAGTAGGCTTCTCATGTAACAACTTGTGTAGCAAACGCGCCCCCTTGTGGCCAACGTAGTAACTTTTAACATTATATACAATTACCATTTGTACAAAAATATACTCGCAATATACCATTTATACAAAATATACATTACTATATATATTAACATTACACGAACAAGCTTTTGTGTTGATAAGTAAAATAGATCTAATTTTTCAGTCATGTTATATAACAAAGAGAGATAAGCTACTATTCTTCTTTTAAATGGTTTACTGCAAGTAATACTGGATTAAAGGGTGACAAATTAGCAGACCCAAACGGGAAACTACGGCAAATATACTAGGAGACTACATATAAAAAGGCACTTGAAGGCCTGTAAAAACATGTATTTTGAAGTCACATTGAAATCTCTCAAACAATAGAAAATATTCAGATGGCTTCCGGACTCACTGGATGGCATCACTGTCAGATTCAGCAGTGGCACAGGAATAATTATTTCATAATGTCTCAAAGCAGTGATAAAGTAGCAGTCAGTAATGTCAAAAGGACTGGTTTAAGGACCTTATTTTTATTACTTATAAAAAGTAGCAAAAAGGATGGAAAAATACTATCAAGCTGTAATGATACTACAGAGAGAAGATTAGGATGAACCCAGGTGCAGAAGCTTTATTCAAAGAGTGCAGGACAACTGGGCAAACAGGATACGGTCTTTAGAATAGTTCATAAGTTTAACATAGGCATGACCACAGGAGATTCTCAAAAGTAAACTCCGTATTCATCCATAACAGCCATCAAGTTAATTTCAGGGATCAGTGGGTGAAGACAAACCAAAACCCATGACAGGTAAGTATTCACTGGCTAGTATCATCAACAAATCCTTGGATTTAGAATGGAACTCAACTCAGGGCAGGTAAGAATCACATTTCTTCAGAAGAAGGGATAACGAAAATCTCAAACGAGGAATGAAACTCAAACAGAAATGCATACTCAGGCTAGGTATAAACTCAGTCTCTTTGCCCACAACTGAAATGGAGAACTGAACATAACATGTTTCTCAGTGCAGGTAGGAATAAACGTAGTGGCTCCAAAATATAACTTTGAAGTTGCGGAGTGAATATTGTAGGAAAATCAAGAAATAACAGTCAGGAATCAAACAAGGAAAGTCTCTTTTTCAATATAAACAGCACTTGTTGAAAACACTTATCTGAAGTCCAATCTGAGACACAAATAACATCCAGGAAACCATAAGACCACGAGTCAGGGTTAGAGCCAGTGTAAGTATTACAACATTCAAAGCCAGACAAAGACTGATTGTCAGTGCAGTGTTTTTAAAGCACACCAAACGCTCCACTAAGGAGCATCTGGTGTGGCTCTTTAATGATCTGGGAAGAGCGACTAGGCAAATGAGGTAGATGAGTAAACCTAAATGTTTCCAATATATGCAAGTAATACAAAAGCCTGGAGTGGATACAGTAGAAAGATAGAGAGAGAGAGAAAATTACCCCTCAAAAAAGTCAGTAAAAAGCTTTCTCTACCCGACTGTGAGCGGAGGTTTATTATTCTCCATTTTTTAAGCTAAAGTTAACTTCACCAGAGCGGTGCCAAGCAAGCAGTCATGTCAGCGATGTCATGCCCTTAGCGGTCTTTAGATGTGGGGAAGTGCGTTTACATTTTAAATTGGACCTATTATGCAAAATTCACTTTTACATGGTCTTTGTACATAAATGTAAGTCGGCAGTGTGTGTACACAACCAGCCTACAATGTTAAAAGTCCACCCTCTCCTCTTTCTTATATTTCTATTAATCAAAAGCTGTATGTCAAAATGAATGGTTTTCGTTACTGCTCTAAAGTGAAGTCACAATAGAGCAGAACTCGCCCACGACTGGTGACGGACTCCACCCTCCTCCTCTGAGTGATCTACACACAGTCCACCATTTTTTTTCCCACGCTGGAGCAGATACAGTGAGAAGAATAATGTCTCAGCTTCATAAGCATCATAAGTGTTCTGTTGTTGGCTGTAAAAGTGAACATAAGAGTCTTCATGTACTCCCGGCATCAGAGCCACTGAAGACGCATTGGACAACATTTACATTTACATTTATTCATTTGGCAGACGCTTTTATCCAAAGCGACTTACAAAAAAAGAGGAAGAACGTCAGCGAATCATCTTAGGGAGACAGTGGTACAAAAAGTGCCATATTACAAAGTTTCACTATCATCAGAATAGTATACAAAACAGATTTAAGTGCAACAAGAAATGTAAATAATTCTTTCTTTCTTTTTTTTGAAGGAAATGTTCCCCAAAACATACAAAAATGAGTGTATGTTAGTGCAAATCATTTTACACGGCACTGCTTTGTGAATGAGTGTCAATATAAAGCAGGATTTAAAATTTGATTCTCAAGCATGGATCAGTAACAACTGTTCATGTTCCAGCTAAAGTTACCATTGTCTCTGATTGTACTCATGGAGATCAGAGCTATCTTGTTATTTTTTTAGCTTACTGTCTGTATAATTCATAACCTCAACTTTGTTATGTAAAATACAGTTAAGGTGATTGTTTTTTTTTTTGTACTGTGTACGTTTACTGTGAACATAAGAGAGTTGTACTAAAATTGGAATGTTTACTTGCAAAGGTCAGATTAGCTGCACAACATATCAGTACCAGTAGGGATGTTGGTTGCCAGACTGACTCACGACAGCTTTGTAGTGTCCATTAACCATTCAGAAACGTCCTGGTTCATTCTCACAGTTGTGACTTCTGCTGGAGTCTCTTGTGAAACTTGCTAAATAAACATTAGCTAGCAATACTATGTACATTTTTAACTAAATAACAATAACTTTTTTTTTGCAAATTTTGTTACTTGTGAAAAATCCACCTGAAGTAAGCTGTGTTCACACTGCCAGCTACTTTGTCGCTGCATGTCACCAGTGGCTAGCGGTTAGGTCGCTAGTGGTGTGTATGGAGAGTCTAAACATCACTATTTCTTTACAATTAATATTATTATTAAAATATTAGGATCACATGAGCTCTACCATCTTCTCTCGTATTGGCTGTCGCTCCTGAAAGTCGCTCTTCTTACTCGTTCGACCGTCGCTTGTGTTGCCGGAAGTCGCCAGCTCTCATTGAAAATGAATGAGATGGGGTTGTTTTGTCGAAGCGTGTCGCTGGCAGTGTGAATGAAGCTTTGATGTGCAGCAGAGAGCAGTTTTTAATTTTATGCTGTTCACGAGCTGTAAAGGCACAGCCCTCTTCATGAAAGTGGGCGGGGACCAGTAGCTCATTTGCATTTAAAGAGACACACACACACACACGAAAACCATGTGTTTTTGATTCCACCCAAAAACAGACATTTACAACATGTTATAATAAATTATCTGTGCTGTGTTTTGAGCTGAAACATCACAGACACATTCTGGGGACACCTGAGACTTAGATTACATCTTGTAAAAAGGGGTATAATAGGTCTCCTTTAAAGAGCCATGACAACTAGCCTATAAACAATCAATATCAATTATTCTAGAATTTAATCAGATTTTTCATTATTATTTTTACTAAAATATAAGTGTCTTGGGGACATGTCCTCTTTTTAGTTAAATTATGATGTGCATATTTTCTAATACTTACATTGGTGCTGGATGGCAGAGGCAGCCTATATACATACAAATTGTGCCATTGATATTCAATGTGCTGAGTAACGCATTTTCCCCACCGTGTCCGATATTAAATTCAGTGTGACACACATCACAAAAGGCATGGGCATTGTCGATATGGCTTCGAGATATGAAATTAAATTATTCCGCCCAGCTGTTGTTAAATTTACATCACCACCAGAGTATTCTCCTCCCATCTACAGTGATGCTTGATTCAACTTCCCACGTCTACCTGCGCAAATATCAACAGCGCAAATGGGTTGTAGGTTGCCAGGTTGAGATCACAAATGGGTTGAAATTTGTATGATCTGTCGATTGTGTGAGTAGGATGCGTTTCATACAAGATCTGGCAACTGGACAAACTTGTAATAATATATTGACGTGATTATTCATATAACGAGGTTTGGGCCCTACAAGTTTCCAGGGAGAAATAACAAAACGGGAGGCGGGCGGAGAAGGATATGAAATACGGGAGACTCCCGGGAAAAACGGGAGTGTTGACAGGTATGCCCCTCTTTGTAAGTCCTGCCTTCTCGCACACCAATTCATAGATTATAAGAGGCTTGCAGCAACCATTGGCCAAATTCCTGCCTGTCAATCTCTACGAACGGGCAAAGCGCTGTTGTGTTCGGCATAAAACAGTTGCTTGACAGTAGCAGGAAATGACAGCTGAGTGGAAACAATGCCCAAACGAAAGTGCAAATTTACAGAAGATTTGCACAAAAAATTCCCATGCTTTCATCCAGGTCGAGATGCGTGGGAAGCAGAATGTATGACATGTAAAGCTGGCACTAATGTGTCAGTTGCTAATAAAGGTGCAAGTGATTTAGAAGCATTTTGGTTCAGCAAAAGGTAGGCCTACTTCTTATGGGAAGTCCCGGTTCAACCCCATACCCACCTCAGTTCGAGTAATAATTTGGTTAACGTCCCTAAGGCTCAGCCGCAGCATTCACATATTTCAAATTTGGAGCTGCCAGATGTGACATACCAGCACATGCCGTATCTTGTTACTACATGAGGACTGAACACTTGCAAGCCAAAATAGCTGGTGATTCAGAGCAACCATTTTACGATTAATTAGTACTGCCAAATTGGTGGCCCCACTGGTCAATGAATTCACTTTCATTGCATTGAAAAGAGCAAGGTGAATATTGTTCAAAATATCTCATTTTGTGACCCAAGGAAGCAGAGCCGGCCCAAGGCATAAGCGAACTAAGCGGCTGCTTAGGGCCCGGTAGCCACCAGGGGGCCCCCAAGAGCACATGAAATGACAGCTTGATTTTTTTTATTTTATTTTTTTTTTGTGATTATGCTGTCAATGGACAATGGTAATTACACAAAAACGCAATATTAAATGCAATATTATGTTAACGGGCTGCAGGATGCAAGCACATTCAGACAGCAATGTCACAAGAAAGGACATATTCTCTGGTGCAAAAAAAAGGAAAAAGAAGAAAACAGAGGAAGAGAAAAAACAGCACGATAAAGGTATGTTAAGTTGCTAGGCTAAGTTACGAGCTAACATTAGCTGGATAGTTAGTTAACACAGCCTATGTAGCATATCTTCTTTTTAGGAAAGTTTGATTAATCATCCGTAGAATAACATCTTAATATATTATTAGTATAACATATTACTTAGCAAGTTTTAGATTAAAGTTTTTGTCTTCTGTGTAATAATAACTTTCCTGGGTATATATTTTTGTAATAAAAATAAGCTTCTGTTCCATAAACTTTGTACTGATAACAACTTAACATTATTTACATTAGTCTACAATTTTGGGGTCTTTGCTATTATATTCCAATATCATTATGCCTCAGTTAGCTAGTTATAGATTAAGAGTTGTTGTTTTAGGAGTACAGATGGCTTGCTGCTGTGTATAATAATTTGTGTTGAGAAAATAACATATTTCGTCAAATATTCTGTCAAATATGTACTCTTTTGAAACTTCCCTAGGAGCACTGTTGAAATATTTTGGACGTGGGGCACAACCAACTCCACCTACCCCAAGTGCCAGTGCTACAGATGATGATGATTTTTCAACAATCCCAGATCATTATATTTATATGGATAAACCATGCCTTTGTTTTTGACAGACAGTTTAATTTGACATCTAACATGGCTAGCTTTTATTATTATTATTTTCATCAGGTCCATCCTCTGCATGCGAGGAGCACTTCCCAGCACGTGTATCCACTGATGTTGTCATCTATCCTGTCTGACTCAGAAAGGACTGATCTGGTAAGCAGAGGGCCACTGCCTATAAAGGAAAACTTCACATTCCCTGAAAAATCTGATGGCCAAAGCTTCCACTACACCTACAGAAAGTTAATTAATGGGGAAAAAATGTAAGTGGAGCTGCTCACAAAGAGAAATGATACTGTCTACAGCTTCTGCTGCAAATTGTTCTCTATGAAGTACACAAAACTGGTAACAGAGGATCAACAGGATTGGGTAAATATAGGTGTGCTACTGTTACATTTAAAACTGTAGAAGGGTAAAATCATGCCAGGCAGACTTTGGAATGTTGTAAGCAACACAGCTACAACTAATAAAATTGATAAGGGGTGTGTTAGATTTATAGTGTACGAATAATCAGGAATTGACAATATTCAATCATTTTGGCGGCACCGAAGGGCCCCCAAATCAAATTCTGCTTAGGGCCCCATAAAGGCTTGGGCCGGCCCTGCAAGGAAGAACATCTCGATCACTTCGCTTTAGCAAATTCAGACATGGGGAGCATCTCACCCTCCAAAAATAATTGTAATATTTATGCTTTTTGAGGTTGCTTTTCTTGTTGGTCATATCTGATCTCTGCAGTCGAAGATGACAATTGTATTCCTCTTATAAGATGTCTAATCTTAAATATGTTAGGAGTTGTCGCAGCCTGAAACAATGTATGGCTAAAAGCACGTACGGAATATGTCCACCAGATAGCAGCAAACTCTTTCAGATTTAGTGGCCCCCCAAAAGTATTTGGGCAACATGACTGCACTTACAGTAAAAATGTGTGATTTTCATTGCATTAAAAAAAGAAATCAACCCAAGTGCCATTTATTTTAAAGATAGCACAAGCACACCTTTCAAGAAAACATTTCACAAGATGATGTTTGTTAAAGGTGCAGTATGTAACAATTTTCATGTAATATTTGCCTTTTTTGTCAATGTGTGAACGGCTTGTAATGCATTCCCGGACTTCCTAGGTTGCCTATTAAAGCCTGTAGACTCTTTTTCATGCGAAGGGAATGGGTCGCTTTTGCCAGGAAAATCCAAAGGATGTGACATTTATGCGCACTCCCGAGAGCCTTGCCTCAGACAGTAATAGTTTCTCTTCTGCTATTCAACAGCGACAACAAACTGCAACACTAGGTAACACTATCTTAAAGATGGAATCCAGCAAATGTCCAGCTCCCAGCACAACACCGACTCCTATACAAACTCAGATTAAGCAAAAAAACAAACAAACAAAAAAAAAAACATTTATCAACTGAATCCTGTGTGGCTAAGCGGGAACATAATCGTGGATGAGCGAAAACTAGAGTGAACATCGGCAGGGCATTTGATTCCAGGAGGGACATTTGTTCGGTTTAGGGGACTGTGACATTCTTCTTATTGGACAGGTAAGCTTACATAACTGCAAAGCATGTGAAATATAGCGCCATAAGGATTGGTCTGTGTAACTTTAGATAACTTGAACTTGACTGCACAGTAACTGTCATAATCAATGTTAATCTGTAATTATTCAGCCAGGTAAACTACAATAACACATTAAATGAATGCTAGACAATGTTCAAGATAATGCAAAAAGACCCATTCATTAGTGTAACAACTTGTTTATACAGAAAATAAATACATTCTATTATTATAAAACAATAGCGCATCGATTTATCAAAATGACAGTTGTGATGGAATCACATCAATACTGAATTGTGTCAACATATTTTTAATGTACAGCCTATTTTATAAACGGCTACTGTCATCATCCATCAAATTTAGCTAACAGCTATTGATAAATCTGGCTAGCTAGCTAACGGCCACATAGACTATCATATAAATGCAGCCAATGTATCATGCAAAGAAAAGTGATTAGGCTACTTCAAACTACAGTCTTACATAGTCAGACCTATATCCACACTTTGTTTTAGCCCTGATCCAGCACTGGAGAGTCAAATATAACATACAGTCTCAAAGTTTGTAGTAAAACAATCATAATTGTGTAATTTCAATTATGCTACCTCATCGGTGAATCACGTTTGTCACTTTCATTACGTCATTGTTTTGGCCGATGCTCGCATCCCTATGAGCGCGAGTAGCTGGCTGCAGTTCACTTAACGGCCACAGGAGTCATTAATATAAAGGGTTTCTGAATCTTACATCATGCACCTTAAGTATTTGGAAACTTTCTGGTTGTTAAAGTCCTACTTAGTAGAACAATTTTAAACCTACATGTTCTAGTAAACTAATGCTTTTGCTTATGGTAACAGAAAGAATCTCATTATAAAGTGTTTCCAATAGTTGTTTTTTTGCCTTTACAGTAGGCCTACAATAAACGAATTATATTACAATCACAAAATCTACTATTATATTTATGGAGATTGTTGTAATCACAGACAGTGAGATTTAACATAGTGATTTGCATTGCATAAATATTTTTTTTTATATAATGTACAGTCTGCAGCTGCCAGTAGAGGGAAGCTTCACAAACGTGCTCTTATTATCTGTCATTCCAAATGATAGGAGCGATCGAGTCGGGGGCGGTGCTCAGAATGGGCTTTTAACACAGATGCGGAGCGGCCCTTCTGCTTGAACGTGAGATAGAGGAACAGCACCATGACCGCGAGCACATACGACGTGATTGTGATTGGCGGAGGCATCTCAGGTTAGTTTGTTCATAATAGCGCTTACAAACTTTACTCAATCTCATCATAATTACTCATAGATAAACTTTGTATCACTGAATATTACCGGCGTCTGATACTAATTTTAGAGTTTTATGATAGTAGGCTATTATATGAAACGCGCGATTGCCCGTTGCTGAAACGACCATTCCATTTCCAAAGAAGCTTATGCGCCTTATAATATTGTATTATCGTTGCCACAAAGCAATGATGCATTTTTATATTTTAACAGGGATCATCGTGTTGCTCGTTTGTCAAAAGGACGCGATTAGTTTTTCAGAGTTTATTTTGGTCTCGATGTCACCTGAGCTTGCACTTCCACTTCCGTCAAATTTCATATTCATAACACCACGAGTTGAAAGCGTTATCCATACGCATCCATCCATATTAGGGGTTTATTTGTTTATACAATTTTAAGTTTTTGTTGTAGCTGTACTTTCTGATTATTATTATTATTATTATTATTAGTCTTTTTTTCCCTCTAAAATATGTGTATTTCTCATAATAGCAGTCTTGTTAGTTGTAACAGGTGCTCAAGACCTGTTGAGGGTAAACTGCTTCTTATAAACTACTTTGGCTTCATACTTGGCTTTTCACACTTTAAATTGTTTACCTAGGTTTATTTTAAAATCTAGATTTACATAATTTTGGGTATTCTTGTGTCACACTGTGCATACTATACCCTAGGTTTGTCATTTACATTATTTTCCCTGGCATTGCAGTGCTCTGAAGCAGTGCTTCATAACCAAGGTTTAAAAGCAGCGCTAACCCCCTTTCAAAATTGTCTTCTGAAATAATCCCAGTGAGATGAACAGCATGCATGGTCCAATTGAATTGCCTCCAGTGCAGATCTCTGTGCAGTAACCCGTGCTTTCCTAGAAAGTTCTACTGAAACTCTATTTTTATTTATACTGTTAAGATGCAGCATTGATTTGAAAATACTGTGATAAGGATTCTGCTTCAGTCAGCCCCAGCACGTGTTGGGTGACCTATTTTCTCTCTAGAGTAGTGTGATAAATGTAGCATAATGATCTTTCAGTTATGACATGCCAGGAAATTCCATTCCCGTCATGTAAACTTTCTAGATCCCACAGTGAATGTGTGTTATATACAAACTCAAAAATGTATACCCAGCTCAGAGGGAGTACACACTGAATGAAATATTGCAAGGGTAAGCACATTCTTGGAACAGAACTGACATGCAGGGTCAAGATGACTAGCTGATAATCTGATGCAAAATTTACCTCTAATTTTATTTGCTGGGCAACCACAGAATAAACACGTCAGAAAATGGTATACATTTTAAATTGAGGGAATAACAGGTCTGTTTCTGTCTTGGCTTGAAATGTGTTCATTGTCATGCAGTTGAATTACCCTTGACCTTATCTCAATTTAGGCTACTCAAATTGTTTGACTTTACGTTTAAAAAAATCAAGTTCAGTGTTTTGAATTGCACCAGAGCAACTACATAAACATGTTCACTACTACTCGGCTTGAAAAAAAGCTGATGGGTTTAATAACAAGTTATATAACAAGAGCACACATGATGGACCATGGACCCAGTGTCACCCAATCCATTACTGTATAAAACCATTTATCATGAGAATTTTGTTTTCCTGCCAAGTTTCTGCAAGAGTCCATGTTAAACAGACCACGCTTTTGAGTATGTAAAACCTTTGCCACTCCTACGTGCAATTTGTCATGTCAGTGTGAGGAGCGTTACAAGTTAACACTCTCAGATTTATATTCTGTTATCTACTTAGGGTTGTGGCTGATTACTCCCCTTATCCTAAGTTTAACAACTGGTAATTACCATGTTGTCATGTTTCCACTCAAGATTTCTTCATCAATTACTTAAACATGTACAGAGTTACATGTACATATTTTTCTTTGCAGCTGTCACCTTTGATTTGCACATTGGGGGATTTATAAATCACTATTCTTTGGAAAGATGCTTTGAAACAGTATGCTTGGTGAAAAATGCTAAACAGATATAGTGTTGAATTGAAGTACCTCAAAAGCAGTAAGTACTTGAGATGGCACAATACCCACGATGTTAAAAAAGGTCAAACATAGCAATATAATTCCTACAATGACATGCTCCGCATTTCACAAGACTAGGAATCCTGGACTATTCGCATAAATTGCATCATTCTGTCATTGCTATACTGCTGGTGCATTTGACACCATGAAATCGATAGACACAAACGTAGTCATTGGCTGTCATCTTACATTTGCTGAATAGGCAGGTGGTTCTCATCCATTGGCCTTTAAAGGGAATGAGTTTCTTCTTATTCTAACCAAATAAAGTGGGTTTAAGAAGAAAAAAAAAATGCTTCAGGGATCTTTTAATAACAACCCAGCGCTCCCTGTAAATCCGATTTACTATTTGCAAAAGCCATTGGAGGTGCTCTGGGAGAAGCCACTTTGGCAGAGGTGGAAAACTCATTTTTATGTGCTCCTAGAACAACCGAGGCAGCAAAGTATATTTGTGTCTGTTCTCAATAGCCCCAGGGGCTGTGCTGGACATGGAGACAATTAAAGCAAACCCGTAAAAAAGACACCTTCCTCTAATGGCCTTCTTGTTTCATGTCACTAACGGGTGGGGGGGTAATACATTTAATCGCTACATTTTAAAGAATAGTTCACCCAAAAATGAAAATGTTCTCTCTCTCATGCCATCTCCAATGTGTATGACCTTTTTTTTTTCCTGCAGACCCCAAACAAAAACTTTTGTCTCCGCTCTGTAGGTGTATACAATACAAGTGAATATACAAGTTTATACCACTTGAGTCTTATGGATTACTTTTATACTAGTATATACTACTACACTACTATGCTATATGGTTATGAGCTTTTTGGGGCTTCCAAATTTTGGTCATTTGGTCATGTATGCCTTTGTTCCATGAAACACTTTTGATGTTTAACAGATTGGACGCAATGCTTTTTTCAACAAAGTGAACATAAATGGGGACCAGGGCTGTCTAGCCCAAAAAAAGTTATCATACATGCCTTAAAAAAAGCAGTCCATACAACTCCTGCATATATAAATCCTCTGCAGCCAAGCAATAACTTTGTATTAGGATCAGACTGAAATTTAAGTTGTTGTTCCCTGAAAATCTTGCTTGACCACTGTGGTCACCATTCACATTCATTGTATAGAAAAGAGCAGCTTGGATATTCTGCTTTTAATCATTTTTAAATACATTGTGATAAATATTTTTTTTATACAGTATTTAAAAATATTGTTTACTGTACCAATCTGAGCTGTCCGAAACAGTTAGACATTTCAGGTTTTCGAGCTTTGCTCAACAATCTATTAGAGATCAGCTCAACGGCATCACTCATGGGGTGCAGAAGTGGAAGGCTGGAATTACACATCTAATTGCAGAGTCTTGCTGTTGACACTAATGTTTACTGGTGAGTGTCATGCTCATGCTAAAGAACATTTGCGTTTCTGCCCTGGAAGCCAGCCAGGAAAGGCAGTCTGACAAAGAGACCCACAGGCCACATATGTGGTTTGTTAGAAAGGGCCACTTCTATACTCATTACTTCAATATGTGTGCATGCCTGTATTTGACATATAAAAATATTAATGTGTTTGTGTAGTAATAGATTTTCAAAGATGTATTTTTTTTCATTGGTTTCTATGATATTGAGAAGTCCGCTAAAACACTGTATATGGGTAATATGGTGCTTTACGATAGTTACTTCTCAAACTGTACGATATGATCCCATTGAGATATTTTGGGAAAGCTATGGCATTACTGTATGTCAGACTGTACAATGCACATTGTAACCAAGACTTTTGGTCTCAAAATCTTCTTGAATGACAGTGTTGACTGGGTGTTTTATCTCATCTGGCCATCGTTGAAGTAATTGCACTCATTCAGACCTTGACCCAATCGATGGCTAAGATTCATCGCAAAGGCAAATAATCTGCAGTCTGTGAGCATGTTACTTAAGCAATCAAAAAGACCAATTTTGCCCTATAACAAAATTAATCTTTAAAAATTGTGGCCAAAATTGTGCAGTGTGAATCTGGCTTTAGGCTTCTCAAAGAAAGAATACTCTGTTATGCATGATTTGCTCTTGGGTTGTCAAGTCATTTTTATTTGTATAGCACTTTTCACAACACCCATCGTTTAAAAGCAGCTTTACAGTAAATCATGCATTAACAAAAAATGAAACCGAAAAATCTATAAAGTCTTAAGAGTTATCATTGTGTAGTTTGATTAGATATGATTGTAAATTAAGTATTAAATAAAATATATAATAATTGTATTTAGATCTCCAGTGATCAAGCCGAAGGTGACTGTGGCAAGGAACACAAAACTCCATAAGATGTTGGTTAATGGAGAAAAATAACATTGGGAGAAACCAGACTCACTGCGGGGGCCAGTTCCCCTCTGGCTAACATCATGAATATAATGTCAATATTACTTATGTTTAGTGCAAGTCATGGTATAACTTTATGATTAATGTCTTTTGAAGTTCAGCCTGGATTAACTGCAGGAGTTCACATATATGCATTGTCCTTTGTTAGTGGCTGATGAAGGCTTTTGTTGGGAATTAATTGAAGGTCTATGTATTCTATTTCAAAAGTTTAGTCCATCAGTAGATTTATAGAGAATTGATACAGGCAGAGATTTATGAGATGCATCGCAGTTCAACCGGCAGGTAATTTTGGTGAGGTTCGGTGGGATCCATCCTAAGTCTAAGGTTCAGTCAGTGACGTGTGAAGTATCCCATGTCTTACAGTTGGAGTTGCATCCACTCATTCTTTAAAGTCCATCATAAAAGACTGAAGTGATGTCTGGCTAGTACCTGCTGTAGTTTGCCATCACTAAGCGACACGTAGCAGTGGAGACTGGAGTTCCAGTCCAAGCAGGAATGGATCTGGATCTGGCCGGCTCTGGTAACCTTGGTATATGAATCCTGAGGTTGACACAGGGAAACAAATAGAATAATATTAGCGTAGATGGCATTCAATTTATTGCAGAGTTATAGATTATGAGAAATGTTTCTGAAAAATGTTTCTGGTTCTTTCATACCTAAATAAAGCAGCCTAATTGTGAGTTGATTTAGGTGTATGCCTGGCTAAATAGATAGCAGTCTTAAGTCTAGATTTAAACTGAGTGTGTCTGCTTCCCGAACAGTGTTAGGGAGACTATTCCATAGTGTAGGAGCCAAATAGGAAAAGGATCTTCCTCCTTTTGTGGATTTTGATATTCTAGGAACAGGCCATAATTTTGTGATCGTAATGAACGTGATGGAATATAGCGTGACAGAAGGTCACAAGTTCTGTGGAGCTAGATCATTCAAAGCTTTGTATGTAGTTTCCCAACCACTGTGAAAGAAAAATGGTGTGAAAGATTGTCAGGTGTGCTGTGGAAACTTGGTAAATTCCACAAAATAAATGCATGGAATTGTTATTTTTTTTTTATAATTTCAGGGATCCAAACTCCTAATTTTTTGGGGAACTTTGCCGTTTTGAAACCATAATCGGTCAGTTTTGTGATGGCGAAAAGCAATGATTATTGTGCAAAAGTGAGTGATATTTATACACGTTAAGCGTCTTTCACATGATTTGCGTCAGCTCTGCAGAATACATTCAAGTCTATAAAGTGACTTTACACAAGTGTTTTTTCACACATGTTTTTGCTTCAACAATAATGTCTTTTGAGAGTACTAGGCAACAATCAACATATTTAAAAACTGTCCAGATTTGTGAAGAGACATTGAAAGGGGAACATTCATCTGCTTTGTGTGGCGTCTCTGTTCATCTGTTCTATTTAAAAAGAAATAAATGTATAATATGCTATATGCTCGTCCTGTGAGTTCGTGATTAAAAATGAAAATGTGAATGAAAATAAAAGCTATTAAATGTCTTATTAAAATGATGGGTAATATTAGATTATGACAGAATTTGTAGGACTCTGTCCATCAAAATAAAAATCTAACGCAAGCACTGAATGTGACTTGTGTATTTTTTTTCCATAGTCAAATTTCAAACATTATGCTACTTCAGAAAAAAGATTTGGAAACACTGATGTAGTTAACAGAATTTTAACATGAATATGAAACTTAACAGGTATTAACACATTTCTTTGTTCTAGTCAGCACTCTAGCTGTTGCATTTTGAACCAATTGAAGTTTATTTATTGAACTTGCAGTACCATCCTCCCTGTAATGCATTACAATAATCAAGTCTGGTGCTCATGAGCACATGAATTCGGCATTGGCAAAAGAGAGCATGTGTCGTAACTTAGCAATATTTCTAAGGTAGAAGAATACTGTTCTGTAAACATTGGAAATTAGATTTTCAAAGGACCGATTGTATAAAATATAACAATTCTTCACTGTAGAAGACGACGTAACGGTACATCCAGTCAAATATATTTTTGCAGCTTGTTTTTGGTCCAATAATTAGTACCACAGCTTGTCTCTGAACTGTCATCCTTATACTACTGCCAAACTATGAGTGGTGCTTGGCTATGCAGAACTCACCACCACTATGCCAGCTTGTTCGGAGTGGTTGGTTGCTAGAACACTTCTAGGTGGTTACTTGGGTGTTCTGGGTGGTTGCTAGTCAAAAGAGCTCTCCCCAAGAGCCCACCCTAGTATTCTGGTCCCTAGATGTAGCTTGTTTGCCAGGCAAAGATCGATTGTCTAATTGGTTTTAAAAGTAATAACATGCGTCTCCTTAAAAGCCATACATTTTGATGCGTCATTCGTGTCCGTAGCACAAATGATGAGGGAAGAGATATGTGGCGAAAGTTTATGCTTTGTTTAGGGCTTTGTTCAATTTCCAAACCTTCTATATTAGCAATAGTAGTGCATAAGATTGAACTGTTTTACCAGTTTACTAAATCTGCACCTATTGATCGACACTGCATCACATCATTGCTCACTGCACCCAGTTAAAGGGATTATGACACGAGGAATAAAATCCTTCCTTTCCTTGATCTATTCACATGTACGAGTTCACTGTATTAAAAAAAAAAAAAAACATACTGCAAGTTTCAGAACTCAACTTCCTCACTGCAAAAAGAAAAATCATTGGAGCCAAGCTGCGACTTGTTCTCTACTTCCTCCACATTGTGATGTCAAACTGTACTAGACATTTGCATTTGACCACCTCCACAATAACACATCAGTGACTACTTTACCTTATCACTTCCGTAGCCCCGCCCAGTAGTGGTGAGCATTGAGATGGCAAGAAAAGAGAAGGGCAGTCAAGTTAAGAGAGCCAATCATAACAGTGGGCATTTACTGTCAAGTCTTAAAAGGGAAGCAGCACCAAAACCAAACGTTTCTGACAGCGGGTCAGAATGAGGGGGGAAAGTGATCATATTTTTTTTTTTTTTTTGTGCAAAAAAACTTTACTAATATTATAAGTGAACCATGCTATGACCTCTTTAAAGTGTCTTTGGACATTCCGATATCACAACATCAATGGCCTCATGCCACCTGAAATTGCTAACTCGCATGAAATTAATGACTCCTGTTCCCTTTGTTGCTGCCAGTTGGTGTGAATGCCCAATGGGAAGGATCACAGCTGTGGATCTCTGAAGATCAATGTAAACACATTTACAAACATTGATTTTTAGATTTTTGTAATGCATTTGAAGAGTCAACAGTGCTTTCATTCTTTTTAATCTACGGTCTCAATTTCTAACTTTCTTTTTAACAGAATTATGGTAATAACACCAACTGAACTAGGTAAACATTTGAATAATGTCTTAATTGTGCTTTTTATATAACGGCAGAGAAATATTTGGATGTCTAAATGCTTAATTGCCGTGTCCTCTTAGCTTATGTAAAATGTTCTTGGCCTACACTACAAAATGCCACTGTGGAAGAGGAAAGCCTCATTTCATTTTGGGTTAGATGTTTGATGCATATTTAAACCATTTTACTGTATTGTGCATGCAGAATTGAAGAGAGAAAGATTGATTATAACAGCTGGTTTGATATGTTTGCAGATCATAGAGGGTCACACATGTTACAGCTAAAGACCTGGAGTTAGAAAGTTTGTTGGAGGTTCTATTTGTTCTTTTGAATCCCTGTTACATGTTGTGTAGTACTAGAAGTGGAATATAAGAAAGCTTCTTCATCTAGATGCTTGAGGTAAAACTGTTTAACAGATATAAAGGATTATATGTTACATTTTTCAATTATCTCTGTAATGCCGTGAAAGTGTATACTGTTCTGTAAGGTCAATCACGCAGTTGTATGTTTTCATTTAATTTCATGTCTTTAGTCAGGAAACCAATCCCTCTAAAATTTTGTCTTGTGGGATAAATGATGAGTGCGCTGCTTGCCAAAGCTGACAGATTAACATTTTAATTGAGAAATTCCTTGCGGGTGTAACCACAGATTTAAAGGTGGCCAGTGTCACCTCCAATTTATGGCTTGGCTGTTGGTAATGTGTTGTGATAATGCGATTGTGCAATTACCACCAGAGCTGGCGGACATAGCCTCTTAAATAAATCCGCTTTCAGCTGTATAGGCTGTAATACAGTGATGAGAAATGCATATTTTATTAACTGTACCCCTAAACCAAACCATCAGTAGATAAATCATTTTATGTTAGAGGGGAAAAATGCATCCTCCTGAATCATGTTCATCACTGATTATGTGTACACGATTACTTCCTGGTTTCAACACTATATTTGAACCCAGGTCTTCCACACTGCTGATGCGTGCTGCTCGTCTGATTAGCGACCGTCTTTAGTCCTTCGCAGCAGTAAAGTGGTAATAGTGCTCTTAGAAATTTTGCAACATGCACAAAAGTGACAGAAACATGTGAAGAGATTGTCCAAGAGTGACCTTGAGCTGTCAGTGAGGTGGCCAGTGTGTGGGAGAGGTAGTGGAGACATGAGTGAAAGGAGTAATGACTGGATTTCAGATTGTTCAGGATCCTGATAGCCAGCAGGTAGAAATTGTTCTTCAGCCTGCTGGTTCTGGATTGAAAGCTGCGTTACAGTCTGTCTGATGGCAGACTGTGTGCTGGGTGATTACGGTATGTGGTGATCTAGTCCAAAGCAGACAGTCATGCACCCAGTCAGGATGCTCTATGGCGCATTTGTAGAATTTGGTTAGGATTTTGGAGGGGAGACCAAAATCTCTCCAAGCAGATTTCACTTGGTCTTGGTGTGAAGGGACCAGGTAAAGTAATTGATGAGGTGCACACAGAGGAACTTGATACTCCTAACTCTTTCCACTACAGCCCAATCGATGTTAAGGGGATGTGGTCATCCTCCTGTAGTCTACTATAATCTCCACTGGGAGTACAGTAGGGGGCTGAGAATGCATCCCTGTGAAGCTCCTGTGTTCAGAGAATGTGTGAAGGAGATGCGGTCACCAGTTTTCACCAATTGTGGTCTGCTCTTCAGAAAATCCAAAATACAATTGCACAGATGAGTGTTCAATCCTAAATCCTTAAGCTTTGCGATTAACACCATCATTCCAGCCAAACTTGAAAGCAGAGCTGTAGTCAAAGAACCACGTTCTCACATAGGATTTTTTTCTTATCCAGGTGTGTGGGAGCACTGTGCATTGCCAGAGCAATGGCATCTTCTGTCAATCTGTTTTTGTGGTATGCAAATTTGAGAAGATACATTGTGCCATCTTGCGGCACACCTGCCTGAGAATTCATGTTGATTCGGTGTTTGGGATTTTTTTTTTTGTCATTGTAGTCACATAAATGTGTGGGACATGGGGAAAAGGAGGGAAATGAAAAAAACAAGAGGCTGACAGAGCTTTCAGCTGAGATGTTCCAACTTTCCAACAAGCTCTTTGATCTCCCAGAATTAGCTTGAAAGAAGTTTTGACATTTTCCTCAGTGGTATTGCAATGCAGTTAGGGTAATTTCTCCATGCTCTACACTGTGGTGGAGACTAATCTGCTGCAGACTTAAAGATGCACTAAGTGATTCCTGAGAAACTCTGATATTCAAACTCAACTGCCAAAACATACACACCCCTCCCTTCTGTGCTCCTTTGGAAGCTCCACCCTACAGCTCCAGACACTCACAACTCTCCTGCTACTAAATCTAACATCACAACAACAGCATATGAGTTCTGTGAAACATAACCGAATTCGTTACAAACCTATCGAAAAGAAAAAACACCACCTGCATCTGTCTTCAAGCCTTTTACCTCACGGAGGTCTCTCCACTTCTGAAAAGCCACGCGGCTCCTAGCCCTTCTTCCTTCCTAGACCTCAACGATCATAATCTTAAATTATATTCATCTGACCTTTTTCTCTTGGTAGGTTTCTCAGCCATTTGTCCTTGGTGTTTGAATTTCCCTCTCGCTCTGTCCCCACCCCCCCAACCTGGGCACTCGCAAGAACCACCCCCTCTTGCTGGTTGGCTGGAGTAGATTTATGTGGATCTATCTGAACCACTTCGTTTTTGTCCCATTTACAGATCCAGGGCTGTGCACAAATAATAGATTTTATTTTATTTTATTTTTTCAGCCCACCCACAGAACGTTTCTTTTTGCCGAATTTGATAGTGTATTGGATTAGAATTACTGTTTACACCTTTAAAAACTGACTTCAAGTCTTAATTTAAGATTTTTACTTCATTAGCTTTGCCTAAATTAGGTGTCTTTATAGAGCAATGATGCGGTTTAGTTTATTCCTAGTTGTTAATCATGAAATATAAACTAGATTGTATATCAACTAGCTGTATTGTAATGTTAGTAATGTTTGTCATTTTGGATTCTCATTTATTAGTGTTTTGTATGATTTGGCGACAAAGCTAGTTTTGTGTAATTTAACCTAGAGTCCTTTGCTCAGAACGGGCAGGTTAAGGAATTGTGTATTATGAGCCTGGTTGTTTGGGTAGCAGTGATTCATGGGATTATCTTTTTAAGCTTATTTTTCTTGGGAATTTTAACAAGATTTGCCGCTCAAAGTTAATTGACAAGATTGTTAGCTACTGTTTATGTTTTTAGACTACATTTTCAACAAAAACTGTCTTTCTGCCTACTAGTTTTGTAACATAATCACATTGGAAATTAAAGGGGACCTATTATGCAACATAAATGTGAGTTGGCAGTGTGTGTATACAACCACCCTACAATGTTAAAAGTACACCCTCTCCTTATGTTTCTATTAATCAAAAACTGTATGTCAAAATGAATGGTTTTCGTTTCTCGCCCACGACTGGTGATGGACTCCACCCTATTATCATAGATCCTCCCTTGAGTGACCTACACATAGTCTGCCATTTTTTTTCCCACGCTGGAGCAGATACAGTGAGAAGAATAATGTCTCTGCTTCATAAGCGTCATAAGTGTTCTGTTGTTGGCTGTAAAAGTGAACATAATAGTCTTGATGTACTCCTGGCATCTGAGCCACTGAAGACACAGTGGATATGTTTTGTTTTTGAAGGAAATGTGCCCCAAAACATACAAAAATATGTGTATGATTTGTGCAAATAATTTTACTGCTTTGTGAATGAGTGTCAATATAAAGCAGGATTTTCAAATTTTTACTCTACTGATGATTAGGTTTAGGGATTAGGGCTGGGATAAACGATTATTTTTTAAACGATTAATCTAGCGATTTATTTTTTCGATGCATCGATTAATCTAACGATTAATTTTTTCAGTTCGATTTCAATTAATCGACTTGTGACAACACTGGTAATACCGGTTTCATCGGGGGTGGGGGTGTATAAAATGTTTAAAAAAAAAAAAAACATTTGCCGGGAGTTTGAGTGACTGGCGATCTGATCAATCAATCATAATACGCCATTTTTGTCCGACAAAGTAGTCAGGAGAGAGAATATTAACGTAATAATGGATTGTAGGCTACTGTACTGACATCTTTCCGCGGTTAAAACAACAGTCCTTCTGATGTAGGCTACATTCATGTTTAGCCTATTTGATGCTATAAATTAACCAAGGAAAAGATGATCGGTTCACGAGCAGCTTTAACTGAGGCAATCTGTCACGACACATTAAACAGCCACAAAATAGTAGGCCTATTTATGGTTTAATTTTCTTTGAATGACCAAATTTGAAAGTTGAGACTTTGTTAAATGTTACCTGCTTGGTCCTGTCTGTCAGCGCGTTGTCTGTGTCCTCTATGTATTTTTCACGACATTCATAGCTATAAGCGCATTATTAATAGCTATAAGCGAAAACTTTAGGTGTCGACAACGTATTATAGCCTACTCCAACATCGAGTGCAAAGTGGGGTATTGAAAAAAACTTACGGTGCTCTGTCATCTGCAGCTGCAACCGGGTGGCGCCTCTTCAGGTGCTGGTGCATTGCCGTGGTGCTAGAATGGAAGGCCATCTCCATTTTGCAAAGACGACATATCACGGAATTGTTTCCTTTAAAATTAAAGAATTCCCATACTTTAGAGGAATGAGTGCATGCCGCCTTGCACTTCTGATAGTCTGAGGAGTCACTCGTGTTGCTACTACGCTCCGGCGCCGCCATCTTTGTTTTGGGTCCGACGAATCGACGCGCATATTTTGCGTCGACGTAATTTTTGCGTCAACGTCATCCCTACTTGGGATTAATAAAATAAGCATTCCTGTCAACTGTAATGCATAATTTACAACTAAAACTACTTGTTTTGGCCTCACTCTGTGGATATTTCACACAAAAACTGGATTTCACACATGCCTTTCATGTTCAACTACACAAGTTTCAGCCACTAGGGGCATTGATTAGAATTTTTTACTTACTGTCAACAAACGAACTGTGAGATCATCTGTTTTGGAATGAGTAACTGCAAGAAACCGCAACTTTGATACACTAATCTTCAAATTGAAATTTCTTCGATGTTGACATTGTTTTTCATATCCCACTTTAAGTGTATACAGCTATTAGTAAACTATTAGTATGTAAACACTGTGGCTCTATAGTGCAAAAATTACTCTGTTTGAACATCACAATCAGCCTGACATGGCAACATTGGCTCAGTCAGTGGCTTGAGTTTCTATCTGTTTGTTTGCCCAGAAGGGCTGTTCAGGTTGTAGTCCAAAAATTTGATAGAGAATTGGCATCATCAAGCCATGGTTTCCCTTTGGATTCTCCTAAGGCTTTTTACAATGGAAGTTTTGCATTTGAGTTAAATAAGGTCTACGGTAAACATTAACGTGAATTTTGAAGCCACAATTTTTATAACATCATGGCTTAACATCACTAAAGCAGATGAGGGAAGACTGCTATTTATTTGCATTATTTTTTGGTGATACTAGTGGTGCAGATGTTACACACTTCAGCTTTAAAGACCTGAAGGCAATGGGGAAACTTGCTGCCATATCATGATAAATAGCAGTCACCATATTTGCATCATACTCAATAAATGGATCCATTATCTCCTAAGAAACCAAAAGGGATGGTGTTCTTGAAGTTAGCACATTACTTTGATTTAAAGTAATTTGTGGTTCAATCTCTTGGTGTAAATGGAAGACAAATGTTGAGAATTAAAGCAAGGCTATGAAGACTGGAAAGAGTCCTAAAGAATAAGGGGGAGGACTAGAATGCCAAGAATACTTAAATCAATATATAAACTGGCAGGACATCCAACTCTTGAGATGCGGTGGAATGAGTGAATGTTGTAATGTATTTGCTCAGATGTAATCCCCTACTGAGAGATGGGGAAACCAAGACAGTACAATAACAAACAGATTTTTCAGGCATTTGCTTGGTGGAAGCAAAGTCCCTTTCAAGGTAGGCCAGTTCACTCACCGGGCATCTATTGAATGCTCCCGGGCATCTATTTTCTATGGATACAAGTGGCATAAAAGTACAGCTCCTATCTACTTGAATGGGAAAAGACCGGAAACTTCAAAACAATTGGTCAAGATTACAAACAAAATCAGATTTCAAATTGGCAGTCAAGTCTGAAAAAATAGTGTCCTGAATTATGATTCTTTCTCAAATCATGCTAAAAATGCTATTTTCAGGCTGGGCCAGTTATTGCGCGTGCGTGCGTGTGTGGTATTTTGAACTCTGCTTATGGGTCCTTACTTGTAACTGTAGCAGTCCGAGAAATATGACCTAAACCAAGCTAATGCCAACATAATTCTGAAGCCTATCAAAGAGAATGTCATGATCTATTCTATGGTGTCGAAGGCAGCACTAGAAGAGAAATGCAGCTGCGATCAGATGATAACAGCAAGTCATTTGTAACTATGATAAGTCTCTGTAATATGATGGGGCCTAAATCCTGATTGAAATTCTTATATAATGCTTTGATTTATGAAGTAGTGCCTCCTTGTTTGTCAGTACTTTGCACATAAATGACCATGGTCTTCTGTAATAATAATTATTGGTATTTATAGTTGGCATTGTTTTTTTTACTGAGAATGATGCTTGAAAGTTATGGTCAAGGTCATCAAACACATTTTGTTTTAGAATAATTACATATTTGATGTTTATGAACATGCTTTTTTTAGTAAACTGAGCTTCTTGTTTGTATTCACTTCCATGTGTGTTTGCTTCAGTTTACAGGGGAACGGTTCAGTCAGTGTGGTCCCTGATTTATGCACACCATCGACAAAGACCACAGCACAGCTTTTACTGTGTCTCTGCCAAGTTCCTTTTTTTTTTTTCTGCTTAATTTGCTGAGCATTTCATGTCTCTGAGAGAAGAAAACAACTGATACTTGTGAGTCAGCCTTCTCAAACATGAAAGATATGTTAAGTTCTAATCCATGAGAGCCATTTATGGAAAAATTATATATTCAGAGCAGTTGTAAGCTGAGGATGGATCGCACAATAATTCATAACCAATACTATCACTGGAGAACTTGTGCTTGTACTATTAAGTATACATACAGCTTTTTTACATTACCTGTAACATTGTCATGTAAAATGTCCTGATAAATTTAGAAATTACTTTTTCCATTAATAATGGCATTGTGTGCATTATTTTTATGACCTTATATCAATTGCGAGACTACACTGAATATTTTTACTCATCACATCACCAAACTATTTACACTAAGTGTACTGCTAAAAGGTGATTTATATATTTTTCATGACTTCCTATTGTGTATTATAGTTTAGTACAGTTTACAATTAGCCAGCACTAAAGAGGTCCTAGTACTTGTTTCTAACATGGTAGAAACTTGTTAGTTCATTAAAAATGTACAGGGCCAGTTTCAATTCCTTCGCAAAGAGAAGAAATGCTTTTGTGTCTGTTGAAAAATTTAGGAAACTGCTGTAAATTGGTGTTGGACTTCTAACTTCTCTTGCAGGGAATCTAGTTCTCACTTCTGGCTTCCAGTTTTTTAGTCGAGCAGTGGCTGAGACACCATCACTGCATAGCCTTAGGGCATTAAACATTGATTTCTGGGAAGGTGCAAAGATTTGTGAAAGACAATTGTTACTCTATAATGGCATAGCCATCACCCTGCAGTTCTCACCTGGTTGCTCACTAAAGCTAAGCAGGGTTGAGCCTGGCCAGTACCTGGATGGGAGACCTCCTGGGGAAAAATGTGGTTGCTTCTGGAAGAGTTATTGGGTAGGCCAGACCTCTATGTGGGTCCTAATGCCCCAGTATTGTGATAGGGACACTATACTGTAAAAAGGCACAGTCTTTCAGATGAGACATTAAACTGAGGTCTTGACTCTCTGTGGTCATTACAAGTGCCCTGGGACTTTTAAAGAGTAGGGGTATAACCCTGGCCAAATTCCCCAAATGGCCCTTATGTATCATGGCCTCCTAATAATACCATCCCTAAATTTGCTACATCACTCGACTCCACCAACAGTTGGTATGTGGTGGGTGTTCTGGCGCACTATAGCTGCCTTCGCATGCTGCACACACGTGGTGGTTGAGGAGAGTCCTGCTATGTAGAGTGATTATATAAATGTAAGGAATTTAATATTATTATCACTGGTTTTACACTATCCGATAGATACTGTAGATATGTTTATTTTACCCAAGACTAGGATGACCACAGGACATCCTGAAATCTGTGCCTGTCTTTTGCAATTTTCTATACATCCCCTGCCCCTGGCTTGTTTGTTTATTTAATATTTTGACTAATTTGAGTATGCCTACAGCTACCAATGAGAATGTAGCATTCCACTTTTTTAACGTATTTAACACATATTTTAACATGTTTAAATCATTGTGATTTATTGTGCAGATTTTTCTAGTTAATGACAAGTCAGCAGATTCTTGTGCTGCAGCAGATCATGTAAAGCCTGCTTATGACATGCCTTTTTAGACTAGAGCATGTTTGACTGAACTGTACACTGTATAAGCCAGACCCATGTGCCTTCCATGTGTATGTTGAGGCTACAGTCAAAGTAGTAAATTAACTATTTAGACAAACTATTGTTCTAAAAATTGTTCTAAAATACTGTAAGGTTCAAATATAAGGTAAATATATGGTTCCTGTTGCTCAACAGGTAGTGTGGTGCTAGCCGCTAGTTCCCATGGAACACACAAACTGATACAATGTAAAGGGTGAATGTGCTGCAAGTCAATTTAAATTAAAGTGTCTGCCAAATGCATAAATGTAAATAGAAGATGGTATTTATAGAAGGCCAGTTATGGTATTACACTAAATAGAAAGTCAATGTCAACAGGCTGTCAAGGTTGGCAACAGTCAAACAAGATGGACCTCTAGGTTAAGATATGAAAAACCTCTAATGTTATAAGGGCATGAACACTGTTTGAAAATAAGCACAGTCTCTCCACTATTCCTTCAAATAAAAGGTGCCTATAAGTCCAAAAATAAAATAGAAATTTACTACCAGTAATAATTTGACCTACAAAAAACAATAAATCTAGCAAATATTGCCCCATTTTACAGATGCCGTATTCTTATATACTGTGCTGGGTAGTAACTAATTGCATGCCATATGGATAACTTAATCAGATTACAAAAATCAATTACTTGTAATTTAAAACAAATACGTTTAAATACTTGTAATTGGACTACAGGTACTTTTTATGGATTACATGTAAATTAGGCAACGGCTGTAAATTGTTCATTCTATGGATTTGTTTCTCAAATTTTTCACTCAACTTAACTAAGATATACATTATGTTTCAAGATAGGGCTGGGATAAACGATTATTTTTTAAACGATTAATCTAGTGATTTAATTTTTTCGATGTATCGATTAATCTAACGATTCATTTTTTTCAGTCCAATTCGATTAATCGACTTGTGACAACACCGGTAATACCGGTTTCATCGGGGGTGGGGGTGTATAAAATGTAAAAAAACAAAAAACATTTGCCGGGAGTTTGAATGACTGGCGATCTGATCAATCAATCATAATACACCATTTTTGTCGAACAAAGTAGTCAGGAGAGAGAAGATTAACGTCGGTGGATTTGAATTTGAATAATGGATTGTATAGGCTACTGTACTGACATCTTTCCGCGGTTAAAATAACAGTCCTTCTGATGTAGGCTACATTCATGTTTAGCATATTTGATGCTATAAATTAACCAAGGAAAAGATGATCGGTTCACGAGCAGCTTTAACTGAGGCAATCTGTCACGACACATTAAAGAGCCACAAAATAGTAGGCCTATTTATGGTTTAATTTTCTTTGAATGACCAAATTTGAAAGTTGAGACTTTGTTAAATGTTATCTGCTTGGTCCTGTCTGTCAGCACGTTGTCAGTGTCCTCTATGTATTTTTCACGACATTCCTAGCTATAAGCGCATTATTAATAGCTATAAGCGAAAACTTTAGGTGTCGACAACGTATTATAGCCTACTCCAACATCGAGTGCAAAGTGAGGAGTTGAAAAAAAAAAAACTTACGGTGCTCTGTCATCTGCAGCTGCAACCGGGTGGCGCCTCTTCAGGTGCTGGTGCATTGCCGTGGTGCTAGAATGGAAGGCCATCTCCATTTTGCAAAGACGACATATCACGGAATTGTTTCCTTTAAAATTAGAGCCACTCGTGTTGCTACCACTCTCCGGCGCCGCCATCTTTGTTTTGGGTCCGACGAATCGACGCGCATATTTTGCGTCGACGTATTTTTTGCGTCGACGTCATCGCGTTGTCCCAGCCCTACTTCAAGAGTTTTTGGAAGAGAGGGTTGTCAAGTTGCCCACAGACCTGATACTTGTCATTAGCCAGGTGAAGATGGAATGGTCAATCAGTGTTTGACCACTGGATGGACAGAGATAATTGACCTTTTAAGGCAACAATGAAAAGCAGACTGCAAATGATTCAACGTCAAATTTAAAGATGAAACTTGACTCCTGACGAACACAATAAGTATTATTTGAATTCTTCACGCTGTGTAATTTAACCTTGTCACTGCGTTTGACGGCTTATCCTTCCAAACACACAAATGCATGTAATTTCATATTCTCAATAGAATTCAATTAGCAGCATAAAAATAGTGTTTGTTTTGTGAATTGCATTTGAACTCCGCTTCAAAATGCACTTTTGAGTTGTTATATTCACAAATATAACAGGTCTAATCTCTTGCCACACAAGGATGCTGTTTGTAAAACGGCAAAATTGGATGACCAAGTTTGTGTAACGTGCCCTGGGAACCTGTCCATGTACCTAGAAACTTCCATAAGAAATCCAAGTGATATCAAATAAAACAGTTGGGTTTGAAGTAAAACCCAAAAATGTAATCTAAGATTGTTACTAATTAAAATTGTTTTCATGTAATTGGTAATCTGCCCTGCACTGCCTATTTATAACCTTCTCCATAACAGCTCTGTTTAGCTGCCGGTTTCATCTTTTCTGTGTTTCCAACTGACAGGTTTGAGTGCCACCAAGCTGTTGGTGGAGAGCGGCTTGAACCCTGTGCTCCTTGAAGCCAGAGACCGTGTTGGAGGAAGAACCTTCACTGTTCGGGTAAGATGTACAGCTGAAAGACAAATAAATAAAATAACTCCGCATTGCACACAGGGTCATTGCTGTTACTGTGCGTTCACATACAACGCGAATCAAGCGTTTCGCGTGACACGATCACATACAAAGTCAATGCTATAGGTGCGAATGCGCGGCGGGCTATGCGAATGGAGCGGAGCAAAAATGTGAAATCGCTTCATTCGCGAGTGTGAACGCACCATTAGACAGAAGCTACCTTTTTGAACTCTTACTTAATTTTTTTTACAAATTTGTTTTATTATGTGTTTGTTTATATTAAGGTTTACCAGAGTTTAAGAAATGTTTATTGGTCAAGCTACGGTACTTACACTTTATTTATTATAATTTTATTATTTACAGTACACAATGCTAGGAAAATTAACTGGATGCCTTAAAGCATAGAAAAAAAGACCTAAATTAGCTATTGCTCTCCTCTGTGAGTGAGGGTTAGCTTACATGAGGATGTTAACTTGAATTTAGTTGTTACTTTTAAAATTTTAACACGTACTGTTTTTTTGTAATGTTATTATCCCTATATTTACTTAATTGTGATAATAGAAACTAATATGATTTCCATCTTTAAAAATTGAGTTTAATATTGTATCCAATATATTAAGACATGTATAACAGAGACATGAATATATACTGTATAGTGTGGGAAAGACCCACAGATGCAGAAGGTAAATGGGTTGGCTGACTACAGACCTTGTTCACAATAGCGGCATCTTTTATTTTTAACTGTAATGAAAACAAGGCTGTGAGCGTTAGTCTTTTCAATGGCACGTGTGGCTGCATTGATCTCCTAGATCCCATCTTATTTTCCTGAATATATTCGTTTTTTTTGTCAACTAAATGTTCTTTGAAAGATATTTTTTCAATGTTTTGTCCACGGAATGATCCAAAAACACTTTAAACTGCAATACAGCCCATTGAAGAGAATAAGGATACCCGCTGAAGGGGCTGGGTGGAGTCAAGTTACAGCCCATTGAAGAGACTGCACATCTATCCGTCACAGCCTTGTTGTCATTCCTGTCAAAACTCAAAGATGGCACTGCAGTGAATAAGGTCTATAGTCTAACACTTTTTTTTGGTCGCATTGTTGCTTGTAGAAAGTTATAGAAGACATGGCTTTAAATTACACTACAAGCCTGACACAAATGTGGTGTGCTCTCAGAATAAGGAGACCAAATGGGTGGATCTGGGAGGAGCGTATGTTGGGCCCACTCAAAACCGAATCCTGAGGTTGGCCAAGCAGTATGGGGTAAATACGTACAAAGTCAACGAAGAGGAGTCTCTGGTTCATTATGTGAAGGTAAGCCTCAGCACACTATAAACATTATCAACCTTGTTAATGATTATTAATAAGATTTTATAACATTTGCCCAGTAGTTGTAACTGATTTGCTGAAAAGTAGGTAAGTAGGCGCTAGCCATATCAGGATTATTGCTCACAGTTTGTGCATTAAATATTTAATCGGCTAGATATTGTTTTTGTGTACAATGAGCCATAGTGATGTCCAGTTAGAGCGAATTGTTCTTTTAAAAAATATCTGTTGAACTAAGTCACAAATCGATCCGAGAAATTAATTAGCAAATTGATCTATTTAAATTCTTCTTAAAAATCCTTTTACAGCAATCTCAACAAAATGGAAAGGTCATGTTAAGTCATTAAGTGTGAGAGCCATTTTAATGGTTGCCGTTCCCCCAAACCACAGTGAAGGACTATGCAAAAAGCAGCCCCCAAAACCTAGCTCTTATCAAGGCCTTGGGGCGGAGCGTCAGCTGATAATACAGCCTTTTAAGCCCACTCATGTCTTAATGCGCACGGAGTCAGCTAGGTCACCGCACTTTCAGCTGAAGAGGCCTGAATACCAAGTCCCTCCACATTAGTGTGCTGTGTTAGAGCATGTAGATGCTAATCGCTGCCCAAAGGAAGCCTGTAATATGGTTTCTTCTGGTCAGAGTGGGTAAGAAGGGCAGAACTCAAGACAGCAGCCCCCACTTCTGCCCCATATCCAATTTGAGAAGACGCATCACTGCCCTTATCACATGCACGCTGCATGACCTTATTGGATTTGGCCGTACATTCAGCATCTCATCTGCTCTGCCCTGCTATTACTAGCATAAATCACAGTTTCTTAGAAATGTTCTTTATCGTGTAAGCTTTACCGCTTTCTGTGGCCATATGTATTACAAAGAAAATACATGAGGTCATTATAATGGAGCAGTTCAAATCAAAGGTTTTCTGAGATGGAGACCAGCTCAAACATACTGTGAAAGATGGTGTGCACTGAGAGAAAGGTCATACTGAGTATGCAGTGGAGTGTTCATTGTACATTGTAGATTATGTTAGGATGGACCCTGACTTTGGTTGCCATGGTAAAAGGCCCTGGGGCATGCTTCCCATTTCCCATAATCCCCAACTCTGTCCATCAGAATAACAGCATATACCACATTCTCTGCATTTTCACTGTAAATATTTGGTTAATGCTAAATTATTACTTTTTACGGCTGTTGATATGGTCCGCTACTTTAGTCATCAAGTGGCAACTAAAAACAACACAATGTTTATTATACAAAAGTAACAAGCATTTTAAAGCACTTTCAAATAAAATGTTAAAATTACCATGAACTGCATAGGTCCAACCATACACAAATTTATTATAAGCATGACACTGACTAAGAAAATTGGCAATATAGTAAATTGCATAAACATTTGCAGAAGTATGATTTACCCATGAAACAAACCGTGTCAAATATTGGATTAGACATATAACCAATTGACAGATTGATTAGATGGACAGCAAAGATATCAACAATAAAAGAAATGGGAAGTGTTTTCTGTCTAAAATTGATTTGCTTATTTTTGCAGTACTACTTAATATTCATTATATGGTTTTTTTCAATTTATTTGTTTTCGTCTAGCATCCACAGCGATCCACCATTTAGGAATCACTGTCCTAAACCTCATTAATGTAAAAACATGAATGAGAAGTAGTGTTTCATTATATCACATTCGTTCTGGAGTCAGTTGTATAAATGTACAAAATATCCTGCTATACTAGAGCAATCACTGTCAATGTCAAGCCAACTTTTCCCTAACAGCTTTTTTTTTTTTTTTTTGGTCTATTGTTTCCTTTTTTTTTTTTTCACAAATTTTTTTTTTTATTGAAACGTAGATATATAACAAAGAAAAACACTATATATATATTCAAATTCAAATATATATATATATATATATATATATATATATATATATATATATATATATATATATATATATATATATATATATATATATATATATATATATATATTTGAATCAACATTTAACCCCCACTATTACCCCACCCTGACCCCCAACAAACACACCTGTGGTCACATGTAAGAATACGCGCACACACAAAAAAGAAAATATTATAATCATACATAAACTTAAAACTAAACTTCTCTCTCCACAGCCCCTCCCCAAGAGTCCCCCATAAACACTAACTAACTGCCCTATTTCCTATCAAACAAATCCCAAAACCCCAGCCATCTACTTTACACCTCTTTGAAAGCTGCCACCCTCCCCATCTCTGCACATCACTCCGGTAATGAGGGCGTTCCATCCGATTTATATCCCCTTAAAATAACAATCATAACACTGGTCAGAACTCCATTTTTAAGTACAATAGTCTGAAATTAATCCATGTGTTTGCACCCCTGCTACCAGGTGTCTCTAAAGTAACTTAATCCATCCAATAAAATTATTCCTGAACGTGTATATTTCCAAAATCTTAAAATAATCCCATTCTGCTAAATCAAATGCCTTGAGATGGTAGCGACCAGAGTCTGATCATTCACCACTGACCACATGATAATGAAACGCCTAATGTTATCAGAAGAGCTGCATCCCCTTATAAATGCCGCCTGATCGATATTTATAAGATGTCATAACTTATTCGGTTAGCCAGAATTTTTGACAATATTTTTACGTCTAGCTGGATCAGGGAAATTGGACTAACTCTTACTCACTTGGATCTTTTTAAGAATCAGACTGATCATGGCTTGTCATGGTTGGCAGAAGCTTTCCATTATTTAATGATCCTGTATAAACTTTTAACAAAAGTGGAGCCAGTTCTGTATCATAAGTGCAAAAAAATTCCGCGGCAAAGCCGTATGGCCCCGGAGCCTTGCCTGTAGGCAAAGCCTTAATTACCTCACCAAACTCTAAGGTTATCTCAGAATCAATAGAATTTTTTTGCTCCGTTGTCAGTTTAGGGAGTTCTCATGGTTTCACAAAGTTTCTAATATCTTCAGTAGACGACGATATGGAACTATAGATATCAAGAGAGAATTCTTTAAAAGCATTATTAATATCAATGGCCAAGGTCAATATTTACCACCAGCAGATTTCACTGAGGGAATGGTAAAAAACATTTGTTTGAATTCTGGATTTTGCAAAAGGGATACATTAAAGCGCCAACTATGTGATTTCTTTTTCTTCTCTGTATGTGGCAACATCTCTAAACTTATGACTAAGATGTTTCCAATTGATCAATCAACAATAGATTAGGAATTTCACTATATCTTGACCACCTTCGTCCTCAGGAATTCCACTTATTCCACCGGTTACAATTCTCCAAATCCTCCATCTTCTCCCAGAAGTGCTCCAAATCCACCCTGGTCGCTAGCGGATAAGCATCTAATTCCCTCTCCAATGACTCCAGATAATCCATCCGTTTCTCGACATCCCCCACTCTTAACCACTTCAGTTAATTAAGTCTCCATGGCTGTGATCGGTCGACGTATTTCAGCAAGACCCTCCAAGTCCGCAATGACCTTCGTCAACATTGCCGACACATTCAACAATTGTTGCCGAATTGAATTCTTTGACATTGTCTTTCTAGAATAGTTATGGATCAGGGTGTATAGAATTTCACCGGTTTATGACAAAGTATCAACTAGCAAAGTGCGCAGAACTCACCGTTCACACCACCGAACCTTGCATGCCGTCAGGTGACTCCCTCCCCCTAACAGTACTTTTTAGAATACCCTAAGGCATTAATACAAAGAGTTAGTAGAACATGAAGCCAGGAAGGAGATGTGCATATCACACACATCTGATATGCTTCATTTTTTTAGGAATTGATCAGCATGGTTCCAGATGTCGATAGGAGAGGTGATATTCAGAGGCAGGATGATACCAATTTACAAACTGAAATGTCTAATTGTTACAATGTTAAAAAGCTTTTTTCCTATCCCAGCTTAATGCAGTAAGCCCTTTGTAGATTAATTTCCCCCAAAACAAAAGCCACTATGGCTCTGTGGTGCTAACAAAACATTGGTCTATTTGTGTGAGCCCAAAACAACATTGTTGTGTTCACAAGCAGAAATACAGTACCTTGCCATGGCCCATTTCAGTGCCAAGCCCATAACCAACGGCAGACAATCTAATTTTGAGAGATCTTTATATTGTTTATCATTTCAACCAAGATTTATATTATTTGTATACTATAGGCTGCTTTTTGTATGTGTTGTAAAGAGAATAAATGTGAGTGCCTATGTGTCATTAATGAATGATATATATGATGCGTGTACATTTACGTTTACATTTATGCATTTGGCAGACGCATTTATCCAAAGCGACTTACAGAACACTTATTACAGGGACAATCCCCCTGGAGCAACCTGGAGTTAAGTGCCTTGCTCAAGGACACAATGGTGGTGGCTGTGGGGCTCAAACCAGCATCCTTCTGATTACCAGTTATGTGCTTGGACCACTACACCACCACCACTCCATGTTCAATGTGTGTATGTTCAATGTGCACTGAAGGAGCTGTACCCTCTCTCCTCGTGCCATTATCTCCTGATCGTGGCATCCCTGTGGGTTACCATAGCAGCACTCCTCATCAAAAGTCTGTCACTATCAGGATTGTGAGACACTCAGTCTGTCTCTCTCACGTTTCCTCACACCTTGGTGTCTGGCTCAAACGGGCGTTTCCCTCTCATTTCATAACCAGGCTGCTTCAGTCGGCAAAAACACAGACGTGTTTTTCCTGTTGAGCTTAGCAAATGATGGGTCAGAGTGGTTTGTTTTTGTTTGTTTTCAACCTACATATTGAAAAGCCTGTGTAATTTTCTAGCTAATTGTGACTGGTTGTCCGCACAATTAATCAGCGCCACATTTTGATGGAACAACAAAATTGATTATCATGATCTTTGTTGAGGTTTGGCAGTCATGACCACATTCTGATAATGTCGGAGCGCTTGGACAAATAACATGCCTTTTTTGCTGTGCTTACAAGCTATAGAGAATTTGATTCACCGTTGATCATTTAACAAATGTCCGTATTAGTAAAGCTATTAGATCTCATGCATATTTAATGGTGAACACTCAACACTCCTCTCGTCTACCATCATTCAGCAGTGAAGCATCACGTGTCTGAAACTGGTCAATGAGAAATTATGGAACATAGTTTTGTCTTTTGGCAAAGTGTCTTTTGAGAGGGTAATGCATATTCATTTATCCATTCTTTCATTTAATTAATTCTTTCATTGCATATAAATATGATAGTTCATTCTAAAGAACTATACACATGCCTTTTTGATATGTAGTAGCAAGATTCCAGTAGCAAAACCTTGCTTTAATACCACACTACATACATGCTCAGACATGTTTGATGCTTGTTGAAGGGAAATTATCAGTGTTTGTAATTTATTGAGAGTGACAAGTGATTGACGTTTGAGTTCATCCAGAATGGTATCGGGCACGGATACTTGAGATAATGTACAGAAGTCATCTCTATTTTAGAAATCAAGAAATTCATAACAATAAAAATACTGGAAAAGTTAAATCTAAACTAAATGTGTTGAGGCATTTTTTGCTTATATTTAAAAATAATTTCATTAGAATTTTTTTAAATGCTTGCTCTAAACTTGGAAGCCTTTACATCGTTCATTACCTTAGACCTTTGTCTACAAATATATCAATTTCAAATTAATTTAGTATTAAAAAAATAAAAACTTTAAAAAATGTTTTGTCCCTTATCTCAAGAATCCGTGCCGGATATTTTCTGCTTTCAGCCGTTTCCATTTTTATGTGTACTGTAGTATTATGAAAGTTTAGTTTGATTTAGAGGTCTCTCACAGCCATTCACATCTGCATCTGCACATGATTGGGTGAAAGTTTTACAACTGCTTTTATAGGATCACCTGTTACTCAGTAATTATTTAGTGGCAGGGAGACAGTATTAGCCAATAAAGGGCCTTACAATGAGCAGGCTATTTTGTAATTAAGGTGAGCATGCAGCCAAGGCGCTGATGTAATCAGCTTTTCTATAGCTGTAATCCTAAAGGCCAGACCCAGTTTCCTCTGCATCCGTCTATGAGCATTTTGTGCAACTGGCCTTGCCTTAGCGTATCATTATGATAATGATTGAATAGTTGAGCAAAGTTGTTCTATAACTAAAAACTGGTGTTTTGCTATAACATGTATGTAAAAACTGTGTGCAATAAAGTGATAATCATTTTGAGCGATCATATGCCATTATAAGCAATTCATACTTTACAAACCTAGGACAACAGAAGGTTGCTTTAGAAGATAATATATTTGTGCTGGAAATGATATGGTCTCGTTATTTGTAACAGAGATTGGCATGATGGGCAGCAGTGCAGATACAAAGCAATGTGACATGAGGTTATTGTTAGCTGCAGAGCCTTACTCTTCACCTCACTTCTGTCACCATGGGAACAGACCTGTTACTGGATGCGGAGCTATCCAATGTCCATTATTGCGTTGGTCTGGCAGTCTCGCATATGGAAATGTCATGGTCCCTTAGTTAGCTAAACATGTAGTGTTACTCAGACCTTTTGAAGTATTGGCCGTATATATGCCAATATGAAATTCTCATATTTATTCACCATCATGTCTTTCCAAACATATGACTTTCTTCTGTAGAACACACAAGGAGAATTTGGGAAGATTTTTCTTGTCACTCTTATCCATATAATGAAAGTGAATGAGGGCTGGGTCTGTCATGCTCCAAAATGACATAAAAAGCATCATGAAAGTATTATAATATATAAAATATAACATGTAAGTGGTCCATGCAACCCGTGCATTATATTCCAAGTCTTAAAGTCATAGCTTCAGATCACAATAATTGTAATGTCAAGGAACATAAATGTTAGAAAAACATTATACATATGGGATTTCTTTTACCCAGCCTCTGGTCACAGAATCCATAACAGTAAGACCTACAGCTCCAGCTGACATTGATGACCGTCATTTTACGGTGGTTTTCCATTTGAATTAGTGTTCGCTCATTTATCTGTCCAACTAAGTGCATTAAAGTTCTACACGAAAACCACTTTCATCTTGTATCGCTCGTCTCGTTTTTTTTTTTTTTTTGTGAGCAATAAAATGACAGGGTGTTCCAAAACTGTGTGCTGAAAATGCACTAATCATTGTGACATGACAAATGGCAAGTGAAACATTGGACCTCAAACTCAGAGGTACATGAGAATACTTTTAGGTCACAGGTCTTTGAGTTTGTCAGCAATTCTGACAAGATTGTTTCATTCAATGCCACAATAACCTTTAATATGCTCGACCCTGTTCTATAGACCTATCACAACCGTCCTTTTTCATGAACGGTTGAATAGCAGTTTAAAGTGTAGCACATAGCCCTTGATCTGTAGTTAAACATTAATCAATCAGCCCAACTGTGCTCATTTAAGAGCCCCGTAACAACAGGGTAATCCAGGTATGATGTAATGTCTGCATATACTGTAGTTACCCTTTTGGGCAGCCACAGAGATTGTCATACTGACTAAGCGTTTCCACAACTGTGGGGAAACGGGCGATGTGTGAACCGCTTGTGTCATTTAGCTGCTGGCTGCCAAAGACTCCTTGTCATTATCTGTAATTATGAATTTACTTGTTTATTGTATTAGCATTATGTTATTTTATAATGCTTCCGTCATCATTCTGTTCCACTTCAACCCTCAAAATTAGCAAAGGGTATATATATCTGTCCTGCTCTTAATGGAGATCACGTTTTTATTAGAAAATCGTACAATCTTGAGTCACTAGTTCGAATTCAGAGTGACTCCTGTCAGGCTTCCTAAGCAACCAATTGGCCCGATTGCTAGGGTGGGTAGAGTTATGTTGGGCTAACCTTCTCATGGTCACTATATCAGAATCAGAATCAGCTTTATTGCCAAGTATACTTACACATACAAGGAAAAGTTCTAATTATCGTGGTTCTTGCTCTCAGAGGGGTGCGTGGTGAGTTGCCACGGAGAATAGCGTGAAGCCTCCACACACGCAAAGTCTCCGCGGTAACTTGCTCAACAAGCAACGTGATAAGATGCGCAGATTGACTGTTTTAAGCGTGGAGGCAACTGAGATTTGTCCTCTGCCACCCGGATTGAGGTGAGTCACTACGCCACCACGTGGACCTAGAGCGCACATTTGAAAAGTTCTAATTGTTTCTGATGTCTTGGTTTTAGAGGCACTTTAAGGCACTCCTTTAACTGATTTGATTCCAAGCCAAGAGAAAATTTTGTTACATATATTTTAGGCAGTGAAAAACGTTTTCCATTCCAGAGTGGTTACACTTCTAATGATAATGAGGTCATGATGGATCTTATTAAGAAATTACATCAACATTGACACAAATTATAAATACAATTTTCTATAATTGGTGGTGAAGCAGTTGGAACATTTCTCATAGACCAGTTTATGTTTTCTAGGGGAAATCATATCCATTCAAAGGGCCTTTCCCTCCTATGTGGAACCCTTTTGCTTACCTGGACTACAACAACCTCTGGAGGACAATGGACAAGATGGGAATGGAGGTACAGGCACATATCCCATATTTAAGTGAATCAGGAAAATATACTGACCAAACAAACACAAACATTGATTCATTTTAGAATAATTTAACAGTATTTAAAACGTACAGTAGATATAGTTTACACCTTTTTTAGATGGATAATAACAATTCAATGCAAACTTTGTGGCTTTAGTGGCCTGGGACCTCATTCTACCCCATGTACCTCATCCACTTTTTGAGTTAGGCCCACACTTTAGTGTTCCTTGGCCTTTCTCTTCTGAATAGTGTAAAAAAATTGGTTAAATATCAAAACATATATTTTTATAACTGCTTATTTAGCAAAAGTGTATAGGTTTATGAAAGACAAGAGATATGTAATAGTGTTGTTTTTTTCACTTCCATTAATTTATAAAAAAAATATGATTATTTCATGTCTATGTAAGTTTACTATAACAGGATATGTATTTATTTATAACAAGACAAGTGAATACTATATTAATTCAAATGACTACTATATCATGTTGATTTTCTGTGTTGAAAAATGTGTTCGCCTGATTTATGATGGCGAATTATCAATATTCCATATGTGTGTACACAAACACACAGTACTATACATGGTATTTTTAACTCAAGGTAGTGCTGATGTTTCAGTGATTTTACATTTGACATTGCTATCTGAAAAAGAAGCAACATGGAAGTAAACTATAGCAAGTGTAACACATGAACGGTATGATTTGGCTGTATTATCATTTGGTTCCACTACTGAAAAAGTGCACCCAAATAGCGTCTATTAAGAAAAAGATATATGGGTGGGTTATGTGTAGCTTAAGATGTGTTTGACAGCCAGTTGCTTCTTTCAGTGAGGAAGTAATGAATCCTGTTCTTTTATTTGTTGCATCATCTCTTTGATATAGAAAATACAAATACCAAAATATATTGGAATATATTCTATTCTATTTTCAAAATGTTTTGAAAATGTGACTATGGGCGTTTTGTAGATCCATTTGTTATAGATTCACATGCCAAGTTGCAAAAGACCCGAGTTTGTTATGTTTGGTGAAACACCCATGCATTTAAGGGTTAATGCTAAGATTTTAATGTCAATAAATGGATAAAGTGCCTGATAATATCTGTATTGCACTTCAGATCCCAGTGGATGCTCCATGGAGGGCCCCTCATGCAGAAGAGTTGGACAAGATGACCATGCAGCAGCTTTTTGACAAGATTTGTTGGACCAGGTACAGAGACATAACTTCAAGAAGGTTGAGGTCATTTTTGACCCGTTACCATGTTTTCAGTATTGGAACCAGATTTTGTTACTTATAGACCATGACCATCTAAACAAACGCAATGAAAGCTTAAAATTTCAGTTTAAAATGTATACTAGAAATAACAATAAAAAAAATATCATAATTGACCCCTTAGGTTCACAGATTAATCCATAATTGAAGAGCCAGTCACCTTGTGATCTATTAGGATTGTAAATTTTGAATAGTTTTTGTAAATCTATGAATTTATGGTTTTCAAGGTGAGTTAGAAATGACCGTTAGGGTCATGAATGGGTGCAGTTTCCTGGAGGGTTAAAATGAAGCATTGTTGATGGCATATTGGCTGTTGATTGTGTATCCCGTGTTTCTAACAGGGCTGCACGCCATTTTGCCACACTCTTCGTCAATGTGAATGTGACCTCTGAGCCCCATGAGGTGTCTGCTTTGTGGTTCCTCTGGTACGTCAAGCAGTGTGGTGGCACTATGAGAATCTTTTCCACCACCAATGGAGGCCAGGTGAGAATGTCCAGAACTCATGATACTGTACAATTGTTGTCACTTTTTAGATGATTCATAGCAGCTGGTGTGTTACAAAAAAGGGAAAAATCGTAGATCTTAGCTGGTCACCGCTCAAACTACTACAAAACATTGAACTTGCCTAAATATGACCAACCTCGAAACTGTACAGTATATTTAGGATATTTAAAAGTGCTAATGCCAAGAACAAGATTATAAACGGCAAACTTAATGTGTTGCATCAGAATTTAACTGCACATGCACTACTTCCTACCGCTTGGCACTAAATGACATACATTTTTACATTTCAAATTTTAAGTCCTGCCCGTATGAGAACTCTCCCTATCCACAACCTACTGTCCAATCCACCGATCTTTCCTCCATTAAAATATATGGCACAGATTTCTGCCTTGGGGCTCTATGGGCCTTATGTACACTGACTATTCCCCTGTTCAAACATTCACATAAATTAAAGCAAATCACATTAACTGAACAAATAGCTTGATAATACATTGTATTATCAAACACATATTAAAATTAAATTATAGATGAAGCTGATAGATGAAGCTGAACTGTCATGTAATGTTTAGACACAGTATCGGGCATGATCTTGGTTGGTTATTTCTCTGATGAAGAGGAGACTTAATTACACGGAGCTTACGCCAAAAGCTGCACGCTGACAAATGAACGGCTCCACAGCATGTCCACATTCGCATTTGCAAAGCAGTGTGTGTGCATGTCTTATTGGCTTTTTCACAGTGTTCACCATTTGTGTGTTTACAGTATCATCAACATCTGAGAGTGAGAGAGATTTTAGCATCTATATACCATAATCTTTCTGAAACCTTTGGCAGCCCCGGGAAGCAAGCGTTTGTGAGAACTCTAGCTGTTTGATCAAATATCCCTGTCCAATAGTCATTGTCACGGTCCAATCTGTACCCCTAATTTAGTTAACCACAGCTCTCAAAATAGGTCTTTTAGTAAAGGCAAAGAACAGACTTTCTGTGGAAGAAAGCAAAATGTTTTACTGCCATGAATTCAGAGGAAAGGAATACATTGGGTTAAAGGGATAGTTCACTTATAAATGAAAATTCTCTAATTTACTCATGTTGTTCCAACCCCGTTTGACTTCATTTTGTGGGACAAAATAAATGTTTTTAAAAATTGTTTTTGCTGCTCTTTTCCAAGTCTTTTAAAGGTAAATGATAGTTTTGTGAAAGAAACAAAGTTTATGGAATAGTTCACCTAAAAATGAAAATTCCCTCATCAATTACTCACCCTCATGCCATCCCAGATGTGTATGACTTTCTTCTGAAGAACACAAATGAAGTTTTTTGAAGAGTATCTCAGCTCTGGAGGTGCAAACAATGCAAGTAAATGGTGACCAAATATGTGAAGCTTTAAAAAGCACATAGGCAGCATGAAGTTAATCCATAAGACATCCGTTAATCACTCTAGAAGACATGGATTAAACCACTCAAGTTGTATAGATTAATTTGATGCTGCCTTTGTGCTTTTTGGAGCTTAAACATTTTGGTCACCATTAATTTGTAATGTATGCACCTACAAATCTGAGATTCTTCTAAAAATCTTGTTTGTGTTCTGCAGAAGAAAGTAAGTCAAACACATCTGTGACAGCATGAGGGTGAGTAAATGAAAGAATTTTCACTTTTGGGTGAACTATTCTTTTTAAGTTATTCACTGAAATTATTCCCCTCCTATGCTGCAATAGTATCAAATCTCATTAATTGTAATTCAACACCGTAATTATTTACAGAAATGTTTAGTCAGTCGGCTGTCACAGCTGTAAATTACTACCCCTTATAAACGTGATTGTTTGTAAATATTCATACATTATTTTTTTGTGAACAAAGTTTTTTTTTTCTTGAGTAAGTTGACTTTAGATTGCAAGAAATTACTTAAAGAGTGTTCTTTCCTGTGACAAACTGATTCCGTAACATCCCAAAATGGTTGCAAGCCACAATATCTGGGTCATGAGTTCATATTAGTTATGGCACTGTCACTAAACTGCTATGGTGTATCCAACTGTTTAATGTAATTTCCATGTTTAATATTCCCAACATGTCTTAAGGTATTATACAACTCAGTCATCATTCTATCTCTGTGAGACATAGACACCTGTTGGTGAACACATGAATTGCATATAAATAGTACTCCCAACTCTCAAACTCTATGGTTCTTAATCACAGTCATTGGAACAGAATAATTTCTATACTGTAACAAAAGGTCAAAAATGAACATTTAAACTGATCATGCCTACTAATGTGATGTAACTAATCAATAAACTACCGATGCAGAGTAAAAGTATTAAGTATTATGCATTCATGTTGCCCCGTATGACAGGAGCGCAAGTTTGCCGGAGGCTCCAGTCAAATCAGTGAGGGAATGGCGAGAGAACTTGGTGACTGTGTGAAGTTGGAGAGAGCAGTCTACAGCATTGACCAGACTGGAGACCTGGTGGTGGTCAAGACACTCAATGAGGAGATATACAAGGTTAGTAGGTGCACAAAGCTGTCTCTACACTTCACAAGATGAGTGGCAATGCAAATATCCAAAAATCAAACTTATAGAGAACAAAGTCTTCTCTATAATATATTAAACAAATTCTGTCCTTTATTTTTTTTGTGTGCCACTGAACATGAACTTCCCCAAGGAGTATCAGTCAACACATATCGTTCTGCTCTAGATTATTTGCACAGTCAGTATGTTTACATTAAAAGTTTGGTTTTCATCAGAATTAGTCTTTTTATAAAACTGTATGTAAACACTTTAGTCAGACTGAAACCAGAGCAATGTGATTTTTGTAAAGTTGGACTAACAACCCTATAATTTGATTGTTGCTCAGCTTCATTCAGCATGTACAGTATACACATTAATCGGACCACAACTAGCCTAGGTGTTGTGCGCATAATTCAAAAAGACAGATGTGATGCGTAACAGTGTATTTAACCTGTAATTTGAACAATACAAACGAGGTTGAGGTATATTATCCCATTAAGTGTTGTCAACAAAAACTTGCTGTTGCTCGATTATGACTGCACGTGTAAACACACAGTACATGCGTTAATTAGCCTATATGTGTTAACCATACAGATAAAGTATGTTCATAATGGAATAAGTGTATTGCATACTACATAGGCTACTAAGCAGCATATACTGTATTCTGTCTAAAAAATATATATGAAACAAAATTTGTGTCATCTAGGAATTAAAAAAAGGTTATTTTTAAAATCAAGTAAACTTTGTCTGATTAAATAATGAGCGAAGAAAGATTGATTTTTTTTTTTCCCAGTTCTTTCTGCACATGGAAGTTTAAGGACATGTTGAATGCATTGTCGTCTTGGATACAGTATCCCATGCAGTAATTTGGTCATGTGCAGTAAATTTTCATACTACATACAATATACATACTGCAGAAATAGTTAGTATAAATAGTATTATGCTATGCTATTCCGAACATAGCCTGTGAGGTCATTATGAAGATTAATTGAAGATGAAGCTCCCTCTGAGTTTGCAAAATGTAACCTCTCTACTAAAACTAATTTGAATGACAGAAGTCCCACTTTTACATACCGTATGTATCACAATGTATATGTGTGTGTAAGCTTGGTGGATTGTTAGCATTAAGCTGGACATCATCTCACCTGTCCTGGCCACATCCTCTTTACTGTGTTGAAGCTTATTAAAAGCTACTATAGAGCTGCTTAACCCTCAGGGGAGGAACCGTGGGGGGACACTGGAACAACTATGTGTCCTTCTAAATCTTAAGTTTATCATACATAGAAACACCATTTCATTACATCTGCAATGTCCAACTTTTTGTAATGTGTTAAATTTATAATTTTAAAGGAATAGTTGAGACAAAAATGAAAATTCTCTCATGTACTCATTCTTGTGCCATCCCAGATGTGTGTGACCCTTTCTTTCTTCAGTAGAACACAAATTTAGATATTTAGAAGAAATTCTTAGCTCTCTTGGTGTTTACAATGCAAGTGAATGGGTGCTGAAATTTTCATAAATGTCAGCATCATATGAAAACAGAAGCGATTTGATGGATTTTTCCCTCCCTGCTCAGTCTAACCTTTTATCTTGTGTTTTTGTTGATTCACATTCTTCATGCATATGCCCCCTACTGGGCAGGAAGAAAAATGTCAAGCAAAAATTATATTTAAATATTGACCAGTTTCTCACCCACACCTATAATATCACTTCAGAAGATATGGATTAAACCACTGGAATCATATGGATAACTTATGCTGCCTTTATTTTGTTTTTGGAGTGTCGACATTTTGGCACCCATTCACTTGCATGGTATGGACCTACAGAGCTGAAATATTCATCTAAAAATCTTAATTAGTTTTATACACATCTGGGATGGCATAAGTGAGTAAATGATGAGAGAATTTATTTTTGTGTGAACTATTCCTTTAATGTAGTAAAATAAGCATTATATGAGAATATTACATTTAAAAAAGTATTAAAAATAGTGCTGGTTGTGTGAATGGTTTTTACTTACTGCCTTCCTCTGTTCTTTTAGGCCAAATATGTCATACTTGCCATACCACCAGGGCTGAATTTAAAGATCCACTTCAGCCCTGAAATGCCTCCTCTTAGGAATCAGCTCATTCATAGAGTGCCCATGGGTTCAGTCATCAAATGCATGGTGTACTACAGAGAGAACTTCTGGAGGAAGAAGGGTTTGTACATGTCCATCTTCCATTAATTACTGGTTACATGGCAGTGTAATGATGCAGAACTGTGTTGTATGCATACTTATAGTATACATGGTACAGCATTGCATTGGCTTCACATTATAGGCCTATATGTTGGGGGTTTTTGCAGGATATTGTGGCAGCATGGTAATTGAAGAAGAGGAAGCACCTATTGGTCTCACACTTGATGACACGAAGCCTGATGGGACTGTGCCTGCTATAATGGGGTAAATTAGAAGTAGTTTTTTTATTGTTGGATGGAAATAATCCAAAAACTACTTGGAGCAATAAGGGGGTGACAAAGCAGTGAGCTGGCTCCTTTTCTTTTAGTTTCATTCTGGCACGAAAATCCAGGAGACTAGCGGGCCTGACGAAAGAGGAGAGGTAGTCATTTCTTCAATTTCATATAAAATATCTGACTATACTTTGGGTGAGATGGTGATGTTGTGCATAGTTGGCAATGAACGATTACTCTTACCAGAATGTTGTGAACAATTTCAGAAAGAAAAGGATCTGTGAGATTTATTCTCGTGTGCTCGGCTCAGAGGAAGCGCTACATGTGAGTTTTATATTTGATATATTTTTAGTGCACTTTTCTAAAGCATTTTATACAAAATAAACTGCAATAAGTGTTTTGTATGTAAATATTCTCAAGCAGAAGTATTGTTTTATATAACTATTTTAACTAATCACTAATTGAATGCAATATCTTAGCAATTACTTCCTGTGTTTGTATTACAGTATTTATGTATTCATTTATAACTGTGATTGCACATGATTATTATACAAAGACAATTTAGCAAATTCTTAATTTTATGGGGGTATCTTCTTCAGCCTGTGCACTATGAGGAGAAAAACTGGTGTGAGGAAGAGTACTCTGGTGGCTGCTACACAGCTTACTTCCCCCCTGGCATCATGACACAATTTGGCAGGTTAGTGTACTTCTGGATAAGGCATGCCTGGTTGTACAGTAGCATGGCATGGTAGTAGTCTGAAAAATGTTCTACCTGGCTCATTTTGAGAAAACTGACATGAGAATGTATGCTAATTTGTCTCTGTTGCAGGGTCTTGCGAGAGCCGGTTGGCAGGCTGTACTTTGCAGGCACTGAGACGGCCACTGAATGGAGCGGTTACATGGAGGGTGCCGTACAGGCAGGAGAGAGAGCAGCTAGAGAGGTGGGTGCACATCTCAGTATTTCACATTTTTTCTGATTTATGTCATATTACAGAGCTTGCAAGCAGCTCAAACTGCTTTAAGGGATCGTTCACCCCAAAAAGGAAAATTCTGTTAGATTTCCTCTTCCTCATGTTCCGTTTTATTGCATCTTTTTTCATACAATGAAAATGAATCGTGACTTAAACAAAAATATTTAGGTGAACTAACCCGTAGGTTTAGTTTTGTCTCAAGATCATAGGCCCCTTATTGATTCTCATGAACACCAATAGAAACAAGACATGTAGTCATGTTGGATTGTGATATCAATGGCAAACAGCTTTTCATTTATGCAGAACCAAAGTCTAAAACCCAGGCTTACCAACATTTTTAAGCTGGTGCCACACTAGCAGACTCCAATCAACTACATTTTGGCTGAGGGTGTCGCACATGTAGGCCTTGCTCTCTTCATATGGAGGTATCACACACTTGATTAAGAATGGTGGAGGGGTGACAGACAAGGCAACTCTCTCTTACTCTCTGATGTCCTGTATAACAACAGGTGTGCAGGAGTGATTTTGGAAGCGATTCATGGAGTAACTTTTCCTTATGAAAGTGTGAATGTGTATTTATCCCCTTGAGGCTTGCCGTAGAACAGGGCTCCCAAAACTTTATGCTGCCATGGCCAGGTTACAGTGATTTTCAGGTGTGAGCTTCTTTCACATAAATGCCGGCCAGTTGGAATGAGGCATAGCGCACATTAGCGTCTGTTACCAATTCTTTTTGGGGGGGTTTGTTCTGTGCAACTTAATGTCTGATTTGGGATATTATCATCTGTAACTCAAGGGATGTAGCTCAAAATACTATATGCTTTCTTCCAGATTTTATGTGCAGTGGGAAAACTCCATGCAAGTCAGATCTGGCAGTCGGAGCCTGAATCATTGGTAAGAATTTGAGTCACTGTTGAATTATCACAAACATATATTTATTTAAGTGAAGTGAACTTAAATACCAAATTAAGCCTTTGTTTTGAAACTTGATTAAACATTGTTCTGAACCCTGTTCTCAGGATGTCCCAGCCCGGCCGTTTGTCACCACATTCTGGGAAAGAAACTTGCCATCCGTTGGGGGATTCCTTAAGTTTATGGGTGTGTCCTCCTTCCTGACTCTTGCCACTGCAGCGGGAGTGTTAGCCTACAAGAAGGGGTTTCTCCCTCAGCGCTAAAGCCCCTCCCACTTGCAGCCTATTCTCTATGACCTGGCCTTGTAATTGTTGCATTCGACCTAATAAAATTTGAATCTAATCCGGGCCATAACACTGCCTGGCTATGTGGCGCAGTTATTTTGATGGGAATTGACACAAATGTATTGTTGTCACACATTTGCTCAGTCATTGTGAAAAATGAACCAAGTGATTTAATATGGGATAATGAGTACTAATTGTTAACAAGGGAATCGCCCTGTCAAAGTACCCAGACTACACGTATGAAAAGAACTGAAAGAGCGACACTAACGTGTGTGTGTGTGTGTGTGTGTGTGTGTGTGTGTCTCATCAGTCTTATTGATTACCTCTGCTAATTTCAGGTGCTGTTCTCAGGAACTCGTTCTCTTAATTAACCTTCAAAAATAGAGAAAATAGCATTACAGAAATTAGAAGCATTAGGTTAGCATTGAAAAATGCATTTTATTGTATTATGTGACAGACAACATCTTCTATACAACATAACACAGAAGCTGTGTTTGCTTCAGCACAATTCACTATCTTTTATGAGAGAAGCAGAGCCTGTTCATAACATTTTTTATAACATGCCATGATGGTGTTAAGTGATTTAGTACAGACCGGTGACTGGCACAATGATGAAGTGAAGTCTACAGTCATATTGAAGTAGAGTCATAGAGTGTCTTGTCTAATTTGAATGATATTCCAGTGTTTAATGTAATTTCTAATGGCTGCTGTGCATAATTGTTTCTGATCGAAGCATATGGAAGCATTTGAATGTACTCTTACAGATCAGAGTTTTTTTTTTTTTTTTTTGTAACAAAGACAAGTGTATACTTGATATATGTATTTGTTCTTTTTGACACAAGCTTCTAAGCATGATGTAAAGTGAATTATTGTCAATTATCCATTGTTTAACAACATAAAGCTTCATTTTATTACTTGGTTCTACTCCAAGAATAAAAATAAATAAAAACTATTTGATATATTTGGTTTCCCAAAAAATACTTTTGTGATTTATAGATGGTTTAACGTATCTGTGACTTGCCAAGAATAGCCACTATGGTAGACCAATTTCATTGTCTAAAATGTGATTAAATGAAAAGTGGGAGATGCAATCTTAAAAGACACCAGACTGACAGATTTGAAAACATTTTATTATGTGTGAACCTAAAGTGCGTAGATTTTGATGTTCCAGAGAGTCTTTTTAACTGTTGTTTGTGGTGCCTTTAATCTGTTAATAGTTTTTGTCATTTCTCAAGTGCCTCTGTGCTAGTGAGATCCTCCAGTCTTGCACAATGTCCCAGGGTAAGTCACTGGCTGTTTTAGGGTTTTTGACCAGGATTTCTGGTCTGAGATCTGGAAAGATACTGTAAGTCTGCATTGGTTCGATATTCAACATCTTGCTGCACTGGCCATCAGCATACCTTGAGAACTTCCTCTGACATTATCCTTTCCTGAAGTAGTCACTGATGGACCAGGGGTGACCGAATCCGAGGCAATGCCACTTCTGACTGTTAGCCATTCTACGTACTATTAGTGACCTACGTCTTTGTAAAACTGTCATTTCAATCACCTCTTTGGAGTCTGGTTAACTTGGTTACGTTGTAGTGACTCTTGTCATTGTTGTCCTGATGTGCTGTAGTTGCTTTATCTCCTCTAACTGGTGTGCTCGTGAATTGTCTCTGTTGCCAATGCTTTTTCTAACTCCATAACATAACCCTTTATGCCAGTCCCAGAGTACAGAGCTGTCATTTTCTGCCCTTGTTTGCCTAGCCCCCAGGCCCCTTTGTCTAATGTTGTGTTTGAACTATGTCCAATGATCAAGTCCTGTAATTGCATCGTTTGATCTCGTTGTACAAATTCACAGACTAAGCTGATAATAAAAATGTGTGACTTACCACCAGTCCCTGCCTATGCATGTTTTTGTTGTGTGTATACAGTATTCTCATCAAAATGCTGCCCTTTAAAGACTTGATAAGCTTCTTGATCACCATGATGTCCTCAAGGGAAGATGGCAGAAAAGAGAACTGTTTTCATCCACAGCAGGGTGTAGCTTCCCTTGACCACTGATTTAGATTTCCTTGCAATGCATGGAAATGCAAGATGGTGAATTTTTATCATATTGGACTTTGTCCTTGCAAGAGAAAAAGAGAGCTATAGAAATGTATAGGTAAATCATTATTGTACTGTACGAGCAATTAACTGATTATTAGCAAAGTACAGATTTCCCCGTAAACAAGTCAGACTGGAATAATCAGGAACTTTGTTAAAATAAAACCTTGACTACGTTTCTAGTGTTGGGATTCTTTGCAAGGAGTGGGTGATACAAGTTCCTCTAATGGTATTTAGCAATATTTTAAAAGTCCCAGATATTTAAAATGTGAAAACAAAATGGCTCTTTTAGTGAATTAATTCCTCTGTTGAATTCTCTGATTTGTTTTATAACATTAAATATTCCCTTACATTGGGCCTATCTAGTTGTGTTTAGCCTCAGCATACATTGTACTGACCTGTATTGAAGAGGTCATGAAATGCCTTTTTTATTTTTTGTTCATTGAGGTTCACTAATGTTATATTTTGCACAAAAAACAAAAAAAGATTTTCAAATATTGTTACTTTCCATCCTCATTCAATCCGGGTGGCAGAGCACAAGTCTCAGTTGCCTCCGCTTCGGAGATAGTCAATCTGCGCATGTTATCATGTGGCTCGCAGTGCATGACACTGCGGAGACTTGCAGCATGTGGAGGCTCATGTGACTCCGTGATCCGTGCACAACTTACCACGTGCCCCATTGAGAACCACTTAATCGCAACCATGAGGAGGTTACCCCATGTCACTCTACCCTCCCTAGCAATCGGGCCAATTTGGTTGCTTGGGAGACCTTGCTGGAGTCACTCAGCACACCCTGGATTCGAACTCGAGACTCCAGGGGTGGTAGTCAGCATCAACATTCACTGACCTCCTATAGATGCATCTAACACACCGATCAGTCACAATATTAAAACTACCTGCCTAATATTGTTCGGTCCCCCTCGTGCCACCAAAACAGCACCAACCCGCATCTCAGAATAACATTCTGAGATGCTATTCTTTTCACCACAATTGTACAGAGTACAGAGTTACCGTAGACTTTGTCTGTTCAAACCAGTCTGGCCATTCTCTATTGACCTCTCTCATCAACAAAACATTTCCGTCCACAGAACTGCCCCTCACTGGATGTTTTTTTGTTTTTGGCACCATTCGGAGTAAATTCTAGAGAATGTTGTGTGTGAAAATCCCAGGAGATCAGCAGTTACTCAAACCAGCCCATCTGGCACCAACAAACATCCATGCAATTATCTAATCAGCCAATTGTGTGGATGCAGTGCATTAAATCATGCAGATATGGGTCAGGAGATTCAGTTAATGCTCACATCAACTATCAGAATGGGGAAAAAATTGTATCCCAGTGATTTGGACCTTGGCATGATTGTTGTTGCCAGACAGGCTGGTTTGAGTATTTCTGTCATTCAGAATGGTGCCAAAAACAAAAAACGTCCAGTGAGCGGCAGTTCTGTGGATGGAAATGCCTAGTTGATGAGAGAGGTCAATAGAGAATGGCCAGACTACTTCAAACTGACAAAGTCCTTGGTAAATCAGATACCCGCTCTGTAACATTGAATGTCATTTCAGAATGCTATTCTGAGACGCGGATTGCCGCTGTTATGGTGGTACGAGGGGGACCTAACAATATTAGGCAGGTGGTTTTAATGTTGTGCCTGATCTGTTTATAATAAAATCTCTAATGTATTTAAGCAATATCACACGATCAAGAGTGTGATATGGCCTTACATCAGCACTGTTTTGATTCGGCCACGAGTGCCATAGGTAATCACAGCTGTGCTTATTTAGGGCCATATAGCACGATTGCGAGTGTGATATTGCTTATATACAACAGTTCAATGAACATGTAAATAAAAAAAAAAGTGTGGAAAAACAGGAGTTTACCAAAAGGTACCTGAAGGACTCTCAGACAATGAGAAACTAAATTCTCTGGTCTGATGAAACTAAGATTGCAAGCATCATGTCTGGAGGAAACAAGGCACCGCTCATCACCTGGCCAATACCATCCCTATAATAGATTTGCACTACGTGTGTGTATGTGGGTATGTATGAAGGTGAGTGTATGTACATATATGTTAATATAATTATTTATTTTTTATTCTTTTTTGTTTTTTGTTTTAATTACCTATGTCTTGCTACTGTTTTTTGTATTGTACACTGGAAGCTCCTGTCACCAAGACAAATTCCTTGTATGTGTAAGCATACTTGGCAATAAAGCTGATTCTGATGCTGATTCTTCTACAGTGAAGCATGGTGGTGGCATCATCATGCTGTGGGGATGTTTTTCAGAGGCAGGAACTGGGAGACTAGTCAGGATTGAGGGAAAGATGAATGCAGCAATGTACAGAGACATCCTTGATGAAAATCTGCTCCAGAGCGCTCTGGACCTCAGACTGGTGTGAAGGTTCATCTTCCAACAGGACAACGACCCTAAGCACACAGCCAATATAACAAAGGTTTGGCTACGGGACAACTCTGTGAATGTCCTTGAGTGGCCCAGCCAGAGCCCAGACTTGAACCCGATTGAACATCTCTGGAGAGATCTGAAAATGTTTGTGCACCGACGCTCCCCATCCAACATGATGGAGCTTGAGAAGTCCTGCAAAGAAGAATGGGAGGAACTGCCCAAAAATAGGTGTGCCAAGCTTGTAGCATCATACACGAAATGACATGAGCCTGTAATTGGTGCCAAAGGTGCTTCAACAAAGTATTGAGCAAAGGCTGTGAATACTTATGTACATGTGATTTTTGTTTTTATTTTTAATAAATTTGCAAAGATTTCAAACAAACTTCTTTCACATTGTTATTATGGGGTATTGTTTGTAGAATTTTGAAGAAAATAATGAATTTAATCCATTTTAGAATAAGGCTGTAACATAACAAAATGTGGAAAACGAGAACAAACTAATGAATGAATGTTACACTTATGCTGCGCTTTTCTGACACTAAACACAAAGCGTTTTACATAGTGAACAGGGAGGGTTCTCCTCAACCTCCACAAGTGTGCAGCATTCACCTGGATTATGCGACAGAAGCCATAATGCATCAGTACGCTCACAACACACCAGCTATTGGTGGAGAAGAGGCAGTAGAGTGGCCAATTCATTGATGGGATTATTAGGAGGCCATGATTGATAAGGGCCAGTGGAGGAAATTTGGCCACGACACCAGGATTACACCTCTACCTTTTTACGAGTAGTGCCCTGGGATTTTTAATGACCACAAAGACCCAGGACCTCAGTTTAACATCTCATACTAAGGATGGTGCCCTTTATACAGTATAGTGTCCCCATCACTATACTGGGGTGTTAGGGACCCACACAGACCTGCTGGCCTAACACCTCTTCCAGCAGCAACTCTAATTTCCCCCAAGAGGTCTTTCACTCAGGGACTGACCAAGTTCAACCCTGATTAACTTCAGTTGGCAACCAGAGCTGCAGGGTGATATGGCAGTTGGCATTGTGTAGATATGTGTCAAATGTGTATTCACTGTCTGAGAGGTGAGATGTGTTAAATATAATACGCTCAGCTGCAAATAACTTAATTTCTCATCCTCCTCACTGTTCATAGCATTATGGCTTTTGAAAGAGTTACTAATTGGTTTGACCACAAGGAGGGGCCAGTGTGCAACAGTTACAGTATATTAATAAAGTCCCAGTTGTAGATTGGTACTGGTCACTACATTCCAGTCGCAGAACTCAATGTGAATAATGTGACCCATGCACAACAAGTCAAACATAATAATATCTAAAACTTGTATATGCTTTAAGAATGGCAATGTTTTTGATGGTATATCTATTGAGATTTCTACACAATACACAGTAATTTAAGCCAGTCCACAAAGGCTCAATGCATATTTGCATCTGCGCACAATATATAATTTCTGGCATATAAAACAACCATATTTAGGTTAACTGTATGAATTAAACTAAACACATTTCTGCAGTTGAAATACTTTAACAATGTGCAAAGTTCACATAGGCTATTTTAAGAATGGATATAACAGTAGCAAACCTAACACCACTTTTGTTCAGAAGGTGTAAGTATTTGGTTCTTTGAGAACGCGGACAAGTAGGCCTTCAACAAGACATTCATGTATGTGCCCACTCAATCACACAATAACTGGTGTTTATCTGCCAAATGTTATTGTCCTGTCATCACTCAATGTTCCTTACCATCCCTGCTAAAAGTTCAAAAGAAGCCTCAGTGTTGTATTAAGATAAGGCACTCTGGGATATCACCAAATCAGTCTTTGAAGTTGTAGATGCAGAAAATGGAGAAATGCACATTTTGCACGATAAGCAGTGAATAAGGCTCTGCAGACCAGAGAGGGGGGGAAAGAACAGAAGTCGCATCACCAAACATCAAACAGGGAAGAGAAAATCCCATAAGAACATATGCCTGAAGACACAATTTAGAGATGACCAGGGGTCTCCGTACATTAATTATGTATGCTAAAATGTTGTGCACCACTTAATAAAGGTTACAGTTGAAGTCATTGACAGTTTCATGAATTCCATCTAACATATACTCACCTCCATCCAAGCTCCACAGGCCCAGTTAGGATGTCTTTTATTTCTCTTGTTATGTTTTGTGTGGATATGTATACTTAATTTTATTGTAGAGCCAATAAAATAGGTAGTGAAATAGGACAAATTGCTTGATTTGCATTTTGACATTGCTCTGATATCTTGGGAGGGCTACGGAATTCTTAAGTTTGGGAAACTTAGCATAAGAGCGATCAATCGGAAAGTTTACATAACTGAAAACCGAAGCATAACTTGGAATCCTGCCACAGATCTTTTCAACTGCATTCACAGTTTCTCGGTTTGACATTTTTTCGCTGGGCTGAGAAAAGTCCAAAATTTCACTGGCTCCTATATTATCAATACCCTGCAACATAAGTGACACTATCTCTAAAATTCGAATGAATTATTTTAATTGATTATCAAATGAAAAATACAGTACAATTCCTCTACAGTGTGATCACACCAATCTGTCCCAATGTACATCACAAGTATCCTTTACTGTGCTTTTACTGCACTCTTCCTGACACATATATCAATCCCATTTTGAACCAAAAAGTTTCAAATATGTTGCATTTGAGAATCCAAAAAGTTTCAAATATGTTGCATTTGAGACTTCAAATCCTCCTGAAGTTTTCTTGCAATCCTGATCTGCGCTTGTACAAATTTGTTCTCTCTGCAAACCCTAAAAAAGATGCTGATCGCTCCTATGTGTCATGTCACTATTCAGATCTGTCCCCCCCTCTTTCATGAGGCAGCAAAATCTCTCTTTTCATCTCAGATTTCAGGAAGTATGTTATGAGCTGTTTTTTCCAGATGATGGCAGTTCTCTCATCAGTGACTGCCTGAGTGACTTTGTTATTTTGTTTGCTTTATGGCTCTGTGTACAGCTTTCTGGGAAAGTAAAATTGTCATGTTTTTGTGTCTCAGCTCCTTTCAACCGATATAACAGTAACACTTAACAATAAGGTTCTATGTAATCAAATTAGTTAATGCATTGGGTTTCATGAACTAACAATGAGCACTATTTACAGCATTTATTTTTCTTAGTTAATATTAATTTATATAAAATACTATTGCTCGTTTTTAGCCTATGTTTGCTCATAATCCATTAAGTAAGGAATAATTGACCACAGACCACTGAATTATTGAAAAATAATGCAGCACACCTGAGGTGGTAATGTATTCATGACACAGAGCGTCATCTTGAGTGTGCATTATTTTTTTTATTATACCAGGGGTCTGTTGAATGCTTGATTCTGATTGGTTCACAGATGTTCTGAGGGGTGCAATAAATGTTTAAGTAAGTTCCAGGTCTTGACCACATACCGGTTCCATAACAATTCACCAAATTATTTCAGTTATTTCAAAGAGCCCTACAAGATATCAACACAAAATAACAATATAAACAAAGTCATTGGCTGAAGTAAATCGGTTAAGAACGTCAAACAATGTCTAAAATATCCAACATTTATTTAAATTTCGTTTAAAAAGAGCCCTCGTGCTCCCTCGTCTCCCCCGCACTTATACACACACACACACACACACACACACACAGAGAGACTCGAGTTGCAAAAAAAAAACACATTTCGCCCTAATCAGCCTTAAATAGCTGTAGTGTAAAACAGCGCACTACCTGGAACTACTTCATTGTTGTGCATTTACTGGAAAATAAACTACACACTTAGAATGACTGTCAACAAATCAGAATCAAGCATTCAACAGACCCGTGGTATAATTAATATTAGCCTAATGGTTAAACTGTTAAAAATGTTAAGACTGTATTAGTGTATCACTGACAAAGATTATTAACTACTGCTGTTAGGTACTGCTATTAGTATTGTTCGTTGTAATGTAACACATTTCTATCAGAACAACAACATGTTTACATTTTGGTGAAATCACAATATGATCAAGCACATGGTGTCTATATTAAGTTCAAAAGCCAGTAAATGGTATTGTGAACTAGCATAAATAAATACAATAGTATGTCAAGCATTTGAAAATCCCAGATCTGTGGGATATGGCCAGTTGTTGTATACTGTACAGTCCATTCTGCTTGAGATATGCTTTAGGCGTGCTTTCAAACACATTTTTGTTGGGCTAATGAAGTCTATTAAAATCTGCCATCTCTAGAGTGATTTTGAATGACAGAGGCAAACAAAGGAGGTTGAATGTGACCTGCTAATAATTTGGCCCATATTGAGAATGTGATGGTGATAATAAGGAAAACAGAAGCACTGGCACTTGTACAGACCCTCTGGGGGAAAGGATAAGCAGTGCCACAGGCAAATAGAGTGGCTGAAGAGCTGTCTTAGAATAAAGTGTGTTAAAGCAGGTAATTTGTCTAGCTGGCAAACAGGCAGCACCTTGAGTACATGGAGCTAACACACTTTTTCAACTGTATAACCACAACACTTAAATGGTACATGCATTAGCATAAGACTAAGATGTGTCATTCATAAAACACAATGCAAATGGAGTTTTGCAAACTCCACTCACAGGAAAAGGACCATTTAGACAACTTAACAGCTCAAATAACACACATGTATAACGTAATCATTTAAATAATGCTTTAACAAAAATATGAGCTTCACTTTTCAGATTTCAAACCCTCCGGCTCACCTGGTAGCTAGTCATCCATTGTAAGTGTTTTCCTTTAACTAATGCTAATGGTGGATTTGAACACGCCTACAATTGAAAACTGGGGCAACAGATCATTTTGTGTTTGTTATTCAACTGTTTGATCAAGTCTTAAGCGGCTCACTGACAGAAAAGAGCCAAGAGTAGGGGTTTAGAGAGACATGACAGATAGAGATGTGTGAACGGAGCAGTTCTGAGCTGTGAGGAGTTAATCACAAGCACAGTGTGAGGGCAGACAGCTGAACATAGCCCAGCGGCTGCATGAGGGATCCTCAGTTCTTCCCTGGATCACCATTCAGAGTGTCTGATCATAGAGATATTGCCAGAAGCTGTCAACACAGAAGGAGATGAGCAAGGTGAGCAGAGACACAAGCAATCACATGTTAACAGTTCACGTAAGACATTAATATCATCTTGTCATGTGTCTTTTGCACTTATGGGGTCTATTTGATTGCATCTGGATGTGAAAACACTGAAGGAATAATTCTCCAAAAAAACGCAAGTTCTCAATGTCATGTTGGTCCATATGACTGTTTTTCTTTTGCAGAACACAAAAGGAAATAATTGAATCAGTGTGCTTTTGGCTGAATTTTATACTTATGCTAAATGAAGCACCCACAATTTTAAGTCTATCCCACAGTCTAGTTTTCATTCACTTTCAAAATTCAAATATAGCGCTACTGTACCAGTCATTCCATTCATATGAGACATGTCATTAAGAATTTGATTCTCAATCTGTTATGAGTGTATTGGTTTTAAACAAAGCCCATGGCTCCAGACAAGGCTCACGCAAGAGAGGATAGCACATCACACTCTGTCCTCTGTTGTCTGACAACTGTGGTAATTTCATGCTAAATGCCCCTCCCTGAAGGAACATTGGACTGTTTTTGAGAGGAACCCAAGAAGAGATCATGCATCCAGAAAAAAAACTCAATTGTAAAAGCATAGTGCACCCGCAGGAAAGATAGTGCTGTGAAGTGCAATCTCTCTTTAAGACTGCTCAAGGGACGAACCAAAACACAGTTTCATTGCAACGTCAGACAGAATACCCACAAAGGGCCAAACCTCCTGAAAAAAATAAATAAAAAGAAATGAGTGATTTGTTGTTCCTCAAAATCACTCACCATATTAACTCGGTACCATCTTAACACAACTTTGTTTCCAGCCAAAAACTTTGTTTCCTGTTTTCCCTTATTTGTGTAAAGCCAGCCAATCAGATTGGAACTACTGATTTCATGTTTTTTGTACACTATGCTGTGAAAGGTCTATGCATATCAGTCGACATGTCATCTGAGGCTGAGAATAAATCAAAATTAACTAATTGTGACATTGCCAATTGAATTGGTTTGGTCTGAATGCACAAAGAATTATCTTTTCAAATGAATTACTTAAAAAGATGATGGAGAAACTCAATCACGGTAAGCAGTTTTGTGATGCAAAGTTCTGAATCTGACAAGGTGCGTGCAAGTGAAGGACTTTTGCTTTTCATTCTGTTGTGCACAGCCAAAATTTTCAGTCAGCTGCACTGTGAAATTGATCAAGAAATTGTATGATCTGAAATGTTCTTTTGCCCGCACCAGATCTGAAGCCGTCATATTCAAAGTTCTCGCTCCTTTTGCAGAGGAAAAAGTTCAGTGTGATTTGGACAAGTGCAAGACCATCAGCTTTAGTCTTAGCCAAGGTCAAGGAGTTTGTTTTATGCCTGCCTGGGACATCTGTATCTGCGGAGTGTGTGTTCTCATTAATGTACACAGCATGAACACTGAAAATATCTCGACTCATTGTAACAGTCATTAAGGCAATGTTTTCGGATTTCTTAATTTTGGACTGGACTGCTCTGCATGTTACGATAAACTCACTGCACACTGAGAAAAATTGCTGCCAGTGAAAAGTGCAAGGTGACAACAGTTACAGATGCGGATGCACCCTCTACTTCGCATTGATCTGCGCCAATTAAATTTTTGTTGGGGGGGGCTGTCCCGTTTTCCACAAGCAGGAATCTGGTCACCCTAGTAAATGTACAGATAAAGAGAAGACATAAAGGCTCTATATCAGAGTCTTTTAAATTCTAATTTGTATGGGATATAATTGTAATCCTATTGCAACTTGGAAACAATTATGTCCTGCTTCATTATTAAGATGCTTTCAGCCTAAATTAAATCACAGTAGGTGAGACACCTGATCACCAGAAATAAATTATCAACATCAGTCTGGGTGATTTATGTGTGAAACTGTCAAACAGTTTAGTTTTCAGTGATTAGGATCATGGGATTTCTGTAGGTGGATAATTCGTTTTCTGTTGATGGGTTTGGAAAATGTTAAGATCTTATTTATTTACAGTTTATTTTAAGTCAGCTTAAGTAAGTTTATTTTTTTTTTTATTTTTTTTTTTTATCATCAGAAAAGCAAACATTGCATGTCCAATCGCTTAGGAAAGTAAAATCTAACACCTTAAAGGTATAATTCACCTAGAAATAAAAATTATTTCATTATTTACTCACCCTCATGCCATCCCAGGTGTGTATGAATTCTGTTCTTCAGCAAAACACATTTGAAGAAAAATAGAAAATATCAGTAGGTCCATAAAATATAAGTGGATGGTGATCAGACATTTGAAGCTCCAAAAATCAAAGACAGTCAGCATAAATGTCATCTAGATTCCAGTGGTTAAATTAATGTCTTCTAAAGCAATACGATCAAATCTCTTAAAAAATGTATTGTAAAATTTTGTAACATGCATATAAAATCATGAGCACTCACCTGAGATGAAGACTCCAGTCATATCAGTAACCTTAAAAAAGCAGTTTTATTCTACATGGAGAGGGTCCCCTCATGCTGCCCTATTAGAATCACATGACCAGCCAAACACTACTCTCATAATCTCAGTAACATTCACTAATGGATTAAATTAGTCATGGCTGACTGTGAATAGTAAAGTTTTACAATGGCATCAGTAACTAAAATACTATTGTGTTTGAATGATGCTGCATCCACGCCCCTAGGTGTCAGTGCAATTCCAAGACGACATTAAAGGGGTCATGCTTAATTAGGGGTCTAATTTTCCTTGATCTTTTGAAATAAAAGAGGTCATTATATTATAAATACATACTGTAAGTGTAGCGTGGAGGAGGGTGGGGCGTGACGCACGCCCGGACCCCAATCAGCCTGATGAGGAGAGCAAGGGATAAAGGCGACCGGAGATGGCAGTTCGGGAGGGAGAGAGAAAACTATGGACAGCTGCCCTGTATGTGTTTATGTTTGTGTGTTTTTGTTTAAGTTTATCATTAAACTATTATTTATATTGTCAAGCTGGTACTCGCCTCCTCCTTGCCCATCTTAACCCCTTTACATTGGTGCCAAAACACGGGTCATAGTGTCCTCGACATTGCCGTCCACCCAGAGGATCACCACTGCCATCTGCCGGGGGACGGAGTACCCGACCACCCGGACGCGGGGAACGACCGCCATCAGCAAGGCGAGGAGGGACTGTACTCCCCGACCGCCTGGAGCGATGGAGCTGCTGCCAGAGGCAGAGGAGTGCCCTGCTGGCCGCCAGAAACGTGGAGGGGTGTACAACGCAGGCACGAATGTAGCGCGGAGTAGGGCGAGGCCAGGAAAGACACATACCCTGACCCCAATCAGCCTGAAAAGGTGAGCGAGGGATAAAGGCCACCGGAGATGGCAGTTCGGGAGGGAGAAAGAACTATGGCCAGCTGCCCTGTATGTGTTTATGTTTGTGTGTGTTTTTATAAAGTTGATCATTAAACTATTATAAAAATTTTCAAGCCGGTTCTTGCCTACTCCTTGGCCATCTTAACCACTTTACATTAAGTTTGAGAACTGAAAACGTCCTCAATAGAAAAATAGCATTTATTTAAACCAGGCTCTAGAAATGGGCCATTTGGAATTTGTGGAACTTGTGACATCACAAGGACCAAATACATCTACATATGACTGCCTCATCAGTGTATACCCCTTATGTGCCAGAGAAACTAGCATGCAGCCATCTTGAAAATGTTGTCTCTGAAAATCCGTTCAAGCAGTTCTATGTAGATATCTAAGGTGTTGATGTCAAAGTTATCAGGTTATAGAGTTGTCAAAAGCTATCATGAGTATTTTAAAGTGTTCATAGTGTCATAACAACGGGAAGCAGAGCAGGGAGATTTTAAAACAAGAGTACTTCATTCATAAATACACAAGATTATACCTTCAAGCTGTGGACATACTGATATTCTTCTGTGCTCATGAAACTCCAAGAGAAAAGCAAAGTCATTAAAATATCTCTGTAAGACACCTCTAACCATCTTTTTATGTCATTCACCCAGCACGTTATAGTAGTTAAGGTATGCAGATATTTTTGAGCATTAATCTGGAATGGGGAAAGTGGTGACACTTAAGTTATATACACATATACATGTGAAAGTGTGTATTATTTTACTGTACAGTCCGTTTACAACTATTTTAATCAAGCCTCTAAAAATTTGAGGTTGACATTAATAAAAAAAAAATACAATTGTAATTTTCTTTGTTGAACTTGCATGTGTAATAATATGAGCTGTCACTGTTGGAAACTTAATATCAAACACATATTAACACAAATTATGAACAAGTTGAAACCTAAACATTAAGCAGATTAAACGTATAACAATTAAACGCTTGTATTATTAAAAAGTGTAGTATGTCATAGCTGTCTGAATGTGATCTGCCAGGTCCAGTTTACCTCCGTAAGTGTGGTAAAATCGACGTCTCACTAGCATATTCACTTAGTAAAGGGGTGCTCTAGACTCACACCATCAACTCCTGGTGAAAAATACTTTCTGTGCACACATAATCTATTTTGATCTACTCTTCTCAGAAGCTTCAATTCAAACAGGAAGTTAGGCGACAAAATTCAGAAGAGCAGAGCGCAGAAAAGGGGTGGGGCTGAATAAAGTGAATAGAAGATCTCCATTGTGTTTCATTAAGCTGTGCTGTATCTTGCTTTTTTGAAGGCGTCCTGGACCAATTTTGCACACATCTGTGCTATATTTAATTGTTGGTCTTTTGTAAGCATGCACTATATTAAGGTCATTGATTTTTTAATGCGTATCTGGCAATGTGCGCTGCATTTTATGAGCAGTAAAAGCACAACTTTTAAAAAGCTTAAAACACGTCTCATTCAGCTGCCGCCGCTGTCTGGGAGGTACACATGCAGTTCTGTGTTTAAACAAACACGGAATATGTGATATGTAGCTCCTGTGAAGACCAGCATCTCTGCATTGACCTGTTGAAGCCGATTGAAGCACCCAACATACCCATGGACTTCAGCATGGATTGGATAGATTTAGCTCATATCAGAATGGATTGCTTGTGAACCAGTCACAATATGATTCAAGCTTTGCAAAGGAACTGAGAGATACGGCAGTTAAACACTACCAGACTCATGAGTAACAGGTTTCATTCACAAATGATTCAAATGACTGTTTGATAGTTGCTGTGCTTAAGTGAACATTCTGATACATTCAGATGAAATGTGTTGTCTGTACACAATGTGTTAACCCTAAAATTTAGTTTTATAAATTATAATGTAAAGTTTGTTCATTTTCTTTCGATTGCATTTCAAATATGGCTGTATTTGAGGGACTGCACGAAGTTAATCAATCAGAACAGTGGGCATTTACATTGAAGTCTTAAAGGGCCTGATAGTTTTCAACCAAGCATTCAGACAGAGGGCCAGAGAAAGGGTGGAAAAATATGAAATTATGACAGTTTTGGTGCAACAAAAAAAAAACATTACTAGCATTATATGTGGACCTCAAGGAAGATGATAAAATAAAGAGTATGAACAAAATACTATAAAAAAATACTACTAAATGCATGTCAGGTAAAGTATGTCATTTATTTCCATAGCACAAACGGTACTGGAGGAATTATGTAACAAATTTTAATACATTGGGTTAGGAGTTTTGATAAATACTTAACCTTATTACCATTACTAATAGTGATGTTTGTCTTCCCCTAAACTAACATTGAAGGAGGTTCTGAAGTCATATCTATGGACCAGAATTTCTACTTGGTGGTGTGCTCTTTTGACTTGGGCCAGTAGGCAACCACCTAGCGATTGCTTCAAGCACCCTGGCAACAACCCACAACACATTAGAGTTTTGCACAGGCAAATACCACTCATATTTTATGTGTAAAAATCTAGTTTCATGCTTAAGATCCTGGAACGGGATTGGATTAGGAAGGTAGTAACACATTCTTACTTTAAAGAAGGTGGCAGTTTAAGTGCTGTGGGAAATAGGAAAATGCAATAAAACATTTAGTTTTTTATTTATAGCCATTTGTCCATTTATTGTTCAAGTGTCTCAAAACAACTTGGTCAATACAGCACTAACAGCTTTCAAGCTCCAAACTCATTGTGCTCTGTATCCTCAAGATCCAAACTCATATTGTGCCCTGTATCCATGTACAGTAGTCTACAAGGAGATAAAGCGATGATAAATAATGCAGTATAGAACAAGACTGAATAAAAGAGCTGCCAGCCAGTGTTCAACAGCTGAACATGCTAACAATGCCAGAGCAATACAAGATTACAGAGGCTATAATAACCTGTTTCAGTCCATTTGATTTTAGGGAGGGTGAGTTGGAGTAGTATTTGGTGAGCATTCAATCATGGTGGGCCTGATTATTAAAGTCCAAACAATGTTTAGAGTGGGGATTAAAATACTGCAGGGGCAGCAATCCTATACTGGTTTTATTTGTCAACTAAATGATTTAATATTCATGAATGAACTTCGTGTCATTGGGTTACACCAATAAAAATACATTTTTAAGGGTCAGTAGAAATTGCCCCTTAAGGTAATAACTGCACTTGTTCACTTTTTCTGCATTGGTTAACTCAAAACTATTGATACTGAATTTGAAATGTCACATACTGTATGCCTGAATAGTAAGGAATAAATCAGTGTCTAAGTGCAGAGTCAGTTCAGACAAAAATGCCAATAATAGCTAAAAGGAGCCATTAGACCAGCGACAGTTAGATGGCTCAAATCTATATTTGTACACAACTCAAATGTACACTTGACTCTTGCCTATGAATTTAGATACATTTAGTGCTGAATTCTGAAACTTGAGTTTGTGTAATAGACAGGTTTTCTTCATGTCTGTCTGGACTCTGCTTACACTGTTGTTTATTATTATATTGATGAAGCACAACATAATGATGTCTCTACCTGTCCTCTCTTCACCTCTCGACCCCATTCTTCATTGATTGGCCAATGATTTATTGCTCTGTCCATCACTGACATATTGATTTCCATCTGGGACAAATCTGACTGGTAAACCAGCTAAGTAGGTTGAAGTGAGTATTGAGGTTGGAACATTGAGTGCAGGATACAGGTATGAAGAGCTCCTAACATAGCTTATGCAAGTTTTCTTACATAATCCTGAGTATGAAGCAAATGCAGTTTAAAATTTCTTTAAAAAAATAACTATTTATTTTCAAGGTTTAAAGACTGAACACTAAATTAGATCACCGACCAGCACCCACATCATGTTCATGGTGAAGGTTACTGCATTCTAGTCTTTTTTTTTTTTTTGGCTCAGATGGAAAATGTATTATACATTTATACTTTATGAATATTCACAGTGGTTATAAAAATAACAGTCATCCAGAGCAGCAACCTCATGTTATGTTGATATTATATGATTGGAAATTAATCTCCCGGAGTGCCAAAGAATGATTACAGCTGTCAAGTCATTTTTATTTGTATAGCACTTGTTACAACACACATCGTTTCAAAGCAGCTTTACAGGAAATAATGCATTAACAATTTTTTTTTTACTGTAATATCTAAAAAATCTTCGAGTGATCACTATGTAGTTTGATTAAATATGCTTGTGTATAAAATTTTAAATAATTAAATAATAATTGTATTTTGAACCCCTGTGGCAAGGAACACAAAACTCCATAAGATGTTGGTTAATGGAGAAAAATAGCCTTGGGAGAAACCAGGCTCACTGTGGGGGCCAGTTCCCCTCTGGCTAAACAGCATGAATATAATGTCAATATTAGTTATTTGTGTGCAGTGCAAGTCATGGTTTAACATTTGTAAATTAAGCGTTACGGTCCAGTGTTAAAAAAAAAACAATTTTTTTAATTAACTTTAAGATTAATGACTTTGAAGTCCATCCTGGATTAACTGCAGGAGTTCACATAGATGCATTGTCCTTTGTTAGTTGGCTGATGAAGGCTTTTGTTGGCAGTTAAATGATAGTCTGTATTCGATTTCAAGAGTGTAGTCCATCAATAGTCAAAGGTGATGTAGGCAGAGATCAATGAGGTGGAAATTAGTTCAACCAGCAGGTCATTTCGGTGAGTTCGGAGTGGTCCATCCTATGTCCAAGGTTCAGACAGTGGCATATGAAGTATCCAATATCTTACAGTTGGAGTTGGCATCAGTTCATCCTCTGAAGTCAAAAGACTGAAGTGATGTCTGGCTAGTACTGGCTGTAGTTTGTCATCACTCAGCGACATGTAGCAATGGAGTCCGACACCAAGCAGGAACAGAGCTGGATCTGGCTGGATCTGTTAACCTAGGGATATGAATCCCAGGGAAGCAAATAGAATAATATTAGCAAAGATGCCATTCAATGTTATGCAGAGTTATAGATCATGATGGATGTTTCTGGTTCCAGCAGACCTAACTAAAGCATCAGAATCAGAAGAATCAGAATCAGTTTTATTGCCAAGTATGCTTACACATACAAGGAATTTGTCTTGATGACAGGAGGTTCCAGTGCACAACAATAAAAAACATCAACAAGACATAGATAATAATATAAAATCATTAAATATTTTATTTAAAAAAATAAAATTTAATAGAAAATAAAGTATATATAGAATACACAATAACACAATATGATATATATTGTCTTATTGTGTATTTTATATATACTTCATTTTCTATAAAATAATTATTTTATATTCATCTCCACCATTTTGAGAGTGTTCAGCTCAAGGTTGTTTTGACTGCACCAGACAGACAGCTGTTTAACCTCCCTTCTGTATGCAGACTCATCGTCATCTCCGATGAGGCCAATGACAGTGGTGTCATCCGCAAACTTCAGAAGATTGACACAGGGGTGCTTGGCGATGCAGTCATTGGTGTAGAGGGAGAAGTGTAGTAGGGAGAGTACACATCCCTCGGGGGCACCAGTGCTGATTGTACATGTGATGGAAGTGAATTTCTCCTATCTCACAAGCTTCTGCCTGTCCGTCAGAAAGATGTCAGTCCACTGACAGATAGACGTGGGAACAGAGAGCTGGTGTAGTTTAGTCTGGAGTATAGCTGGGATGATAGTGTTGAAAGCTGAACAGAAGTCCACAAAAAGGATCCTTGCATATGTCCCTGGTCTGTCCAAATGATGAAATACCATTTTGACTGCATCCTCCACAGACCTATTTGCTTGGTAAGCAAATTGAAGGGGATATAGGAAGGGTCCAGTGATGTCCTTCAGTTGGGCCAACACCAGTCTGTCAAATAATTTCATGACCACAGACGTCAGGGTAACGGTCTGTAGTCATTAAGTCCTGTGATTTTTGGTTTCTTTGGGACAGGAAAGATGATTGAGCGTTTGATGCAGCATGGGACTTCACACTGCTCCAGTTATCTATTGAAGATCTGTGTGAAGATAGGTGCCTGCTGGGTAGCATAGGATCCTAGACACATGGATGAAACAACATCTGGGCATGAAGCTTCCCTAGTCTTTTGTTTCTGATAGACATGGCACACCTCTTCACATATCTTAAGTGCAGGTTTGGTATCAGGAGGAGGGAGGAGGGGGGCGTTGCAGGAGGTTTTGGTGTTTGTGTGAAATGTGGTTTGTCATTGTTTAACGTTAAATAAATCCTAGTAGGAATGCATATATCCTCACAGAAACTGATATATGATGTAACAGTATCTGTGAGCTCATCCAGGTAGGTGGCTGCAGCCTCAAAAACACTCCAGTCAGTGGAGCTAGACCATTCAAAGCTTTATGAATACGAACTTTAACAGGTAGCCAAGGATAAAAATAACTGAGTCTGGATATTGTTTTTCCGTGTCCGTGATCTGATCAGCCAGCTGTTGCAGCGCGGCACTCACTCACACGTTTGGCTCGATATACACACTCACCAGAATAAAGTAGGAAAACGTATATCCTTGCTCTGAGTAACACCAAAAATGTCACTTTACATTTTTGCAATACCTCCTCCTCGACCCTTCAGACGAGGTTTATGTTTATAACAATAGCCTGGGTGAGTAGATTAATTTAAACATATATATTCAACTGGTTTAAGCCAGGTTTCAGTCAAATAGAGCGCAACCAATCTATGATCTGTAATAATTTCATTTACAATTAGTGCTTTGGTAGAAAGAGATCTAATGTTAGGAGCCCTACCTTTATATGATATTTATCTTCAATTTTAGTTTTTTTCAAGTTTGAACTTTTATAAAAAAAAAATAATATTTATTGGTAGTTTTGTGTTTGGTAGTTCGGGGAACAGACACAGTCTCTATCAGGGCTGGACAGGAAAGAGATATTGGCCCGGGATTTTACATAGCAACTGGCCCCAAAAAAGAGGGGGGGGTGTGGTGTGGTGTTCACTATCCTTTTCTGCATATCGTGGCACCATTTCGTTGTCCGTTCTGCATAATGCGGCGGCTCATTTTAGCTTATCTCGGCCCATTCGGCCTGTTTCGCGGTCGACCCACCGGCCAGCTCTGTTCTCCCGATTGCCAGTCCGCCCATGATCGGCCACAAAGTATGTCGACCCACCGGGAAAATGGATGCCAGATTGCCTGTCCAGCCCTGGTCTCTATATGATATCTAGGTGACTAGGTGTGTTGTAGTTTAAGTGACCTGTGTGATGTCTCAAGGCTCCTAGCAGACGTTCGGATTAAGCCGTTTCTCTGCTTCCTGACCTGGGCCCCAGATAGCCAAATACTATAACTTTTAAGTCTATGAGTCAAATTACTAGAGAAGAGAGCTGCACCTTCCCTGGAGGGTAGGGCTTGGCAATATGGCAAAAAATATTTTCACGATATTCTTTATCATATCATTCGATATCGATATTTATCATGATATTCAATCACATTTGCACATTGCAAATTTTTTTGAATTTCCAAAAAAATACGAGAAAACTAAATTCTAAAAAGTCTAAATAGTCTTTACAAAACTGCATTGGGAGCCCAGACACAGCCAATGCAGTGGTGTCTGAGGGATCTTCTATGAAAATATTACAATATTTTATAGAGTTTATCAATTGAGTGCAGTTGGATATGAATGGTATAAGATGACCTGTTCATTTTGAATCATAATGACAGTATATATATATATATATATATAATTTTATTTTTTACATTAAAATTATTTTCATATTTCTTTACATACAGATATCCAAGTATGGGGGCATAGAAGCCCTTGTGACTGAGGGATGATACTGTATGGGGGTTCAGGGGTATCTACAGAGAGAGAAACTTTTGAAAATGTAAAAGTCTGAATGGACCATTTTTTTATTTTCATAAAAGTGAGAAAGACTAGGCCACAAACTAGTAATTGTTTTGTCTTTCATCCTCGTCGGAGATAATGACATCTGAATAATTTCACAAAATTAGAACAGAAATCTATTTGTTTATTATTAAAGGCTTGGAACACACACCTCATGTTTACTCACATGTGGGGAAAAGAGGATGCGGGTGCAGCCCGGGACAGGGCATCAGTGAAGCGTGTTTCAGTGCTAGAGAAAAATATTCAAGAATACAGCGCAGAAAGATCCGATATGATGTAACCGGCACTGTTGTTTTTTCGCGCTGTTCAGAGACGATGAGAACGGAACCATCATCACGATGTCTTGCAGTCAAGGTGGAATCAATCTGGGGCCGGATCCGGAAAGCGGTGACCTGCGTAGCGGAGGCGATAGCAACTTTATACAGTCTGAGGCTGCATTTCCACTGAAGTGGAAGAAATCCGCACAAAGCCACTTCCAATGCTAGGGAACCGCTTGCCCCGCGCTGCTGTCAATTTTACAATCCACCTCGCAAGCTTGACGCTCGGCTTCCATAGGAAGGAATTGAAAGCGCCCGCTCACATTCACTCAGCACTCGCCAGTGGAAACATACGATAAGAAAGCCAAACTGCTAGTGTTTTTAGCAACACGCATCTAGATGTAGATGTAGAACACAGGCTAAATATAGAAAATTACTCAAAAGCTTATCGTCAATATTGTAGAGTTTATTATTGCGATAAATATTGATATTGTTTTATTGCCCAGCCCTACTGGAGGGATGGAGTCCATATCTCTTTAACAGGTCATCGATTGGAAACCATAACAGGAACGGGAGAGAGGTGTCGCTTTACTGAGCGAGTATGCCGCTGAGACGTCACCCAAACACCCTGCTGTGGGGGCTCTTCAGCCGGAACCAAAGTGTGTGTTGCTTGCTGTTCAACCAGCACCCGAAAAAGTATCTACCGGCTTCTTTTTCTCACTGACCTACACTAGCGTTCAGATGCATGTCTCTAAATCATTAACCTTCTCCATCAGGCTGACTAATTCCTTACATTTATCACATGTAAACCCCTTAATACTGACAGAAGAAGCTATAGTAAACATGTGGCATGCAATGCAGGAAGAAATAACATGAGCGGATGCCACGACTTACCTCAATTGTTTGTTGTTATTGTTGTTGTTATGGTTGTTCTTGAGCGGCGAGGGGTTGAGATCAATGTGGTTCCTGATCAGTAGACGTTTGAGATTGATGCAATAATCTGTGTAAAACACAGTGGATAAAACGAATGCACACAGTCAAGATGCAATATGTAGACAAGTGGGAAAAAAACGAGAGAGATGGGTGGGCGCAGTAAAATACACACAGTTGAATCAGTAGAAAAGTGGAAAAATCTGAAGCACATGGTAAAATAGCGAAGGATAAAACGATAAATGTGAATAAGTAAGAATAAGCAATGCTAAGCAGGCTAGCAAGCTACAAACACAGACTCATGCGGTGTGCTCGCAGCAACCGGAAGAGGAAGTCAGGTCTCTGGAGCTTTCTTGTATTTAGTGGGTGAGCTAAATCTTTGACAACAAGTGGGCAATGCTAATCACAGCTCACTTCTGACTGAGGTCTGGATTTAGAACATAATGTAATTACTTCAGAAAGATAACCACGTATGTTATTGTAACGAACTTCACAGAAGGAAGGAGGACACAGGGAAGCAGGTTTCACCAGATAAAGTTCATCAGTTTGACAATAACAGCTCAGCTTTACATTACAACTCATTAGCTTCATGATCCGACTTCTAGACTCAGACTTTCTCTCTTGCTCTCTCTCTGCTGGTGGTGTGGCTGCTTATATGCTGCTCTCCACATGCTCACTGGAATTAGAGATAGGTGTTAGACATAATCTAGCTCAGGGGTAAGCGACCTTATCTCTCTCCAGATGGATGCTCGACACCCCACCTCCCGACTCAGGCCGGGGAGCCATCTGGCCTGCCTAACCCTTGTCCAATTCAATGTCGAATAAAATCGAGCAGTGCCCAATCGATGAGCAACTCATCAATGCGAGGCATTGGGTAAGCACTGGTTGGAGGTCCCTCCTCCCAAGCTTTGTGTATGACATCAAGCACGCAACGTGGGCGCCGACCATACAGCAGCTTGAATGGGGAAAACCCAGTGAAGTCTTGCGGGACCTCTCGTACTGCGAATAACTGGATCGAGCCATTTGTCCCAATTTCTAGCATCCTCGTGCACAAACGTACAAATCATGTTTTTTAGGGTTTTATTAAATCACTCCACCAGGCATCTGTTTGTGGATGGTAAACACTTGTGCAAATTGACTTAACTCCCAATAATTCGTAAAGCTTGCATAGTGTCCGTGACACAAAGGTCGTGCCTTGATTATAAGGTGCGCCACTAATTTAAGCTCCACCAACAACAATCAGTGGGAACCATTGAAAAATGAACATTAGTATAAAAAATATTTCACATAATATACAAACAAGTTTTGCTGAAGTTAACCCACAAATAAAATATTCTCATAAACACACTAAATTATACAAAACAAAGTTAAATGCATTAAACTATTAGCTACAACAGCTTAGGGACTAGAAATGTTCTCTTGACACGAACCGAGGCTTCTGAGGTTTATAGTTGTGAGTTAGTGGATGAGCAAATGAAGGCTCTGGTCAAAATCTAGTGAGCTGCCCACATAGGCAGTATTTTAAGGCACCACATGTGTAAAGGCTTGTTCCAGAAGTTTGGCAGCAATTAGAAAGATACATCTAAGATACTGTAAAAGCTTCCTATAAGAATCTTACAGCCAAATTCTAAGGCAGCAGCACATGTATCCTTTTCTTAGAAGAAGGCAATCCAGTAATGCAGTGCAACAAGTGAAAAAATCCATCCAAGATAGCGGACGAAGCAATGTTGCTTTTCATTTTCATTTCAAGATTAATAAAAGCTGTAAAAATATTTTTTTCCCATTGTTAGTTTATGATACCTAATATAATAACTTTATTATTAAGTGTTACTGACATTTGATATAGCCTTCTTCTTTGTGCTTTATTAATGCCTTACAATCTACAATCTAATTATGTTGCAATTATCAACAACACTTTACAATAAAGTTCTATTTGTTAAAATTAGTTAATTCATTGGGTATCATGAACAAACAATTAACAATATATTTTTACAGCATTTATTAATCTTTGATAATGTTAGTTAATAAAATACAATTGTTCATTGTAACACCCTGTCTACACCGGAAACGAACATCACGTGTCACACCACGTCAAACACACACACATCCTTGTTTCTCCAATAACTTGTTAGAAACAGCCCAAGCCATCATTACTATTTCTGAAGAGACGTTTTTGAATTAGTAACGGAGGCTTGTTTGCATCTTTTGAATTAGCAATGACAGATCCTTATCCATGGTGTAAGAAAATGGTTCCATACAAAAATGCATTTATTTATTTATTTTTTATGGCAGTCCTTTGTTTTTCCTCATTTATTGTTTTCTAGTTCTGTGAACTGTTGTATAAAAGCAATATCACATGCACAATCGAGTGTATAGCCTTAAATCAGACATACACAGCTGTGCTGATGTAGGGGCATACAGTACTCTTGCTCATGTGATATTGCTTTATTAAGTAATGTTGTTAACTAATGTTAACATATGGAACCTTATTGTAAAGTGTTAAATTTTGCCATTGAGAGTTACCATATCTTTTATATGTATGTCCAATTACAAATTAACTAATTTGTTATTTAGTTTAATTATATTTTACATGGCAAACTACTGATAGTATATGCATCACCCCAAGCTTTTTAACCTAGGCTTGCCAAAACATCCTCTAAGAAAGTGTCCTAACCACTTAGACCTTTCAAAGAGGAAGCGCCATAAAAGTCAACAAAGCCTTTCCATTCCAAAAGTGCATGGAAACTATAAATCATGGCCATTAAACAATATCGGAAGTCTCCACATGAAACTGTGTATACTGTTTTCAATCATTTTGTTCTCATTACTTGAGTCCATGGAATTCCATCATGACAGTCAGTTATGATTACAGATTACAGATAAGGTTATATCAGCCAAATGCACGATTCTATCTCAAGATCATATTGTTGTTTACTGCTCTTGAGTGCTTTATTCTCTCTTCTACTCAGATAATGTTCTTCTCTGCCCACTCTCTCTGCCCTCTGTGCTGGATAAGCAGCTCTCGTCCCCTCCCCATCATGCACTCAACCAGCAGTTGGTGTCTTCTCACACACACACATTGTGAATGACACATTGTTTCATAATTGCAATAATTTTTAACCCTAAAGTTCACCTAATCCTGGGTTATCTTGTTCCAATTTTCACACTGTTCATACTTTACCCTGAGTTAGTAAGGCTCGTCAGGTTTTAAGATGTCAAGCTGAACATTTTAAACAATGCTTTAACTTATATATACTGTGTTAATAATATAGTTGCTAACCTCCAATTCATAAGTTTGAAACATTGCATAAACCAGGTTTAAAAATGGCTTTCATATGCATTAAGTTAGAGGAAGTGCAATCACGCTTCAAATCATAATCTTGCAAAGGAGACTGCAGATGACAAGATTTATTGGAATTCATTTTGGTCTGTTTGGTATTACTTTAGAAGACATGGATTATACCACTCAAATTTAATGGATTAGGTACCTTTTATGCTTTTTGGAGTTTTGGACCCCATTGACATGCATTGTATGGATCTTCATGGTTACTGTTGTAACCGCCGTTCCCCGAGGGAAGGAACAAGGCGTTGTGTCATATGAAGTGACAGAAGGGGTCTTCCTGAGATGCCAAACGTACCTCTGAACCTTGAGAAAAGGCCAGTGTCAAGTTGACAGACAGAATGTGGATGCCCCACCCCAGACATATGGTATAAAGGGAAGCGGGGTCAGGATTTTGCACTGAGGAACCAAAAATAAGGTACGGCCGTTTGGTCTAGTGCTTTGGCAGGAGGGAGACAACATCTCGTTCATTCCCTCAGGGAACGGCATTCAGGGAGAAGGCCTTGAGCTCAACTGAATCAAGCGGCTCTGAGTGATCCCAGGAGGGGAATAGGCTAGGCTGGGGAGGGTTCAGTCTCCGGGCGCTTTTCAGGAACCTAAGTATTCTCCTCCCGGCCCTCCACCGGGGGACAGAGTGGTCTTGGTACCAGCTCCATCTGACTGCCTGGGTCGCCCATCTCAGGAGCGCTTCGGAGCTTTCCTGGTTCCTGGAAGGGGTCCTGGAGACGTGGGGCGTACGCCGCCTGCAAGGTGCTCGACGCTGGGGCTGAGAGCTGGGCCCATTTTGAGGCGGAGTTGCCTGTTGTTTGGTTGCAGGGGGACGCCCTCGGCGAGCAGGTTGGGCGGCACCGCGGCATAATGTGTGAAATCGTCTCTGTCTGCTTCTTCACCACCGAGAACTGCTGGCCGAAGTTGTCGACGGTGTCGCCAAAGAGGCAGAGCTGGGAGACGGGGGCGTTGAGAAACCGTGACTTGTGAACGTTGCGCATCTCAACCATGTTCAGCCAGAAGTGGCGCTCCTGAACCATGAGGGGGGCCATCGCCCACCCGAGTGTCTCTGAGAGCGAGGTTGGTGGAAGAGCTTGTTCCTGCAGCACGTCGGGGTTGGGACTACCCAGGAGCAGATCTTTAAGTGCCTTGGCTAGATGGACCTGCAGGAGAGCCATGGCATGCAGGGCGGAGGTGGCCTGTCAGGTGGCGCTGTAGGCTTTGGAGGACAATGATGATGTCATCCTACAGGCTCAGGAGGGGAGTACCGGGCGGTCCCACCAGGTGGCGGCATTCTCAGGACACAGGTGGATCGCAACCGAGGTGCCCTCCACGACCGCGTCAGCTTTTCATGCACTTCCGGGAAGAACGGTACCGGGGGGGGGTCGAGTCGAGTCTTCTGCATCAGACGCCTGGATGCTCTCCGATGCATCGGCGATGTCATCATCCAAGTCCAGGGGCTCAAGGGAGAATGCCGAATGGCTGTGAGGCGAGCCGCACTCATCCCGAGCTCGGACGGAAGTGAGTGAGCGTGTCAGGGGCGGGTGGATCCTGGGGATTTGCCCGGCAAAACCGAGCCCGTCGTTATCCCCATATCACCTTCATCGCCAGCTGGATCGTCCTCAATACCGTGGGAAGGAGCGACGCAGGGTGTGGCTGAAGTGGCATTCACCTTGAGGAAGGAGAGCCGCGACCGCAACGCTGCCATGGTCATGTTCTCGCCATCCACGAACGCCGCCTCAGTGTGATCGCTGCCCAGGCACACGAGGCAGCATCTGTGACCGTCGGTCTTGGAGAGAAATCGACCACATCCAGGAACAACACAGGGGCGGAAAGGCATCTTGAAAAAGACGCGTCTTGAAAAGGACGTTCAACGCCGCTCTGTATTGCTCTTTTGTGAGTAGAAAAAATCAAACTCTTTTAGAGAAATCAAAACTCTTTTAGGAGGAGAACACTCTTTTAACAGTGAAAAGCGCTGTCGAAGTGCCCAGGAGGTGAACTTCAGCTTGCTGTTGCACAACCGTTGGGCTCCGAAGAAAAATTCTGACTAGCACTCGCTGCCCTGCTTCCAATTATACCTGAATGTCCGGGGAGGGGCATACAAATTCTGTCTGCCAACTTGACATTGTAAATGATGATAACATTTACATTTTTAGTTGTACAATTACTTTAACATGGGATTTAAAAAGATGCAAAGTGTAGTATGAAAACCCTTTATAGTTTAAATTTACCTCATGTACATATATTTAAATGATTAACCTTTGCTGCTCCGGCAAATTACAATTAAGAAGACAAATTACACCTGTCTAATTCAGCAATCCTTAAGTGTCTGCTGTGAGACTGAAAATCCTTAAATGGGTAGTATTTACATAGAGATGTATTAGCAGGTGCAGTTTTTCTGGAACTCATTACAGCAGCAGGTGTGAAATGTCAGCAGTCAAAGCCTGAATGTGGGTTTGCTGTTTGAAGGCCATTAAGAGCACTAAACAGAGCCCAGTACAGTTCTCAAAGACTTAACACATGATGCTTTTTTCTGTGACAAGCTCTTTAACTGATGACACATTAGAGAGCAATGTTAAAAAGCTGCAGGATTACTGCAATTACTCTTAAAGTTGACAAGCTGTGTTGCTGTATTACCTTATATTTTTCCATCATCATGTAACTGGGCAAAAGCTGAGCAATAAATGTATGTCCCCATTTTTTGGGAACCAGATTACAAACTGCTGAAAAGACCAATTTAGACAAGCATAAATTCCCATGGTGTTCCAGGCTGGTTTATCCTGGCTTGTGGTAGATTGGTGTTGTTCTATCTAGGCCATACAGACATTGTCATGATCTTGTCTGGACTGCCCTCTCTTGTCTGTCTGTTTTGGTTTTCGTGTATCATATAATTCTCCAATTTGGATTTGAATGTATGCATATACTATATGCCCAATGTTCAGATATACATAATTATAATATATGACCATATATCAAATTCCTGTATGCGCACTGGTGGACCAGCATAGCCATGCTGTTTTCCAGCAAATAATGCTGATCTGCCATATCTCAATATATAAGTTTTCAGCATGAGGGTGAGTAAATATTGATATAATTTTAGTTTTGAGTGAACTATTCCTTTAAAAAAGTATAATCTTGGTTGCCTACTTAGTCTTATTTCTCTCTCTCTCTCTCTCTCTCTCTCTCTTCTTGATGCATGGTGCTTTATGTTTTATATAGTATGATGTACATGGTTATTCCCAGCTTTGCGTCAACTGTTGGTTTCCCTAAACATAGTATTTGTTATTATTAATTGGGACTTGTTGAAATTAGGGTGATCTGTAAGAGCAGCAATTAAATTTGAGTTGAAACTTTATGTTGGCTGACTGCCAGCACCGTTCTCCTACACAACTTGTTCTCTGAGTTACTATGGAAACTGCTCTCCTCTCTTTCCCCTTTTTCTATCCCTCTTGCATTCTTTTTTCTTCAATTATGGGTGGGGGTGGCACATGCTGTGACAAGGAGAACAGGAAGACTGCCCATTTCAGAGGCCACATCATTGGCCTGACTCTTCTGAGCTAATCTTGTCTCTGTTCTTCAGCAGCACTTTTTTGAAGACGATAACGTGTAAATCACTTGGGGTACTCTGACATTAATGTAAACAATCACCAGGCTAGTGTAGGAAATGTCCCCTCAAGCACACACAATAGCGAACGCTTGACATTTTGTTTTTATATGCTGCATTTTCTATCAAAAGTCAGTTCTACCTGACACAGTTCTCTTGGGGAGTTAACATCACAAAGAGCATCAGAATGTAAGGTGGCCTTTTGTTACCAAGTATTGTGTTCCCTGTGCAAATGTTTTCAGGTCTTTTTCATGTATTAAATTAACATGTATGTAATATAATAACCCCTAATACTAAGTATTAAACACATTGCACATTGTTTGTGCTACAGACATGAATGATACCTCACACATTTAGTGGCTTGTTAAGGAGAGGTGTGCTATTATTTTTATAGCAATCAGACTTATGATTTTTTGGCAGAGATGATGATAAAATCAGCAACAACATATATTTTTTATTTTTTTTGTACTTTCAGTGAAGGAGTGTCCAGAGCCACATCTACAGTCCAGAATGTAATAAATATCTTGTCCAGTAAGCAACCACATAGATAACTCGGAGAACCCTATACCAACCACCTTGTACCCACTGATGACACCTTAGCAACCGCATAATAATATGCCAAAACACACTTAAAACACCTTAGCAGAACGCTTTCATGAAATACAGTTAAATCAGCTGGGATAATATACCATTGCTTGCCATTCTCTCTGTAGTAAAATTAAAGCTATGAGCTGAAATTATCTCAGAGGGCTTGCCTTAGTTTCACACTTTCGATTTTCTTGCTGTAAGTGTTTATTAATTCATGCAAAGAGCTCTCCATGTACGGTTTTATGGAAGTACTGTACATGTGTATATTTGTGCATTTCTGTCTGGTGTATCTGTACAGAGACAAATTAATCAATAATAACCTCAATAACGATGTGCAAATGGAAACCTCAATGCCATTCCAGTTCAGTAGGTATTCACCATTCAAGAGCTGATCTTCTGAAGTTGAATAGTGATAGAATTGAAATATGTAAAGAGTTTACAGATTATTTTGAAGTAGAGAAGTTTTCTTTTTGTCTTCTTGCCCTTACATTTTTTTGTAATAAAATTTTTTATGAAATCATACAATAACAAAGAAATGCAAAACATTATATATGTATATATATATATATATATATATATATATATATATATATATATATATATATATATATGTGTGTGTGTGTGTGTGTGTGTGTGTGTGTGTGTGTGTGTGTGTGTGTGTGTGTGTGTGTGTGTGTGTGTGTGTGTTTTGCTTCATTACAGCAAGAATTTATAAAAATGTTAATTACAAAAAAGCATATGATATTTAAGTCCCATACTTGCACATATAGTGACCTACTGCATATATTTTAATATATTATTCTACTAAAATTGGTGTTTTTAGAAATGTAGCATATTTTACTAAATCATTTTTACAAATTTGACGAGGCTACAGTTGGTAGAAATTGCTTAAAAATGGCTGAGAAATGTGAAGATAGCTCTGAGAAATGGTCCGGTGTCATGTTTCATTATGTCACTTCATTTGATATTTAGTTTTAATGCAATCACATTTATATACTGTATTTTTAATTGCGGCTTCAGTGTCCAAATATGTTTTGAGTTAACTGTAATTAAGATATTCTGTATCCACCTTTTCCCTCAGGGTTTTACAGTGGAAATTAATGTTTCAAGTTTTATTGGTCACATACATAACCAGTATGACATGTAGTGAAATTCTTGGTATGGCTTTTTTCCCACAGTTTATGTAAAAATTATATATATCTATATAGAAAAGGAGTAGAAATAGAAGTAAAAAAAAAACAAAATTAAAAAACAAATTTACAACACAATAAAATAGGAGAAAGAAGAATTATACTGTATGTACAAAGTATGCATATGAATATGAAATGTTGCATAATGACAGATTTAGAGGTAGCAGCAACAGTTTTACTGGCAATATGTACATTATGTTGTGTGAGTGGGACATCCGCTGGAAGTCGTTCTATAGCATTCCCTAGCTCTGGCTGCAGTCATTTTAAACCCTGTTTACAGCTGGTAAATGGTCAGCACTAAAGAATAGTTGAAAATGGGGTGCAAAATGTTTTGTGATAAGATCACAAAAAACGCATGCAGAGGTAGTCAAAAACCACATCGCATTTGAGATTTCTGATGCATCCTGTACGGTAGCAAAGTACCACCACTCACCAGTCAATCACCCACTGAACAAAAGTTAAAACTTATGTGCGGATTTAAAAGGAAATAACCACCATTATTACATACTCAAGGATTAAAACTTCACGGCTCTTCCTCAATGTGTCTGTCTGATATGATGTCAACATGTAGGGTGACAAGATGACAAGCACACACATCTGAAGCTGAACTAACACAGGTACTCCGCTAAAGCAACCGATAACTTTGCTTGTTGCGTATGTGCTTATATTCAATCTCAACTGCATCTGGGAGAAAGAGCACCAGTTATGTTCGTGCTTTCTTTGTCTTTATGACTTTTTTGCTGTTTTTTTTACCGTTAATAAACTCAGTAACACACTGTTATAATTATTGATGTATGTCCACACAAAATCATACACGCTCTCCTCAATATCCCAATACCGCAACGAAAGAATGAATGGATGTATGGCACAATAGCAGCTGTGTTTACTTGACAAAGGAATTAACACCAGCATTTCTTGCTAAGCATCACAGGACATAGGAAAAAGGTGGATACACTGATGAAAATGGACAATGATCCAACATCCCATAATAGACCTTATTCAAGTTAGCGCCATTTTTATTTATAATGGGAATGGCAATGAGGCTATGAGGGATAGACACACCATCTCATCAATGGCACAAATGGTATTAAGCTGTATAAAAATCCTAGATCATATCTTATTTTCCACAATTTATTTTCCGCTCTCTCTCTCTCTCTCTCTCTCTCTCTCTGTGTATCTGCTCTCACTTTCCCTTTCCCCATGCCTCCCCACCCCTCTCCCCCCAGGTTCACAGGAGGTGGGGGGGGAAACCGGCTAACAGAATGGCTGAAAGGGCATCATCTCAGTCAGATCGGTGGTGCCCCAGCCTGAATCCGGCAGGGGAAGAGCGTGACGAGGAGGAGGGTGTGGCTGGGCCGTGATGGAGCACGGCCGGCGCTGAATCAGCTGATCAGCAGGAGAGTGAGATAAGGGGCTATCAGACACGCCGGTTCGAGAGAGAGAGAGAGATGACTGTAATGGTTTAAGGATGGGCAAGGAGGAGGTGGAACCGGCTGAACAGTAAACATAAAATTTAATTATATAAATTAACTTGAAACAACATCAAACATATAAGCTGATTCAGCACCGGTCGTGCTCCATAATGGCCCGGCCACGCCCTCCTCGTCACACTCTTCCCCTGCCCAAATTAGGCCGGGGCGCCACCGGTCTGACAAATTCCCCTCCATCTCCGGGGGGGAGATGCTGCCCTTCTGGCCGTTCTGTCAGCCGGTGGTCCACCCTGCCTCCTGTGAGCCACAAGGACCTACTAAGTAGTGGAAATAGGGCATTACAAATTGGGAGAAAGGGGGATAAAATAAAAATAAAAAATAATTAGCTTTTCCCTCTCTGCAGTAAATTCCTCACAGGCTCATATCTGTGATAATAGAACATTATAGTTAATAAGAAAGCAGTTTGATTGCCCAATACCGCACACTGTTGTGGCTGCCAGACAGACACAGGCAATTTCTGCTCATTAGCGCCCCTTGACAATGAAGTTCTAACGATGAGCACAGCCAAGTGTTCTATTATAAGAAACATCAGTTAGATTTTAGCCTCAGTCGGATCATACATCATCACACTGGTACCTCAGTCTAAGAGTGTGCTCCAGCCATTGAACTCCACTCAGAACATACAGTACTATAGAAAATGAACATGACTATATAAAAGATTTTGGAGAATTCATTTTAAAGGCCCACTCATTCTCCACTAACTCCACGCTAGTGGACATGTACAGCGAGATATTTGTAGGTTATGAGTTTGAAGATTGAGGGTTGTTATTAAAGCTCTAAACTCTTCACTTGATCCAGGAGTCATAATGTCAGATTTCCTGTCAGTTCTCCAGTGTGCAATGTTAAGATGAGAGATCTGCTAAGTTTCAAGCCTTTGGCGCCCTACAGCTAAGGCACTGAAGTCCTCATGCATTTAGTTTCAAAGCCACAAACATGAAAAGGAATTGATTATCAGGGGCATAGAATACTCCGGGGATGCAGGAGACGTGTTCCCCTTTCAATCAAAGCAAAGTTCATCCCCCGCACTTATTCACATGAAACATTTTTTAAATGTTGTGTTATTCATACAGTAAATATGTAAATGCAGAGGTTCAAATAAACTGGTCTATCAGAGATGAAACATCTGATCAACTGCATACATGAGCATGTCATGTAGCGCCGTTTCTGTCACTCACACCTGGAGCTTCATGTCAGGCACAGGTCAGAAATCAGCAATGTAACACTGTTTTCTGATGATGATCTTTGATATAATTATGATTAGCATCTTAAAGCAATAGAAGTTTTCTTGTGATTACATGTGACATTCTGCACTCTCTTTTGCATGCAGAATTGCACTTTTCATCTGAAACTGTTTTATTTGTTGATCTTTGATGATGATTATGTTCCAACTTGTAAAGAATGCAAATGGCTTTACTTTTGTTGAATGTCTCATCTGGGTTTCATTTATGAATAAATTACCCTTTCTCCATCATTTACTTATAAACGGTTGCTCCGCTAGTCTGTGCACAGTGCACACACCTGCTCCAATCAGTTCCAATCAGCTCTGAAGGTTCTGATTTCTTTGTAGTAATCACACAGAATGAAACAGCTATAATGTCAAAATAAATAAATGTGTTAACAGTGTCAAACACAGACACATTTCTGAGGGTGAGCCATTTGAAACTTTAGTTTTTTTTCATAATTTGTTTGCAACAGTGAATGAGCAAATGGTTAGAACTGACAGCAAATGTGGACAAAAGCAATTATCTAAATAAGCAGTGGTCCTTTTTCTACAGCATATAAGAAATGTGATTTATTTCAGGGTGTATTCTTATAAGAACAACTGTAATTGATGCTTTTTTTATTAAGATTCTAGCTTGTCTCATTTGTATTGATCTGGTGTTAATACAGAAGCAGGTTTATTTTTATGATTAAAAATAAAGCCCACAGGGGAACAACATAACAGCTTGAGCACCAGTTAGTCATAAAGGATAGCCTACATTTATACAGAAAAATTCAGGTCACATTATAATGTTAATCTGATAATATGGTTATTATGCAATAATAAATATTTTCTTATTACCAGGGAGAACATTTTTTTTTGCCTCACAGAATATGAAGATAGTTTGAGGCCTTAAATTTCCACCTGTACAAACTCACAGCACACGTAAAAATACAGCTTGAGTTGATGCCCAGTGGAATTAATTAAAACCTCTCCAGCTTCCCGTTTTCCCGCTTTCTCCATGTAATCACTGCTCCATACCTCATGTTAAATTTCACATAAATGTTCACATTCTAAACACCCATCCTTTCTCCATCTCTCTCTCTCTCTCTCTCTCTATCAGTCTCTAATCTCTATTTCTACTTTCTCTCAAAAGGAAGTTTCTGCTTTTAGAAGACACTTCAGTTTTGAGACAGAAAATAAAAAGTTGTCTTTTATATAAGATTCTCAACACTCGACTCTTAATACATGCTTTGATAGTCAGGCCACAAGAGACCTGGACTAACAACAGTTCAGCAGGATAGATTTATCTTGATGAGTAATTGAGCACAGACTCAGAAGGCAGACTCAAGGGAGCAAGCATGAACATGGCCTACCTGCACTGACAGTAGCAGAAACTGAAGCAATATACAAGAAGAGTGACAAGTATGAGCAAATAAGCTTATATCCTTCATTTTGATCACAGTGCTGAATGAATTATGACTACACAATATAAAGAGACAAAGAAAGTGAACAAATACTGTACATCTATCTCACATTGTGATTAAAGTCTAGTTTTCCTAATATGGGATTTGTAAGATTGTGATAGAAATGCCAATGATAAATGAATTAATTAAGCATTATAAAACAATTATTCTTCAATTAAATAATTTCAAACTCATAGGGTTTCAACTGGGTTTCAGTTTGGGAACCCCTAGTATATAGATTTAGTGACATTTTGAACTGATGATAGGGAGGCCATGAAAAGACATTTGACCTCATCCTTGATAAATAAAAATAACACTGCATAGTTGGTCACCTGTATATGTTGTATCTTGGATGCCGGTGTGCTGGTATTCCCAACAGTTCTTACCTAGGATAAAAAGCAAGACTTCTTTAATGGCCAAAGACCACAGTAGCTGACCAGCTAAGTTTTCTGCTCTACCATCTGCATCAGCTTCAGAGCAGCACTAAACAGCAAAAATCATGATTGTCTCTGGTCTCAGAAAAGTTGTGACTTTCTCTCTTCTACAGAACACAAATTAAGATATGAGTGAGAAACAGATCAATGTTTAAGTTCTAGTTTATTATAAATCAGGGGCTGAGCTAGGGTGTGGTCAGGGTGGCCATGGCCCCACTCGCAATTGCGAGTTAATTCAATTTTGGTAATTTATTGTCTTGGGCACAATTTAGTTAGTCTCCAATGAAACGAACAACTACCCCACAACCCCCACCCCCTCCGACGATGTGCCACCACAGACTGATTGCTGGACCCTGCCTGGCTACCCCTTTGAAAAACTCCTGGCTTCGCCCCTGCTATAAATCTCCACATTTGACCAGTCCCAACCAGTAGGTGCCAATTTCCAAGAATCTTAAAAAACAAATGTTTGTGGAAAAAAGAAAGTGGAGATTTATTATAAAAAAAAGACTTAAAACATTTATCTTTTTCTCACCAACACCTATCATATCACTTCTGAAGATATGGATTTAACCACTGGAGTTGTATTGATTACTTTTATGCTGCCTTTATGTGCTTTTTGAGCTTAAAAGTTCTGGCCACCATTTGCTTGAATTGTATAGACCTACAAAGCTGATATATTCTTCTGTAAGTCTTCTGCTGATGAAAAGAATTCACACATCTGGGTTGGCCTGAGGGTGAGTAAATGATGAGAGAATTAATTTTTTTTTTGGGTGAATTATAGCTTTTAATATCAGGAACACATCATTCAAATGCCCTCATGTTCTTCTGTGATTTATGTTGCTTAACGGGAAATCAATATGCTTTTATAGATGCAATGTACTGCTGAATTGGCATCCAATTTAATGTGAATCACCTTTGGAGTTGCATTTGTAGCAGTGCTCCTATTGAGGGGAGGGCGGGAGGGGGCATTTGTAACCCCCATAAGAGATAAAAAATAGACATTGGGGGGTATTGTTATTTTATAATCAATTCGAACACTGATTTGTAGTTTTTATTTTGTACAAAAACATCTATAAAGATAAAGACCTTTTTCATTTGGTGCTTTAATTGTCTTATTCCAACATCCACTTGGTCTTTAACTTCTTTGTCTGTCTGTATGACACACACAATGGCTGAAGGTCATTAGCAGTATACAATAATTTGGCACGAGTGCTGCTCTGTCATTTCAATCTATTACACTGTTATAGAAATGTCTTTAGAATTTGAGATGTATTAAAAAGTCAAGCACAAAGAAATCTGATTGCAGTCACTGTATGATGGTGAAAATTGGAACTGTGTTACGGTAAGCTATTTCCACTCTTTGTAAATTTCTCACACAGAAAACCTCATTTAAACAATGCTAAATTGTTTAAATTATGTGGTAATTTACCAGGAATATCTACACCTTCTCATACATCTCCATGCCTCATTCATGGCATGGAAACAATTTCCTTTCTGTTGCTGTTGTTACACAAATACTATGCTGCAGAGAAAGATGCTAAGCTGCAAGCTTGTAAATACTTCTCTGTGTGTGTTCAAAATTCAGCTTTCCCCCCTCTGATAACTGCATTGGAATATATGCACATAACGATGTGAGTTTCATGTTGCTTTTTGAATTTAAAGATGGCTTAGGCTTTCTAACATCACTATGATAATGCATCATTTTAGCACAATAAAGAAAGCAAAGGTTTGTCATATGAATTGCTGAATTTGCCTTGAGCTGTACCATACTGTGTCTGCTGATTTGATTTGATATGGTATGATATGATATGATATGATATATGTTGTTTTTCTTTGGATATAATGTGCCATTTATCTCCCAAGGGGACTATTCAGTCATATGTGGAACTTTCTCTTATTTTGTGTTGCATGGACCAAGCACATATTCTCAGACCTGCCCTTTAACTGATGAAATGTCAACGCAAGTCTATCCCCCTGCAAAAGCAGTTCAACTTCACACATTTGTTTTGGATTGGTGTGCTGTATGGAATAGAATACTGTTAGGATCTAAAAAAATATAAGTCTACTTTTGGCTCTATTTGCGCTGTAGGTCCACTGAGGCAGTACACTTGCTATGACAAGAACCATTAAAAATGTTCTTGCAAGGGAATTGACCGGTTGCATGTACAGTACCTGTGGTCCACCCACAGCTCAGTTTTCACCAAAAAATAAGTTTTGTGGAGCATTTTCCCTTTTGGTCCTGGGATAATGGATGAGATTTTAGGGCTTGGTTTAGGGTTAGGCTGGGGTTGGCGTTTTGACAACATTCTTATCAACCTAACTTTTCCCTCAAATTTTAGGGATAGTTAATAGTTTGGGATAAAAATGGGGTAATGTCTATGTTGGTTTGACAGGAATGTTGTTCCAGGGCCAACAAAAGAAGTTGATCCTTGAATACGTCCTACTTGAAAATAATCACAGTCACCATTGGGCCACACATACCGTATAGTAGTGGAGAGGTGACAGGAAACCATGTGCATACAGAGTATAATGCATATACATTCATGCATTATACTTTTCATAATGCATGGAAGTATTTGAATTTGTTGAGCTTAAAATGTATTCCTGAATGCCTTTTAAAAAGAAGGGGGATGAAATATTGGAATTAAATTGCTGGGCATGTAAGTGTGTATAATCACATGGGGGCAGCACCCTTGTATGAGGCTCATTAACAGAACCATTGTATTGAGGTGCTCTGTCCATGCTTAACCATCACCATTGTGCCAGGTCTATCGGCACAGACAACCTTCATATTTCCTGTGTTGTAAGATTATGTATTTTGTGAAACCTTCCTGCATCTACTACCTAACAGGGTAGGTAGTAGATGCTATTTCAACACTGAATGTCATTTGCAACTGTTCGTACAATTGATCACAATTTAAATCGGGTGAAGTTATTGGATGGTCATGGGGAGCATGTTGTATGTTCATTCATCCATAGGCAAGAGGCCACTGATAACACATATGGCAGTTACCTGGTTACCAGCAGAGACCTGGAGCATCAAAAGTAGTGATAATCTCATTATAGCAAGTTTAATTAACTTATCCACCTAGGTCACAGGCCATATGAGAGGTATATTTTACATCATCACACGAGGATGGTAATTGGGATGTGTAAGCACTACACACCATTATTCAATTAATCATCACAAGAAGAGTAGGATCCCTTTTTGTATTATATTTGCAACATTTTATTCATCCACACTCACAGTCCAAAACTGAAACAAATGCTGTGGTAGTAGGTCTGATCTTAATGGCTAATGGCATCAGGAACTTAAAGTGAATTGGCTTAGATGTATGTGTATAACAACGTTTGTATGGGTGAATTAATAATGTGGAAAAATGTATTGGGTTGTCCACCCTTTACCTAAGATTAAAATGTGCATTTGAAAATACTATATTTTTATCTTCTATCTAATTTCAAGATTTGTATCAGTTTCAAAGTACTTGACGTGATTGTTTTGATGCAGTATTGCCATGAAATCGTCATTCAATATAAATGCAAAAAGCAGTAACAGAAAAGAGAAAAAGAAATATGGTACACCTAGTAATAAAAACAACAACAAAAACAACAAACTACTTTATGTATTGCATTGTTGTACTGTATTGTCACACATTTACACTTGTGCACTTTGTTCTATGTATGCTACATCACTTTTCCAACAACAATTTCCACGTGTGGCAATAAAAGCTTATATTATATTATATTATATTATATTATATATATGCACAATTTAAAACAAAACTGAATATAATAAAATCAACATTCAGCAAGTTGTAAATGGACATAAAGACTAGGCTGTTTTACAGACAAGTAATGAATCAGTAAGTATGGAGATGGAATGTTGAGAGTTAATGTCTCTGTTAATGAAAAGTTAGAAAACCACTTTTTTCCAGTACTGGCCCTACATCTAAACTTTACTAGAGGTGTCCATGCAAATACTTTGTAGTAGTGTTTTTAATATCCAGCTCAAAGTGACCATAATTTCACAGATGTTCACTCTCTGCATTCTTTATAGCATTAGATGCCCATGTTAAGGATGTAAGAAGAAAACACTAGAGATTGATGTTGACAACCAGCATTTCTCCCCAAGTTAAGTCATTTGTTTAAATGAAAATGAAGCATTGTAAACAGGCTGCTACAGGATTTACCTACAAACGATGCAAGCCTCCAATGCAATTTAAAACATTCTGCCTATTAATAATTGCTGCAATGTCTTCATTATGCATGCCATAAGGCATAATGGTTTTGAGGGGTTTTTCATTACTCTCTTTTACTGTGTTCGGTTGCCCATCAAAATGAAGTCTGAAAAAACAAACTTCTTTTCTTGTAAATTGTCTATCTAGAGTGATGTTCTTCAGGGCAGCTGAAATTGAGCACAGTAAGAAGGTGTGATTTCCCCAACAAGCCCCTCGCATTGAAGACTGTCTAGAGCTGGTTTAATTAGATTGTAATGGTCTTCCTGAGTGAAAGTGGAGTGCAGCGTGAAACCTACACCTAGAGCACTCTGTAGTGTGAAATACCCCCTTGTGACACTAAAACATTACCGGGGCCTTGTCGCTCTCTGCATGATTTACAAAGCACTAGAAAAAGAGGTCACCCTCGCCACTGGAGACTAATTTGAGCTCCCTGTATGCACAGACACGTAAAAATACAGACACCACCTGGGCACATTCTTTTTCTTGCCATTTTGCTTCTAGCCACTCTCACGAAACAAAAATATATGTAAATAGATTGGAAAATATAATGTGATATATGAAATAATACATTTTCATATATGGGAATCGAGCGCTTATATTTTTCAATAGTCTGCAATATATGCATGGACCATGTATGGCTATATATTGATACATATACAAAATATTTATAGCAATAACAAGACAAAAACTGTACTACATTTTTACATGTAACTATTGAAACATTTCTCTTTCATTAGTTAACTTATGTGTTTACATACAGCATTAAATGTCTCAAAAATATATTACCAATATGCCAACAAAGGTCCCCAATTCTTTACAGATTCAGGCAAATGAAGACAGAAATGTAAATTCAGTGACAGATTTGCTTAACACATCTACAATTATTTATTTATTTATTTTCATTTATCATTAATACATATGGATATATATTACAGAATATGTTTCTCTCAGATTTGTGTACATATATTTAACATAAATGTTCCCATATATATATCAAAATGTATATGTGTTCAAATGTATAATAATATTAATATTTGTAACTATATGAATAAAAATATATAAATAAAAATATATATATATATATATATATATATATATATATATATATATATATATATATATATATATATTTCAGTATATATTTTGCTCAGAATTGTGCACATATCACATACATGTTCCCATATGCAGCATACGTTATCATATTGTGCATATATGTTCAAATGTGTTTTTACTCAATATGTATATATTTACAAATATATAATTACATAAATATTCACATATATGGATATATATTACAGTATATATTTCCTCAGAATTGTGTACATATATTGCTCATACATATTCCCATATAAATGTGACTATATGTACATATATATGTTAAAATATATTTAAGCACACACTACCATTTTTCATCACATGTACATCTATATATTATATATTATTGAATATAAAATGGCATACATTACAATATATAAGGAAATATATTGTCATATATTTCCCAATATATGAAAAGCGGCAATTCCTTGTGTATTACTCAACTTTATATATATTGTAATATATTAACACAATATATTATTCTATATAATTATGAATATATTAAAAATTATTTAATATATTGAGCCTTAATATATAAGGAATTATATTAATGTATAATAAAATATATTGTTTTTGGGAGAACTTCTGGCTACATGAGCCAGCACTTTTGATGCCATGGTAAGCTAGGCATGTTGGAATATGTCAGAGTGGTTAAGATCTCATTTCAGAAGATCCCATTGTACCTGTGGTGGGAAAGGGGCCCTCGGGGCCCTCCCTCCCTGTCAGTGCTGTGAGATTTGAGGCCCTCAAAATGCTCCTCCTTGATGGGAATCTTCATTAGAGCATTTGCGTTCTTCGCTTCCCATAGCACCCTCTTCAGACCAACAAATAAATATCCCACACACACCTGAATGGTTGCAGGCAGGTGAGTTGGACACAGGTAATAGTACAATGTTCGATTGCAGAAATTGCAACATTACAATTATAATAATTCCAAAACGTCTCTGCCTTGATAATAAATATTGAACATTTTACTGGCTGTAGTTGTGTGCAGGACTTCTCTCCTTTCATTGCACTTTGAAAAAAAAGGTTACAATTAGAATCAAACATGTTTAGTCATGTTTGTGATGCCATAGGAAAACCTGAAGTTCCACAATACATTTAATTCTCCGGTTCTTTAAAAACAAAATGTGATAGTGCTTTTAAAAACTCAGAAATCATACTGTTCTAAAAAATCTGCAATGTAATATCAATATTTTTTTTTAATCTCCAAAGAACTATATTGCAACACTCTGTACACCGAAAATGGCTCTTGATAATAATAGGACATAATGTGCTAAGTACTATTAAAGAATATTGTATTTTTTTGAGTTTGACTCGAAAATAATTTCACAATGATTTTAGTCCTTGAGTTTATATATTGATGGAAAACTAAGAGAACGTTACAAGACTGCAGATTCCAATATTTAAATATCGAAAAGGGCATATTACACAAAGTATAAGGTTTTAGCATGTTTTTTTATGTGTATATATATATACTGCATATACAGTAAATATGTGAAATTAATTGTTCTACAACATTGATAATGCATTTTTTTGTTTGTTTTATTTTTATGTTTTTTAATGTGAGACGTTTTGGGTATTGTTCTATTTTTATTGATTTATATTGATTTGCAGGGAAATTTCAAGGCTTTTAATAAACTTTCCTTCGGGGAAAATACAGTGTATTTCATTTCATTCATTTCAAGTCATTGTCAATGTTTTGACAACATCAAATTCATATAGTGATGTTCTGATTCATTTCAGTGATACTGATCAGTAGCAAGATACTATCAGATACAATCAGATTTAAATCAGTTTTATATAAGAAGCAAAACTGAATGAGGTCTTTCTATAAAAAAATTCTACCTGTGACAGAATCGGTTTACTTGCACATATTAGGTTAAACCCTTTAGTGCTTTAGTGCTGCATCCCCTCAGTGAATCACTCTATTAACCAAACATCTCATAGACAAACACATTGGGTGGAATGCTGACTTTAGATTACACTTGTGCTTTTACCTGGTGGACACATAATGGAATTAACCTTCCTTTAAATAGCTGGTTTTACAATATCATTGTGTTCTTCTTCCATTCAGTTGAGCATTATAACTTCTTAATAAGATTAAGTACACCGCTGAGAAAGAAAAAAGAGAGATACAGTGGTATAGTAAAACAGTTCAGTGATGAGACATATGGACTAAATATATCTCCAGCTGCTTTTCTCACTCCTTAACTCAAATTATGCATTCAACGGCTGCACACATTGAAAAATGCTAACTAGCACTGATTTTTGTTCTTCGATAACATCACCAGGAATAACTGGCAAAGACACACCACTTGCTTTTCACTAAATGCTATATTAGATGGATTCAATGTTCCCTGTGCGTTCCCTATTACAATAATATAATTAGACTCAACTATGCAGAAGACAACATTCAAGTTGGCATTTTACAATACCAATTGCGGCATCAAAGTAACAATTATAAAGTTTACTGCTGTGAAAATCTAATCTTTGTATAGGCATCCATGCATGACACATGCATGTGGCTTGTATAGCAAAACGCTGGTCATTCACATTGGTTTCTAGTGATTGTATAGACTCAAGATTGAATCAGAAAAAGAAAGCATAATAAGGTCTCAGAAAGAAATGATAGAGAAACACAGAGGCAGATTAAATATAACCTTTCCTAACCTTTTAATATTATTAAATATAAATCACTTTTTAAAAAAAACAGTTAATACTGTGGGTGAAAAACAGACTTTATAGAACGCAAAAACATTGCACACATTACACACATTAATATGTTTTCTTTTTTTTTGAAGGAACTGACCAGTCACAATTAGTTATTTTAATATAATATTTTATTTGTATGAAGACACTGTTGAAAGCAGATCTTTTCAATATTACAAAGCATGCCATGACCAGTGGATCAAAGTCACATGAGCTCAGACACAACCCGCATCTGGCACACACAAAATAGGTCTTTCTGCCAGACAGTCACCTGCTGCCACTATAGCCATTGAGAGGTTATTTAATGCACCTAAGGACAACACATGTTCTCTTCCTCCCTCCTTCATAATGCCTTAAACACATTATTTGAAAAACAATATTGCCTTTCTCTCTGTTTTTTTTATTGCCTTTCAACTTACCTACAATAACTCAATGCTAATATGAATAAATAAAAATAATTAGACATGTAATCTAAATCAATGATCTGTTTGTGTCAGCATAACCTGGTACATTTCAACCTCTTGGGGGCATGCATTTAAAAATGCATAAAGATGCTGTCATATTGTGTGTGAATTAGTAGTTTCATTTTTAAAAATGACTGCAGATGAGTCAGCTGCCTTTACTACAGTGTGTCAGCATCAATGAGCCTATGTTTCAGCTCTGTGTTTTTTCAAAGGACTTTGACTGCAAATTCACAATGAGGACTGAATGAATACATATCTCAATGGACTGAATATACACAATCCAATTAGCTCAAGTGTATCCCACCAATCATCAGCCAAGAAATCAATGGTGTAATTCAAAGGCACTAATGCAAAAAGTGCAGACAGAGACCAGAGTTGTGCATTTCAGCAAAATGTTCCTCCACTGCAATGTTATTTTGCTGCTTGATTACGAACAAAGAGGCTGAATATGAATGTGTTAAGTATTTTGCATTTAATATTTTCTTGTGGATTGGACAATTTCTTTCTGTTTTTGAGAAAGTTATTATCAAGCTAACACTGACAATTTAATATAGTAATCCAGGAAACAAAAAAAGCATGTGACACAATGGAAGGTCTTGATACGATTATTTGATGCTAAGATGATGTGTAGTCAATTGACAGATGTTTATTTGACATGTGGGCAAATATTATTATCTGTCTATCTGTTGCTGCCCCCATGAACATGAATTAATGAACAGTCTATTATTATTATAAGAGTTAAATTCTGGCACATAATAATTCAAGATTAACTAATTTGCACAATTATGTATCAATGGATGTAACCGTATGTTCATTCATGTTATATAAAAGATTCATGATTAATATTGTACTGAAGACATTATGTCTATAACATAACAAATACATGTAAAAGGCAACAACAATTTGGTATGTACTGAAATTTCACATCAAATTCAACAGAAAAAAAAACAGTGTTGCATTTTTACGCAAACTGAAGTGTCTGACAAGCCTGTCTTTAAAGTAAACCCTTTTTTAGCTCATTGTTAAGGAAGAGCGGGCAAGAGGCATGACGTCATGTGAGGGTCGGTTGTGTGAATGGATGCATCTGGGAAAATTGGGAAGACCTTGAGAATGGTAATCGGTGAAACAACGTCCGAATTGTTGGAATTCCTGAGAACGAAAAAGGCAGAATTTCTTAGACGAGCTCTTCCTGAGTCTGTTTGACATAACAGGCCATAAGCTGGAAATCGAGCGAGCTCACAGAGTCCCAGCTTGGAGATCTGCTGAAGGAGACAGGCCCCGATCAATTCTGGCCAAATCCGATAAAGATCTCTTGTTACGCGAGGTGAGGAGTAAAGGAAGGCTTTCTTGGAAAAACCATAGCATTTTCTTGTTCCTAGACTTTGCGAATTCGACAAGAGAGAAATGTGATCGTTTCAAGGATTGCAAGAATCTCATACATCAAAAGGAAGATCGCTTTTGCACTTTTGTTTCCGACCAAATCGTGAATAGATACTAAGGATGGCCGCAAGGTATTTACATGTCCCCAACAAGCATTGTCCTTCATAAAGTCATTGGAATGAGTAAGCCATGCTGTGATCCTGACGTTGCTCATAAGTGAGCTTCACTCATTGAACATTCACTTGACAGTCCGAGGAAGCTGGGTGCCTTTTTTGTTTCTTTTTGTGATGTTCCACCTAGCAGCTGAAGTTTGTTTTATGGAATAACACACCTTCAAGAAACTTTTGCATCGATGGGGGGTCGTTTTTTCACTGAAGTTCCCGGCCAGATTGAAAATCGATGCTAAGAATGGCTGCAAAGTATATACTTGTCCCCAACAAGCATTGTCATTTATATAATCAAGAGAATGAGTAAGTAATTGTGTGGCACTCACTTTGCAGCCAAGTGGACCTGACTCACTAACTAATCACTTGACTGTCCAAGGAAACTGGGCATCTTCTTTGTTTCTTTTTGTGCTGGCTCCACATAGTGGCTGGAGTTTGTTTTGTGGAATAACACAGTTTTGGATGAATCTGTTTGTTCTTTGTGCTTATGCCTCTTATTGAATGGAGTTAGTTTTGTGGAGAAAAAAATTTGCAGGACATTGGAAGGTTAGGTCACCTGCTGCTCTTATGAAACAGCTAGCTCACTGAACATTCGTTTGACAGCCAAAGGAAACTGAAACTGAAGACTTTTGAACCCATCTGGTAGGGACGATACATTATTTTCATCAGTCCATAACATTTATTCTAGAATCGATTTTTTTTTTATATCCCTCATTTAATCTGTTGTGGATTGCTCAATTGGAAACATCTTAGTCTCGGATCATGCCCTGGTGAGTTTAGAGGTGTTGCCACAAACAGAGAAAAATAAATCATATAGTTGCCTCATTAATGTATCGCTTTTGCAAAATCCTGAATTCCAACAAATGTTAAAGGCTGAAATCAGTGTTTATATATTGACCAACTGGTCCCCAGTATCCTCTGTGGGCATGGCTTGGGAGGCACTTAAGGTGGTTCTTAGGGGTCAGATCATAGAGTATGCCTCGTTCACCAAAAAATCCAAAGCACGAGAACTTGTGGAGTTGGAAGGGAATATTGAAAGTGCCGAGGCAGATCTGAAGCCTCTCTAATGTCATCTGATGGCCTCTGTGAATTGGCCCGATTGAAACACAGAATAAATGGGGTGGCTGTGGCTCAGTTGGTGGAGTGGGTCGGCCACTAATCACAGGGTTGGTGGTTTGAATCCTGGCTCAAATCATGACTCCACATGCCGAAGTGTCTTTGGGCAAGACACTGAACCCCAAGTTGCTCCCAATGGCAGACTAGCGCATGAACGAATGTGTGTATGAATGGGTGAATGTGTCACAGTGTAAAGCGCTTTGAATACCGTTAAGGTTAAAAAGGCGCTATATAAGTGCAGACCATTTAAATACTATTTTGTCATGAAAGGTGGAGTTTTGTTAATTCAAGGCAAGACAGTCATACTTTAAGTTGGGGGACAAGGTAGGGAATCTCTTGCTATATATAAAACAGATTCTTTTTCTACCATTCCCTCAATGAAATCTGCTGGTGGTGAAATATTTACCAAGGCCATTGATATTAATAATGGTCTTAAAAAATTATTCCTTGATCTCAATAGTTCCACGTCTTCGTCTACTGATGAAGATATTAGAATATTTGTGGAACCATTAGAAGTTTAGTTCCTAAACTGACGACTGAGTAAAAAATGTCTCTTGATTCTGAGATAAACTTGGAGAAGCTTGGCGAGGTAATTAAGGCCTTGCCTACAGGCAAGTCTCAGATGGCTTTCCCACTGAATTATTTAGATCTTATGCAACAGAATTGACATTTGCTAGAAGTTAATACAGAATCATTAAAGAATGGAAAGCTTCTGCAAACCATGACTCATGCCCAGATCAGTCTGATACTTAAAAAGGACAAAGATCCAAGCGAGTGTAAGAGTTACCGTCCAATTTCCCTGATCCAGCTAGATGTTAAAATATTGTAAAAAATTCTTGCTAACCGATTGAGTAAAGTTATGACATCTCTTATACATATAGATCAGATGTGGTTTATTCGAGGCCGTAGATCTTCTGATAACATTAGGCATTTCATCAATATCATGTGGTCAGTGGTGAATGATCAGACTCCGGTCGCTGCCATCTCACTTGACGCCGAAAAGGTATTTGATATGGTAGAATGGGATTATCTTTTTAAGATTTTGGAAATATACAGGTTCGGGAATACTTTTATTGGATGGATTAAGTTACTTTATAGATAACCGGTAGCAGCAGTACAAACAAATTAATTAATTTCAGATTATTTTACTCTGGACAGGAGCACATGGCAGGATTGCCCTCTTTCCTCTTTATTGTTCTGTCTTGCCCTGGAACAACTAGTACCCACGATAAGAAGAGAAAATGATTGTCCAGGGGTGTGACGGGAGGTATGACACATAAGCTTTTGATTTACACTTATGATATTTTATTATTAGTCTCCGACCCCACTAGATCTATACCTTGCCTCTACAGAATAATTCATTGCTTTTTTAAGTTCTCAGGGTACAAAGTCAATTGGTCTAAATCAGAAGCTTTATCTCTTACAGTGTACTGCCCAGTAACGGCTTTTCAGCCGGGCGCCTTTCAGTGGCCCAAACAGGGCATTAAGCTAATTTTTCTGATTTAGTTAGAGTTAATTTTGACCCCTTAATAAAAATGTTTTCTAGAGATGTGGGCAGGTGGGCATCATTACATTTATTTATGATTGGGATGGTTAATGTTATTAAAACGAATTGTATTCCAAAATGTAACTACCTGTTACAGTCTCTCCCTGTTGATGTCTCCCTCTCTTATTTTAAGCAATTTGATAGCATAGCGAACTCCTTCATGTGGAATGGTAAGCATCATGGATTACATTTCAATAAAATACATAGGCTGATTGACAAAGGTGGGCTGGGCCTACCCAAGATTTGAGTTGATTGCAGGGGGCATTAGTGAAGGTTAAATATAATATTGATTCTGTTTGTATATGTTTTTCTTTTCTTTTGTTTAATAGATGAATCAATAAATAAGGTTAATCACCCAAAAAATATATATATATTTTTTCTGTATCATCTACATTCCCTGTACATTGAACCTCTATTTACTAATGCTCAGCATATATTTTAATAGGCTGACTGTGGCGGCGGGTGCGTGGTCGTGCATTCGTCTAACACCTGTTTCTGATTGCAGTAAGCACTGGGGAGAGCAGAGTGTTATAAGAAGGAACCACGCCAGAGACAAACGAGAGAGACACGTAGAAGAGTTTGTGTGAAAGTGACTGCTGAAAAGCAAACCTTTATAAGTGACTGCTGAAAAGCTATTTTGAGTTTTGTCTAATTAAAGACCTAACTTTTGAATATATACACACACACACACACACATATATATATATTTATGTATTTTTTTTATCACTTCTGTGGTAACTGTCATTTATGTGGATATAAATTGCATCCCGTTCGCTGCTGAAAGGAAGAGTGATGTAGGAATATGCCTAATTATGAACTTTTTAAACTCCCTTCCTTCCTTATATTTGCAGAAAAGGAAAAAGTGACCGTTATCAATTACTTAATTTGAAACACTAAATAATGATTAAATTGTGTAATTGTATCATTACTGTTGTTTAATTATCAAGAATAATGTGATATTATAGTAACAAATAAACACGAATTAATCAGTCCTCACTCCTCAACTGTTTATTTTTCTTCATAAGAATATGGTGCTTTACTCATGTTAAAACTCATGCTTTGAATATTGGGAGGAAATATAATAACTAATCTGTTTGAGCTTTGTGGTGTTCTCTGTGATGTTTAATCCTGTGGATGGCTTAAAATCCTCAGCTGATCAACAGACTGTCTCCCTAACTTCATTATATGTGTTTGTTTGTGCTATCTTTTATTTTAATCGTTTGTATTGTTGTATTTCTCACTTGTAAATGAAACACAGAAAGCCAGACACAAAAGAACAGCAGTTCCTGGCAGTCACTTTTCTCATGAATTTGGAATGCCCAATTCCCAATGTGCTTTAAGTCCTTGTGGTGGTGTAGTGACTCGCCTCAATCTGGGTGGCAGAGGACGAATCGCAGTTGCCTCCACATCTGAGACATTAAGCATCTTATCACATGGCTTGTTGAGCACGTTCCCGCGAAGACGTAGCACGTGTGGAGGCCAACGCTATTCACCACGGCATCCACGCACAACTCCCCACACGCCCCACTGAGTGAGAGCCACATTATAGCGACCACAAGGATGTTAACCCAATGTGAATCTACCCACCCAAGCAACCAGGCCAATTGATTGCTTAAGAAGCCTGACTGGAGTCACTCCGCATGCCCTGGATTTAAAATTTTGACTCCAGGTGTGGTAGTCAGCATCTTCACTTGCTGAGCTACCCAGGCAAAAAAAGTTTGAGAAACCCTGCTTTAGAGGAGCTAAGTGCACTTCCTCGCTGACGACAACGTTGGCTGTATCTATTATTTTACACTATTGTTTAACTTACACTGTAACATTTTTTTATTGTGTGATGCATTTATTATTTTAATTGTACCTTATATTTTATTTAGAGTATTGTTTTTCTTTGAAGCCCACTGTATGCACTGGCAATATTGAATGCATAACAATTAAGCCAATAAAGTACTTTTGAGTCTCAATTCACTCTTCACATGAACTTTTCTTTATAAATACGTGAACAGTACACACTTTCTATAATTGGGCAATGTAGCCAAGCTAGTAAGTAAATAAAAGGATTCCGAAAGCTGTTTAATTTGATTAACGCTTCGCATTGAGAGCCTCACTAACACCACAGAATGAAACTGTTTCTTTGGCTCACAAACTCGAGACGCCTGGTCGTCATTCTGGCTCAAGCAGTCATTCTGCGCTATGCAGGAATTCCGGAATACAAACGTCCTGGAGGAGCCATTATGGCGTGAGGCAATCCAGTTTCATAACCTTGAGTGGGAGGAGTTTGGGTTTTCTGGAAGCAGGGAGCAGTAGAGCTGGAATTAACGAGGAGAACTAGAGCAACGGCTGCGAACCGGGGGCGGCTAGCGCAGAGATCAAGGGAGAAGCCTCGCGCGTGGGTAGAATGAGTAGGATCAACTGAACTACGCACTTTAATACCAGCCTACATTGTATCCCAGAAACGGCGTTTACTTATTTTTGGGTGTTCAGTAGAGTCGGGTTTGTTAGTTGGACGTTTAGACGACTAAACGCACTTGGTCCCGTGACTTCAGCAGCGATTATTGTGGAGTTGTTTCTAACATTTAAATTATCTCAGCCTCGAGTGGCGGGGTTAAGGGGGCCGGGAGAGAGGGAGGTGAAGGTGGGGCAGAGTGAGACGAGCGCTCACTACTGTCCGCCCGGTACAACCGACCACCAACCGATATTTTGGCTAAACCCGACAGGAATCAAACATTGTATGTTTATCGGAATTGGGAGAGTGATAACAACGGCTGTCATCTTTTCCTACACCGCTCATTCCAGGCACTCTGAAGTATCTGCGCTGTTGGGCGCCGTAACCCTCTACAGTTTACCGTTTGGTCGTATTTTTTGGAGGGGAGTGTAAATTCCCCGGTCTTGTTGGACCATGGCCGACGACGATGTGCTCTTTGAAGATGTTTACGAGCTGTGCGAGGTCATTGGCAAGTAAGTGTCACGGTTTATTCACTTTGATAATGATATTGCAAATATCCATATGAACCTCGAGATTTCTTTTTGAATTGTGTGTCTCGTGTCAGTTGAGTGTCATTGATGCAATAGTTGTCACTGCATTGGACTGTTATAGTGCAGTACTGCTATTAAACACATGACAGTTACATTTAGTCGTAACTCTTCAAAAACTGTAGGTTTGCTCATGCAGACGGTATGGGAAGGCTGTATGTGATGGTCAGAGATGAGAGAAGACTATCATTTAAGCATTCATGCAGGTAGATGGCCATTCAAGACTTTCGAGCCTATATTGACAGCCTACACAATAGATGCATTTATTCATGCTCAGTCCCCATTATTGCTGTCTTTGTTTAGTCATTTATCAATTGATCAGTGATGATATCTGCAAAGGCTGTGACTGATAAACTGAGTCAAATTTATTTTGTTATGGAGATCAAGATGTTACCTGGCTTTTAAATGCTATCAAGAAAATATGATCAGGTTTATGCTTGGTGTAATTCTTGGTTGTGGGCAGGGTCAGAAATCAAGGGGAGCTTAGGGCAAAAATGCCACCAAAAGTGACAAAAATACCTCCCAAATTCAAAATGTGTGGTAAAACATCTGACATCTGATGTAGTTTTTCATATTTTACTTTAGGCCTTGTTATACATATTATGGCAAAACATTTGAAGGATGGAGACATATGGTATATTTTTATGTTTATAATAAAATACTCCTGGTGTGTACATCGGTGCATTTTATTATAAACATAAAAAATATACCACATGTCATCCTTTAATTTCAAATACATCAATTTAATATATGTATTTACTAAGTTCTCCATCTGAATTATTAGAATGAGTATATACCTCTTATCCATATTAGCTAACATCAACAAACATTTTGCCATAATTTTTGCCTCAAACATTTTCAAAATGCTTCTGAAAATCAAATCCATGGAGCAATTATTGCCCCTTAATTGAAAAGGTATTTTTCTGACATTGGTTGTGGCTATGTGAAAGACCATTGTTAACTCAAATTATTTTATTCAATTTCATAAGTAATTTTTATTGTAATTTTTCAAAGTTTAATTTTCTAAATCTAAAAAAATTATAAATAACATTTAAAAACATAAATATATATTTAATGAATTTAATGGAATTTTGTTATGAAATTAAAATTCAGAAATCTTAAAAATAGTCTAAAATATATTTTTTGAGTGTTGATGGCCACTGCATCAACACACTGTATATATATATATATATTAGTTTTGCATTGTGGTATTGGATTTTATATGAGTTCTGGCTAATATTATTAAAAGTTAAATGTTTTGATGTAAGCATTGTTTTGCTGAATGGCCTAATATATATATACAGTAGGCAGCTCATATAAAGTGAAAGATCATTAAAAATCAATCACCTATGAGGTTAAATGCAAAGGTAAGGCAACATTGCACATCATATAGTACTGTGGAAGACAGGCATATGGTAATAATAATTTAACCTTGTAGGAAATTAAGTTGTGGAAATATTGATTCAGTGTTTTGTTAACCCACATTATGAGTTTGGTGTCTTTTGAGACCGAGAACTGTGGTGGAAGGCACTGCACAACCCTCACATGTATCAGCAGGCCTGACCTTTTATACTCAATCTGAAAACACAACTGTGCCAGTCTGGATTGTGCTGGATATAACATTTAGTCTATTGTTATGTCTTGGGATGACATTTTTATATAATATCCTGTCCTCAAATGTCACCCGATAAATTGTTTAAATGTTTTTGCTGTTGTAAATGCTGGATTTTCATTGTAAGGACAATAATGCAAGTGCATTTCAAATACCATGTATTTAAAACTTCCAACATGGTACTCTGTATTTGCAAGTGCTTTGATGCATGCAGGTTTTTCATAAGAGGAAAACATATAGTTACAATACTCTCTGTGGTACATTTCAGTCATGGTACAAACTATATAGGAACACAAAAGATGCCCTGCCTAGATGCAATAGGTGTAAACTAAATTTTGACCAATAGTAGTAGTGTATGTTTTGTTTACGGGGCCTTTCTCCTTTGATTCACCATGGAATTATACATTGTATTTCACAATGACACACACTCACAAGCTCAAATCCTTTCTGTCTGTGTGTGGATTGTCCCTATTTGAATACTCTTTCTTGTACCATGTCCACCCTGAGCTCCCATGCTGGTTTTTGGAGGTAAAAAGGAAAGAGGACGCTGTCTATTAAGCAGATACACTCCCACTCTTTGTCACTTCTTCTCTCCCTAGGCCAAGTTGTATGAGCTCAATTAATATGTGTTTTTGTGTGTATGTGTGTGTGTAGAATGCTGCTCTGTTTATGTCTGTTATAAATGGCACATATTGCTAATATAGTACAGGACAAAGGGTCAAGATGGATGACCAAGCAAATCTGCAGTGCCATATTTCACTGTTATGTAGTGTCTGACCTCTGGGCCTGTTTGTTAAAAGCAGCTTCCCTCCAAGAGACCATTTATATGTTGTTATTCCAAGTCTATTAATCTGTGTTTTAGTTTTTTTCTAATAAGGGCAGATGTTTTAGGGAATAAAAACTGGAAACAAACCTGTTGTTTGAGTTACACAATGCCACAACAGATGGCTTTGCAAACTATTAAGCACGGCAATGGTAGTATGACAAAGGCATGAGTAATTATAAAAAGTGCTGGATTTAGTGGCAGAAGTGGACAGTGTGTGAGTTGTTACTTCCTTGCGGTGAGTTCTGAGTCCAGAGTGATTGTCTTGTTAAATGTACTAATGTTTTAATATTGTCAGAATGATGCCAGAGGGACAAAGCCTGATTGAGATTTGCTGATGCATGAAACTGTCATCAAGCAGCCCATGCAGGAGTCTCGGGCCACAATGTGCTACACACAGCGGGTTTAACTCTGTTGGACCTGGGAATGCAGCTTAGGAAACACAATTCAAGTGTTAAAAGTCTAAATTTCTAAGGTTCAGATGTTATATGGTTTGTGGAATTTTTCATACTGTAAACCAAGTCTATCTAGAAATCAATATCTATAAATTATCACGTTTATCTAGAAAGTGGTCATTGTATATCAAACAATTTGTGGGTATATTCATGTAAAGGGATTAATGGAAAGGAGGAGGCGAGAACCGGCTTGACAATATAAATATTATTTAATTATAACCTTAACCAAAAAGACACACACACACACACACACACGTGTTGGACAGCTGTCTGTAAATCTCTCTCTCTGTCGCACTGCCGTATTAGGTCTGCCTTTATCCCTCTCAATGGCTAATTAGCATGATTAGGGACCTGGTGTGTGGAATCACTACCCGGCCCCACCCTGTACACCCCCCCCCCCCTCTTTCCCTGGGGAGGGGTGTGCCTTCCGTCCCATCTGCCGTCAGGTCATCCCCGTCTACCTGGATGAGGGAGGGGACAAGTGGAGGGAAACAAAAACAATATGCACCTACATGTCGTAATGCGATCATTCCAAATTAACTAACCAACTCGGAGTGGCAGAAGGAGAGAGAGAAAAAAAGAAAAAAACACGTACTCGCCGGTTCTCCTATATGCCGTAGCTTGGTCCTCAGCCACTCCTCCACCCTATAATGGACGACAGCCACACCTCCCCGGGAGGATCGGAGGCAGTCCTCCGGATTCTGGTGGGCGGAATGCCCAGCCACGTTCCGGTGGATGGAATGGGTCTTCCCCACCCCTGGCAGCGGTCCTCCCGCTCCAGGCGGTCAGCCAGGAGCCCCTCCCCACTCGCAGTTGGCGGTCTCAGAACCCGCCACGTTTCAGCAGCTGGTAGGGGTCTCCTCCCCCCCTGGCAGCGGCCCTGACGGCACCAGGCGGTCTGTTAGGAGCCCCTCCTCCCCTCGCGGTTGGCTGCCGTACCTCCGCTCTGAGGCGTCCAGGCTCCTCTGTCCCCCGGCGAATGGCCACAGCTGCTCCATTGGGTTGGATGGTAGTGGGGAGGACTCTACTATGGCGCATCCCTCCTCCTTCCTGGGTTTCGGCACCTGTGTAAAGGGATTCATGGAAAGGAGAAGGCGAGAACTGGCTTGACAATATAAATACAATTTTAATAATAAACTTCTTCAGACGGCCTTTATCCCTCTCTAGGGCTAATTAGCCTGATTAGGGGCTGGGTGTGCAGAATCACGACCCGGACCCTGCCTCCGCCCTGCCACAATTCATAAACTCCTGCGAGACGCAGCCTCTAGCGGTTCATGCTGAGCAGTGCAGCAATAACAAATAATTTAGCATTACAATTCAATTAGCAAAGTTTGTCAAAATGATCCCTTGCCAAATGTTGGCTATAGATGCATTACACTTAAAACACTTCACAGAACGAATAAATATTTTGCGATCTATCTGAATCATCATGGTAAAGTAAGGATGTTTGATTCTCAAAAACACACACACTTACAAATACAGAACCCACACCAAAGAAAAAAAATATGAAGGTTTTTGTTCAACTTACGTGAGAACACGCATAATTAAAGGGGAATTGGGAGGCGGCGGCATCACCATTAAAGTGAAAAAGGATCAATGTAGCATTTTCTTTGATTTCACAAATATAGAAGAATGTGAGAAACAGAGGTAATCTCTTCAGTCTCATTCAAGAGCAGAGATCACAGACTTTAAGAAGAAAATATGCTTTAGCTGACAAACATCTGCCACATAATTGGTTCATTTGTTCTGTGTAATTGTAATTATATACAGCAAATTCATATGTCAACTGTCTTGTCCCACATTGGCTACATGAACTTTATGATACTTCATCCCAAATGGGAGACCAAGTTCTTTTCTAAAATATATTGCTCAAAACCTTTATCACTGGTGTAACTGGGTTGTTAAGGTTCATGGGAGAGTTATTTGCACACCTAATTAAGTTTTCAATAATGAAAACGTCACAATTTTTAAAAGGACAATGTCGTCATAATATTCTAATATGTTGACTCTATTGCGACATTGATTGACATCAATGTCGCAATATGTTGACATGTTTTATTGACATGTTTGACATGTTTTATTTTCATAATGTTTTTGATGAGCGTGGGTAGGGGTAGTAATGAGGAAAGTAGGAGTTTGTGTCACTGACTTTGATTCAAGGCTGACTGACAGCTAACCCAGATTAGAGGGCAAGAATCGTCTTGCTTGGGCATCCCGCTTTGAGCGAAAGGTGGGGAGTGTGATTGAGTTTGACAGTGTTTTGACTTCCCTCAGCTTTGTGTTGCTTTGAGTTGAGCTTTTTGTAATCTGTGCTTTGGTGTACATGGGCATCAGCTTGTTCTATTAGTAAAGGCTTTCTTAAGCACCGTATGTTATTTCTCAGGTTGTACCAAATATTAGTGGCATTTGTCCTGATTAGGTCCTTATGCAACATTTATAGTTTGTGAATGAAGGACGCTTTCTCTCAATTTCTTTATATTCTTTCTTCCCGCACTCATGTTTTTCTACTCTGTAGGTCTATTTGTTTTAATTTCTGCTAATGGTGAGCATTTCATCCAACATGATCACACGTGCAGCATGTTTTTTCACAGAGTTTCGGTACCCTAGGATCGGTCAGATTATGCCGACTCAACGACTAGCGTCATCTCCTATCAGACATTTTTGCATCGGCTCCAGCTGTTTATATTCTCCTGTGGTGCGACTACAAGTGGGTTGCATTAGCAACATGGGAGACCCAGGTACAGATCCCACGTTGAAACCAGTAAATAATCGCATTTGCGTAATCAGTGACAAGCTTGATTCAGAGGTTGCATTTTTAACTCTAACAGTATAATTACTCCACTGTTGGTCAGGTTTTGATATGGGTGGGGGGCTACAGACTCTACAGCTGAAAACAACTTGACTCACTTTTTGTGCCCCTCCATGGAGCTCACATGTGCTGAGAAGCCCAACAACACTTACCGCTTTGGCCACTGGTTGCAGTGTTTAGCATTCTGTAAGTGCAGACTGAATTTTGCCGTTTCTGATTTCACTTTGAGAGAAGTCTGTTTCATCAGCCTATGCACACTGAGCTAGTTTAAAATTGCATTGTGAATGTAGACGACTGGCCTGACTGACTAATTCTGATAAACAGTGCCTTATGAGGAATGTTAAACACCAGTTTCCATTGTGTGGTCAAATGACCGTTGAATATTTTCGTGGTCGCTTACTCGTGTCAGAGAGATGGTTGCTCATTTTTGCTGTCACCAATGCTTTTGGTCCCAGTTTTCATCAACAAATGTTTGTGGACTTTTTTTTTGAGATCACAGGACTTTTGTGACTTTTTGGTAATTACACACATGGAGTGGTGGTGGCGTAGTGGCTAAAGCACAGGGCTGTTAATCTGAAGGTCATTGGTTCGAACCCCACAGCCACCACCATTGTGCCCTTGAGCAAGGCACTTAATTCCAGGTTGCTCTGGGGGGATTGTCCCTGTAATAAGTGCACTTTAAGTCGCTTTGGATAAAAAGCGTCTGCCAAATGCATAAATGTAAATGTAAATCATTTCTTACAATGGAAGGAATTAGTGATCGGCACTGACTGATTATTTGGACAATATTATGGCATTTTGAGATTGTTATTTGCAGCATGGCTGTTTCCCCTTGTAAATACCTAGTAGAATATTTTCCACTTATCAGCATAATTATCACCCATTTTTTTATAATCCTTAATCGTAAGTAATTTCAAGGTTTGTACAAGGTGCTTGAAGTACTTGAATTGGCTTTTTCAAATGTAAGTCCTGGAAAACCCTTGAAAAACCTCTTGATTTACCAAGAGATGCTTAAGTTCTTGAATTCTAGAAAATCTTAAATACGTTGCTTAAATCATTTAATAAATAAAATATATATTTTTTGGAAAAACATGACGACAGACCACTAGACACTGCTGAAGCAGGTAGCTCAGAGATGGCGCTGTCACGTGGCACCTGTTACTTTTGGCAGCGCTGTTCACAATGGGCCAATCACAATCAATTGTTACTGGAGGATTTTATAGATACTGCTGTGGTGGATTTAACAAGTATAAATTCTTGCAACTATCAGTTTTAATTAAAAATTACTCTCCAGAGTGAAAAAATTAGATGAGATGTAAAACGTTCTGAGATTTGAATGCAGATCAATGGACGATTTAGTTTTGTGAGCTGTCTAGCGCCACCTTGTGTAAAGAAAGCTTTGTCTCACAAAAATAGGTTATTTCTGACAACATTTGGGTCAATATCAAAGTATGTTGACAAATATGTCCCTTGACTTTTTTAGTCATGAAAAAGCTTTCAAATAACAACAAATAATTGTATAATTGTATAACCTAACCTTTAATGATATGAAATGGCTTGTTTTGCAAATTTTAAATTAAAATAACAACAACTTGATGTCCAGCATGTTTTGCAAATTTTAAATTAAAATAACAACAACTTGATGTCTAGCATTCAATAAAAAAATAAAAAGGTCACCCAAAATACTTGTTTAGAGCAATTGAAAGAATACAGTAACCAATGTAAACTTGAGGGCTTAAAGCTAATACAGAAGTGCTTTTCCAACAAAAAATAAATAAAAATTAACAGCGACAGTGGGAGCCAGCAGCCTGTCATGGCGTCCTTCCTGAACCAACAGAATTGAACATTTATGTTGAAAACACATAGTCCTAGCTTACTGAAAAAAGTGCATCTTTTAATTCTTCATTCACATAAAAATAACAACAACATATAGTAGTAATACACTCTGCCACTCACCTTTTTCTTAAACAAAAAATAAAATTAAAGTAAAAGTGTACAAGAGAAAAGTAATGCATTCTGATGTCTAGCATTCAATAAAAAAATAAAAAGGTCACCCAGCCACCCTTTCTTAGAGCTATTGAAAGAACACAGTAACTATTGTAAACTTGGGGGCTTTAAGCTAATACAGAAAGTGCTTTTCCAACAAAAAATAAATAATGAAAATAAACATTCAGAATTCAACATTTATGTTGAACATACTGAAAAAAAGCATCTTCATTCACATGCAAATAACAACTTACACTCTGACACTTTCCTTTCACCTTAAGAATACTGTGCGTGCGTACGTACGTACGTGCGTGCGCGCGCGCGGCGCCTCTTCAGGTGCTGGTGCATTGCCGTGGTGCTAGAATGGAAGGCCATCTCCATTTTGCAAAGACGACATATCACGGAATTGTTTCCTTTAATGTAAAAGAATTCCCATACTTTAGAGGAACGAGTGCCTTGCACTTCTGATAGTCTGTGTCGTGTTGCTACTACTCTCGGGCGCCGCCATCTTTGTTTTGGGTCTGACGAATCGACGCGCATATTTTGCGTCGACGTATTGCGTTGTCCCAGCCCTAGTTCAGAGGATGGTTAAATATGCATTTAGGGATTTCCAGGATTTATAAAATAAATTTTTAGGATCACATGACCAGACGAATACTACTTGCTTAATCTCATTAACGGCCCTGTTATTGTACACTTTCCCTCATGGATTAAATGGATCATGACTGATTGTGAATAGTGAATTTTTATAATGGCATCAGTAACTGAAAACGTTTGCGTTAAATGATGTTGCATCCATGCCTCTAGGTGTCAGTGTAAGTTCAAGACGACATATAGAAAAAAAAAATATCTTTAACAATTCTGGATCCTGATTTAATTACATCTTAATGATTCCATTTCTTTAACAGTTCCAATAATAATTTATGTAGTAACAAAGCAGCACTTCTTGGTCATTTTGACATTAATTGACAAAATTAATGGTACAGTAAGTTTGTTTTATTTTCTAAAAAGTACCAGCTTTTTTACGAGTATATGCAGATTGCCTTCTTTTGGTCTAAAAAAAGACCCCTACATTTAACTTGGCCTTGACATACCTCTGTTTGACTAGAGTATCTTTAACTGATAAGACTATGTCCCTACTAATACTGTGTATTACTACAGAGGATATGTCTAGCTCAATGTTCCAGTTCTTGGCACTTGTGAGGCTTCATGTCAGGCCTATAGTCTTTCTGTTTGGGTGTGTCTTGGCCTTTGGCTTTTGTCCTCTCCCACAGGCTCATTCCTCCCTTGTCAATCACTTTTGTGTCTACTGCCTCTGAAGCTGCTCTCTGATAGACCCTGGCCTTTATCTCTGTCTCTTTTCACTTAATATTATTTGCCTTATTGACTCTACACAGACAGGCCAAACTGACCCCACTGAAATTGCTGAGGCTGGCACTACTATTTTCAACTTTTGCTTTTTTCTTGCTCTTTCATGGTGGGGCTTTTGAATTGAAGTAATTTCCTGCTGCTTTGCCAAGATATACAGCAGTTGGGCAGGCAGCTCAAAATAGTTGGCTTAAATTGTACTATATTTCCTAGGTAACCACTCAGCACTGTTTTAGACCAGTAGTGACTCAGAGGCAAAGCACATACAGTAGTCCCTGACCTGAAGTGGTGCTTGCTTTGATCAGGTAATTTTAGATGGCAAACCAATGGGAAGTGTCATCACCTGGGCATCTATAATTGGAACGTTTGTTTAAAGAGTTTGATATTCACTGAACGCACATCAAAATAAAAGTGAAAGCATTGTGGCCTTTGAACTGCATAAGTATGAATAAAATTGTTACAGTTACAATAGCTCTGTGTCCTGTAAGAGGAAGTACAATAGTACCATGTCCTTTGACTAGCCTGAGCTCAGAGGAAGTTAATGTAGTCACAATGGATTTTTAATGAGTGTTGAATTTTTAACCAGTGTACTGTAAACAAAGCAATAAACAATAAAATATCGAGTTTTGCCTCAATGGTTCGTAATTTTTTTTGGTTCACGGTATGTCAAAATTCAATATATTGTCCCATCCCTAACAGCCAGTATTATAAACACAGTGTTGCCTGATTATCTTCAAGTTCAGAGGCATTCATGTAGCTGAATTAAACCTTTTGGGTCCTGGCAAAAATGTGGATTGCCAGTGTCTTCTGTATTGAGCCACCAGTGAGCCCATATGAAGAGATTGCATCAGTCCCCATTAATCCTGTCTCTGTCCCATCTGTTCTTCTGTCTGTCTCATCTTTATTTTTTGTGTCTTGCCCTCCTGTCCTCCTTTCAGGCCACCTGACTTACAGTCCCCTCACTCCCACTTTGTTCATTTTTTCTATTGCTGTTTCATTTTCGTCATGCCTCTGCCTCTCTAAGTGCATTCCTTGATCATGTGATGTGCGTTTGCACTCTACCCCAGCCCTTTCCATCTCTATCATATCTGTATTGTGTACGCACACTTTGCCACCATTTAAGCTGGTCGTATTTATTTTGTAGGCTGTTAAACACCAGATGATAGAGATGTTGCAGATTTGTCTTACAATTTTCAACATAAACGCTGTCTGTACGGATTGCCACCACACATTATCTGTTAGTGTACATCAGTATGTATTTGAAGCAAGTTAGTAATAATAGCCTATGCTTTTCTTTGGAGTTTGATGGCTTGCCTAAAAGCATTAAATGCTCATTTTCATATTTATTGGGTGTCCTGAAATTGCTCCAAAAAATATTTCAACCCTCCAACTGTTACTCGACTTTAACCTTGTACGCATACATTGCATTGCCTTGTTCTTTTTACTTTTGTGTCCTCCTTTCAAGAGCAGATTCTACAGACTTCATGATAATTGTGAAGCTCTGATGCTGTGTTATGATAAACAGCCCCCTATGATGATGAGGAATGTGGCTTCAGTTGTATAAAGAGCTGAATAAAAAATTCAGTCATGTAGGGAATGCTTCTCTAAACTCTGAAAGTCAGATAAAGGATATTTGAACTGGCATTATGTTGTGTTTTGTGTATATTTTTTCTTACTGTAGGTCTGTCACATTACTCTGACTTGCAACCTTTTATTTTCTCTTTTCTATAAAAACATCTGTAATTGTACAGGAAGTGTTTGGGAATACCGATAGCATCTGAAGTGAGACAACAGTTGTATCTCTTTATATAGGCACAGTCTTCAGGGAAATCCAACAGCTTGTTTTGTTGTGAATATCTCTGTATGACTTTAGGCATTGCTGCATTTATTTGTCTATTTAGTGCATCCGCTTTAATGCTTAATCATTCTGGCTCTTTTTTTTTATACAATTATGTTATTTTTGGGTTGTTTTGTCTGATTCATAGGCTGTTTATCCAAGCATGTCAACACTGGCCACAGTACATTTCTGAATCACACTGAGCAATGTATGCATTAGTATAAGGGTTGCTCCGATACCAAATTTTTGGCTTTGGTACGATACCAGCTCTAATACCTTGGTATCGATACTATAATCAACAAATAAAAAGCCTCAGATTTTTTATGAAATTACACAGAAAATTTCTTGATTAAATGAACTGAATAAAGTCTTATAGATACAAATTATGCATTTACCTTACACATTTTTCTGGATTCTTTGTTAAATGTATTAATTAAATGTTAGGACCAGATGGTGTTTTATCATATTCATATATATATATATATATATATTTATTTTTACAAAAAATTGCTATTTTATTTTTGGTAAAATAAAATGCTGCACAAGAGAGCTTCACAGTATTAATGAAAACATTAATGAAAAAAAATCTGATTACCTGTGGCACAAGGCTGCTTGCATTTGTGATATTGCTAACAGATAATAATTATTATATTATTAATAATAATAATAATAATAATAATACAACCATTTTATACTACATAATTGTTATGAATATTATTGCTTCTTTTTGAATGTTATATTTTTACACTGTAGTTATATTTTTCTGTCTTCAAATTCACGCATCGATTTGAATAGAGCTTTCATGTTAGCGGGACTTTTATTTTGACAACATTTTGACAGACCTTTGAGTTCTTACTGTTTTTACAGGTTAGTTATATCAAGCTTCCCATTAATGCTGGGATACTCCCGTCTTGACTCTCAAGTTGAATTCTCCGAGCTGCACCAGAGGAGTTAATTTAAGTGTTAACATGCATGAAAATTAAGCACCAGCAGTGTGTGTTGTGTTTGTGTGTGGGAATCTTATGACAGAGCGGCACCTGTTTTTCGCTCTGTAGCATGCAGCGCACGTAACACATTTTTTTATTAAATTACATCCTTCTGCTGTTTAATGATCACACTTGGCCATATCCCAATGTTTTTTTATTTTAGTTTCAAATTGTCATTGATTTCATCTCAAATTTGTCACATCTCATATCATTTTACTAATGACCGCATAATATATGTAATATGGTACAGAAATAACCAGCAAGATGATATCGTACAGGTTTACAATTTTTGGTATCATGATACTTCGTTAGTAATTGTAAACCGCGCAATCCTAATTAGGATATATGTTGCAATTCACAAGTGCCGCTTATATTCATGGACAATCGTAAAGTTGCCAGAACTGATTTTAGAACTGCAGCAGGTAGATTATAAGGTGTAGTGTTCAGTAACTTAATATTAAAATGTTGTAAACATGCTCCCAAGAGCTGCCATGTGTCTGATTTCAATGAAATGTGAACTTACTAGACATAGGATAGGATAATAGACACACTGTGTGTTTGCGAGAGAGGTTTGATTGGACTCTACTTTAGGGTAGTAAATTCAAGACAGAATAGCGCATTGTAGGAAGTGTTGGCTCTCCCTCACCACCCACTGTTTTGTAATTAATGTATAAATCTTCCGATTGTAGGTTTCCATTGTGCCCAAAATATTACAATTTACAGTTGCTTTCAGAAGTATTCTGCTGTGTTCAAAGATCTTTTTATCGCTTTAATAAAAGTCATGTCACTGACTGACCACTGTACATAAATCAGTCGTTATGGTGAAATGTTGCCAGGTTTGGAGTTGCAATGAAGAATTTGAGATTGAGAGCCAATCAGTAATCATATTGACCTCGCATTCGGATAACCTTGAGACATCTATGAATCAAATGCCATACTTTAACATTCTGGAGGTTTTGTCTCTTTGTGTTGCAGCCTTTGAAATTTCAATGTGTATGGGATTTCTATGGATGCGGCTTGCAGACTCCTCTAGCCTGAGTAGAATGTGAATGCAAAGAGTGATGGCCGATCATGTGCAATGTTTAGCCAACCTGATCTGACCAAACCGACTCCAGCAGAGCTGATAATGGACCCCACATTGCACCTGCAAATTGAACCATTTAATGTGAATATTGGCAGGTGCTTTTCGTGCTGAAAGCAGACTTTGTCTCTCTTATTCAATCTGCATATTTGCTAACACTGTCTAAAACACTTTCCTTTAATAAGTACAGAATCTCCAAGCATGGTGTGCTAAGAGCCATAACAGAACAGTTTTTGTGTTATCTTTTATACGCTCCCCTCTTTGTTATTAATAATGTTTTTTTATTTATTTTTTTATTTATCTGTTTGTTTACAGATTTATTGTGAATGTGCCCGCAGCAATACTTTTGGATCATCTTAAAGCAGAACAAAAATTATTTAGCACTGATCCCCCCTGGGTGTTTGCTTCCTGTCTGGAATTATTCTTCTGGAAATACAGGATATAATCTCTCAATTCTCTTGCTATTGCTGCAATCAGAGTTCAGCCTGAGAGCAGATACTGTATTTTAGGACTCCCCCATCAGCTGAATGATAAATGCTAATAAAAAACATGAGTGGATTTTACTTGCCAGATGGAAATAGGCTGCAATCGAGAGGGCTTAATATCTGCCATAAGCTTCCAGCCAGACTGCGACGCTCCACGCTGAATGATACCCATATCAACTTGGTCAAAGGAGGGACAACACTCTCTTAAAAAAACTACACTAACTACATAGAAAATTAATTAACCACTAACAAAAGCCTTTATAGGCCAAAATCAAAGGACAATGCATCTATGTGTATTTCCTCAGTTAATTCGTGATGACTTCAAGGGCTTTAATGCTAAAACGTATAGTTTAGACAAAATCATTTTGAACCATTGACCCACAACACTTACTTACTTTAATAATTTTAACCACTTAAAATTCTAAACATAAATAACTAATATTGGCATTACATTCATTCATTTTCTTTTATAGCATAATTTCCTGTATAGCTGCTTTGAAACAACACCTGTTGTGAATAAATTTGACAACTTCAACTATTCTTCTATCATTTTAGAGTGCTTTCACTCTTGGTTCAATTGCTTGGACTGAACCCGATTTCCTCCCCACTCCCCCTGCCCCCGTTGGTCTCAGTTCACATAATATTTTTTGAACATATTACGTCATCAACGTGAGTACAAGTATGGCAGCTGTCTACCACTGTAACTATGCAACAACTCAAGAAGACATCAGCTTCGCTGTGTTATTAAAGAGTTTACCTCTTTGGATTAACCACTAAAACTTTACATGCACACAACGACTATGCACCGGAGTTCACATGAACCATACCCAAGACGACTTTTTGAAGCGGACACGGTGCAGTTCGCAGATGCGCATTTGAGTTCGGAAAACAGCGTTCACTTCACCCAAAGTAACCAACTTTGACGTCATTCGAATTTAGGTGTGTACTAAAATTGCTAGTATGAAAGCATCCTTAAACTTTCTTGGTCTTAAACAGTTTTAGTTTGTGTTTCCATTCAAATTGTCCATGCTGATGACTGACAATGTGTGCCTTTACAAGCACCCAAATACATGTACGCTGATAACTACCAAAAATCAAATGAATGCATAGTGAATATGACATTTATTTATAGCGCACGTGGAGCGCTTTTACTTTGAAGTTGCACTTGTGCGGATCCAGCGCAAGCAGTAATATTCTGACAGTTTAAACAGCCTGGATCACCTGCTTGGATTGTCACGGACTGACTATCATGAATTGTGAATCAGTGGAACTTTTCATACTGATCCTGAAGTTTTGATTCTTTGCATATTTCCAGATGGTATACAATAGCTTTATTGATATTTGTATATAATAGTTTTATTGAACTTTTATCATTAGAAAAGTAATTTAAGTTACTGGGAACTGATGAGGAGAGACTGTTAAAATACATGCTTCAGAGGATGGTATATGAGTGCTCCACAGGATGCTGGATCTGATGAAGTTGTGTGAGTTTGGTTTATTTGTTATCTGTTTGTATGAGATATGCACATATTTGCAGACTGTATATGATGTTACTTTTATTGATATTTGCCATTTTATCATTAGACAAGACAGTTAACATTTACAAGTTCAACTGTTGATAAGAGTGAGTCGTTGGGCGATTGGACATTTACATGTCTCAGTCCTTCACATGCAAGCAGGTGATTCTCAGCAGCCTCAGGAAATGAGGGGAAAATTTTATCAGCCAATGCCAATAATGAAAAGAAATCTGAATATCGGCCGATTTATTGCCTCAGCGATATATAGGTTGACCACTAGTCACTTATGAAATTTGGCTTATGATTAATTGTCAAACAAATAATTGCAATTATGTTGATTAATTGTCTGTTTAGGGCTATGATGATTAATTGTCTCTTTCAGGCCTTTCACAATTGATTGTCATATAAAGTGTCATATTCTTAAGGTGCATGTGTTCTTTATACACCTTAAAAATTCATTTTTACATATTTAACTTATTTTTTTGCACAATAAAGTTTAGTTTTGATAACTTTACTTTTACACTGTTATTTTTGGAACTCAACTATAATATGAAAAATATATTTGTATTCAAAGTAAAATATTTCGGTCCTAATTTATTCTCTTTCACACACTATTTAAATGCTTTTTAATTAAACCCACAAACCCTTATTTGTCATGAAGTAAAACCTTTGAGATTTCGTTTCATAATTTTATCACTCCACAGAAATAGAGTAAGTGTGCCTCTCCTCCTCAGTGTCATTGCGGATCATAAACACTGCATGTATGAACCCGCTATGACCAGGAATATTTGTCCTTACACAATCGTTTGAAGTGGAGCCGGAGTGCTTTGCGTTCACTATCAAAGTTTAAAGTGACCCTCTGAGTTCAACTGAATGACAATAAAAGTTCATGGCATTTATATATTTTCTTTTTAAAATGCCCTTTGCTACACTTTTATATGTTATATGCTGCAGTTATTTGTTTGTGGCCTATATAGTGAAATTACATTCAATTTATATTAATTGTGAAATGCTAACATTTATTAGAATTGAAAACAGTTATGAATAGGAACTCTGCTATGCTTCTCATGTGAAAGGCGCATTTGTGCTGCGTGATTAAAGCCTGCTTTTTGCATGAGCGTGGCACAAGCCATCACAGAACTACTGCCGCACATGAAGTGATCTGCTCTGCTTCGTTCTACTGTATTCCTGTAGCATGCACGCAGACCTAGGATATACAGTTGGATAGAACAGAGCGGATTACTTATTCAAGTGAAACCCAACTTCCCTCTATATCACAGAGCAGGTGGAAACATCTTTGCATAAAATTTTAATTGTACTGAGAATTGTCTAGTTTTTAGCACTGAGGCAGCTCCAACACAAGTGAGGTTATGTTTTTCAAATTACACATCACTCTTGCTAAAATGCATCTTAAGTTTACAGCAGTAACATTAACTGTGGTAGTTTAATATAAAATGTATAAATATGTTATAATTTTATATTAAATTGGAGGAATCTATTAGACTTTAATTTTATTACAACTGTGGCAGTTGAAGTTAGTTTCAATATGTGTTTAGGGTACTCTTTTGTTCATAACAAATACTATAAATTATTTTATAATTATTTTTCAAGAAAGACTAACTACATTGACCTTACCACAGAAATAAGGAGCCATCCATGTTCTTGTTCTTATATGGCATTGTACTGTAAATATAATGGCAAATACATAACGGACCATAAAGTCTGGACCTTCAAAACTTATGGAAAAATTGTGGACATAGTTTTCCTCCTGTGAAATATTCTATGGTGGCTGACATACACATTCATTACAATAGTTTTTACATAATTGCGATTAATATTTAAGAAATGTTGCATTTCTTGTTTATTATAAATAGTATTTATTTTTTTGATCATCTGAGCATCTAGAAATTTCTGAATTTAAAGAGTTTTAGAAAGTTTTTTGTACTTGGAGGTACTGTGGAAAATCAAACTAACTTAACACCTTATTTCTATAGGGCTCGTCATAACATTCATGAGTAAACCACTTTACTGGTTTGGGACTGTTCTTCTCTAGTAACATTTTTTTTCCCTACTCCATAACAGATACTGCTTTTCTTTTATCAGCCTGTTAATGATTTAGGAATCATTTTGTTTATAACAACAGGGCAGGTGTTTTCTCTTTTCCTAATCAGAGCTGTAGCCTTTTGAAATGGCTGACTTGCTCCATAGCGCTTTAAAATAGAAAAGTCTAATGCAGAATTCCAACGGGTCACATGAGGTTTGTTTTATGTTATGATATCGAGGGAAGCCCAGTAGCCCACATGTGATATGCTCTGCTCATATCAAGGGAAGCCTGGTTGATGCGTGCGTGCTGATAACCAGTATATTTGCTGATAAATCTATATCTGGATATAAATCTACGTTTTCTGTGTCTGAGGCACACCTTATAAAGCCACATCCAGAGCACTTCTAATAAAATCAATCATGTAAAGTGGATTATTGTTTTTATTTTAAAACAACATAAAGTGCAGAAAACAAGGAACCTGCAAGAAACATCTAAAACTTTTAAATAATTTACCAAATGTAGCCTACTTTGTAACAGTTAAATAAAGAAATGTTACATTCCAATGGCCAACTTCCTTTTATTTATTAATTTGATGATTAATTTTTGCATTGAACTTTATTCAAACCTGTGTAAAGACTAAACTAAGGAATGCAAACAAGTCTCAAATTCACTGTAAACACAACAATATGCTCTTATTTGAACTTTAATAAAGCTATAACGCATTAAATATAACTGCATTAAAAATTTAATGCCAAGGTGTTTCCATTAAAGAGCTCCGACTACGCTTATTTCAAATCAAGAGTGCTTCTGTATTTACTTAATTTGTATTTTTGCATTGTAATTCCCTCATACTTGGCAATCTACATCAACTGGAGCTGTGAAAATTTAGAGTGCATCTGGTCTGTGAGCTGTTTTCTTCCTCTCGTTAGTCAGGCGTGAGCTTCATCATCATTATAGTTTAATGTGAAACCGTGTTATTAAATGAGACCAAACGACTATTCAGCAACGAAAATTTTGTAGACCATTTTTATTGTCGATGTTATTTATAATGTCGACTAAACGTTTTAGCCCTAGTTTGCTGCATCTTCGACCTTTCCGTGTGTAACTGCACAGCCTGTCAGAATTACTACTGCAGTGACTCTTGAAAATGGGCACCTTTATGTGTAGACACTTAATTCATAAACCTTTTTTAAAATAAAGCGGCATATTCATCTGAATTACAGCATGTCTAAAGTGTAAATTCCTGAATGCTTGATTATTTGTCTATAATTCACCCTCCAGTGGCCGTAGTGTCATGCTTCGAGCGAGGGCTAAGCACTTACTCATTAGAGTAGCATTATGTGATTCTAGTGTGCAGCAATAAAAAAACAAAAAGATTGGCCCTGAATCTGGGCATGAACGGTTGACTGTCGATTTAGTCAATAACATAGAGGTGCTTAGGGCTGCTGTCTGCCGTTAGCATCTCACAGGGTCTAAAATATGGCAAATCACAGAGAAATTTTTATGTGGAATAGCTTTATCAGCAAATCTTTTTACTTGTAGATCAGTGGTCAACAATTAGTAGGGGTGTAAATCGGACGTTTCATCACAATATGATCTTGAATCAATTGGCTTGGCCTGCGATATGATACTTCAAAGTCTGCCGCGATACGATTTGATTTGATTCAGGGCCCTGCGATCGATATTCCGATATTATGTGCCTATTGTACGTAATCAATTGCATTTGTTTTTGTTCTCAAATGCAACCAATATATAATTTGAATATTTTATTGAGTTCTCTGAAAAGTGCAAATTTTGTATCCAAAATCCATTTTTAGCGCTCAGAAAGTCAAATGAATGTAATAAGTTGCTTCATTGTCTGATGGAAATGCGTACGAACGTGGCTGACATAAGAGTTTTAAAATAAAGGTACATCTTAAAAAAAGATGTACGATATCGATATTTACACATTGTATCGATAACATTGGATTATTGGATCGCTGCATCGATCCAGATCGATAAACCGTTACATCCCTACCAATTAGCGGTCCAGGTTTAGACACTGGCTTGGTTCCATCCAGACCACGAGACTTAATTACAATGTTTTCCCTATCTTACGTTTCTAAAGTTTAAGTGAGCAATCCGCCAAAACATTGAAGCTGTACACATCACAAGCGCTCGGCGGTGTAAATAACGCTGATCTTTCTGCACTATATCCTCCTAACAATTTTCTGTAGTGCTGAATGCACTTCATTTCCACTCCACGCATATTGCCTCTCTATGGTGCTGCCTGCTTTACTGATATTTACTGATATTTTCAGATTTTTCTGTACGTAGTTTTGCAGGTGTGGTGGCAGTAGCGGAGACACCGTGAGCAACAATATAAATGAATAATATCGTCTTTCGCTAAAACATACAGCAGAAAACGAGAATGAAGCAATGTGAAACTTATCTTCACCTGTCTTAAAAATTACTCCAATGGTTCAGCTAAACCAGGATTGTGAAAGGACAAGTATATGTGGTACCTTTTGACTATTACATTTTTTCCCCATCTAAATTTAGCTTTATTAATCCGCATGATATGAGCCTTTAAATTTAAAAAAAAAAATGCTGTGTGTATTATAGATGTCCTCATCTCTGGCATGAACGGCAAAGAAAGATAACCAAAACTTTGAAATGGCTAGTTAGCCTAGCAGAGATCTCTGCTTATAATGAGAATGTTGCCATTTATTTGATAGTCAACCTATTTATACTAGCAAACAGTATTTTTAAGCTGCACTGTTGTTATGTAAATTTGTTTGTTGTAAAAATGTTTGTTGTATAGTAAGGTAAATAAAAAATGGGATACCCCTGCCCTGAACCCCCCTCTATTCTCAGTCAAAAGGCCTCCTTTTTCCCATAAATAGGTATCTGAATATAATGATAATAAAAAATAATAATTCTGAATGCAAAAATATTAAATCACAAAAACTGAACTGCTGTCATTGAGCTTTAAAATTAACTGTTGATTTTATCTTTGAATGTTCATTTCCAAGTGCCCTCTACTGATAAACTCAATTTTGGTAGAAAATATCTCTCAGACCCCATGACATTGGCTGTCTCTAGGCCTTATCTATAATTATACACCGATCAACCACAACATTAAAACCACCTTCCTAATATTGTGAAGGTCCCCTTGTACCGCCAAAACAGCACAAACCTGCATCTCAGAATAGAATTCTGAGATACTATTCTTCTCACCACAATTGTACAAATTTTGAAGCTCCAAAATCCATATATGGGCAAAATAAAAATACTCCAGGCAACTCTGGTGGTTAAATCCTTATATTCTGAAGTGATTTGATAGGTGTGGGTGAGAAACAGATCAATATTTAAGTCCTTTTTTATTATAAATTCTCCTCCCTGCTCAGTCAATTTCCACTTTACGTTCACTTTCTCATTTTCCTTGTTCTGTTTTTGGTGATTCATATCCTTCATGCATATGGCCCCCTAATGGGGAGGGAGGAGAATTTATGACAAAAAAATTACTTCAATATTGATCCGTTTCTCACCCACACCAATCATATCATGTGTGAACACATGGATTTAACCACTGGAGTCAAATGGATTACTTTTACTCTCCCGTTATGTGGATTTTGGAGTTTCAAAATGTTGGCACTCATTAATTTGCATTGTATGGACCTGCAGAGCTGAAATATTCTTCTAAAAGTCTTTTTGGGTGAACTATCCCCTTAAAGTGAAAGCCTTTGCTGCTAATATTGTACTCTATCTGGTGCCCCCAACCCGCCCGGTGCTTTCTTTTATAATTATAATGCAGCTTGACAACCTTTAGTAAATATGGCAGTGTTCTTCTGAGTGAATCCCAGTCAAACCCCTCGGAGTCTATTGCCATGACCCACATGGACACTTATCTGGAGGCTATTGAGCTGTGTTTTAGTTCAGTGCTGGCAGGTTTGTGAAAGTAGCAATTAGGCAGGGGTCTTCTGTTCTGTGTTTCTCATCTGTAGCTCAACGTGTTTTCGACAGGCTCGGAATAGATTTTTCCCTACATCTCTACAGGCTTCTCATCACATTATGCCATTTGTGTGCATTTTTAGATATTTTGAGATGATGGCACATTTGATGTCACCACAAAGCAAAAGTGTTTCTTATAATTATACAGTACTTTGTAGCTGTGTGTCTAGTAGTGTTGTCACGATACTAGAATTTCTAACTTCGATACGATACCTTGAAAAATATCGATATTCGATACCATTTTCGATACCACAGAGAAAAAAACTGCCACAATATTAAGAGGGTAGAACTGTCTAGAACATGACAATGAGGTATATTTTACATGAACAAAATGTCCTGAGGTATTGCACTTGTTCAAAAGCCTCTCAGATTGCCATACATTCAAAAACCAATAAAGTGCAAGTAAATAAAAAGTGCAATCTTTTGTATTTCCAAGTCAAATCAAATCCAATCTCAATGTCAACAAAAGATACTTAAACGTCAAGGGGGGGGTTGGGGTTGACTAGCTTTCATAAGGTCTCTCGCTCTCTCCCTCTCTGCCGTGCACGCTTATGTATGTTGTGTGCGCGCTATCTATGTTATGCGTGCAGTATGTTCTGTCTCGCATGTGCGCTATAGATTCCGGGAGATTTGAACTAAATTGCGGGCATCAGGGAGAAGCTATCAATATACGGGAGACTCCGGAACTTCCTGGAGACTTGGGATGTCTGGCTTCATATCAAAAATATTTCCAGATAGCACTCCTGTCTTGAATGTGTCTTTATCAAACAAAACTGGTCGTGAGCGCCGCATGCACTCGCCATCTTTACATTCACTTCACTTTTGCTATTTAACCAGAGCGAATGAGAGGAGTGCGAGTGTGTGTGGTGTTTGTCAACGCGCCTTTGGAGAGAAGTGAAAGTGACAGCTCGGCTAGTATCGATACTTATGGAAATTAGTATTGGTACCGTTCAGATATTTCAGTATCGATATTTATCGAAATATCGATATTTTTGACAACACTAGTGTCTAGTGTTCATATGGCCCCATCTGTTTAAGAGAATAGCGTGTAGGGCGTGAAAGGTCAGACACTAGGGCTTAATTCTTGGACAGGATCAGTCAGGAAGTGCCATGACCTCGGTACAAAGATTGTCCTTTGTAGATGTGTAATAAAAAGCTGTTCACACTTACCGTATCAAGTCAAGCATTGCTTACTAAATGCGGGAGATAGCTGATATCAGATTATATCTTAACTGAAGGTAATGCTCTCTCATGTAAATATCAGCCTCATTTTCTTTTTACCGGTCCACCACATGGGCAAATACAGACTTCCTTGTTTGCATCACAATATTTACAGCCTCCTCTCCTCAGATAGAGAGACAATCTGTTTACAAATGGGATTTAGAGCAAGCAAGAGCCAGTGCGCTCCTTTCCAAACCACTTACTCTCTCTTTCCGTCATTGAGTTTTTAAAACGAGACCTGAAATTATGTGTTGTTTAGACATCAGTCAAGTACAAATTAAAAAGTACATTATAACTGAAATAAACCCATATGAATCGATATCGATTTGGATCGAATCCAAATCGAATCGAGAGCTTGTGAATCGAAATCGAATTGAATCTAGAAATCTGTATCAATACCCAGCCCTACATTACTATCACCTGTGGTGTGGCAAGGAGAAGCTGACATTGGCACATTTGCAGAGGCAGATATCTCATGTAGCCATCCTGAACCAACAACTGATAGTTGTGGTTGTAGTTATAGGCTAGGGATTAATTCATTCTAAATTAATAATTTAATAGGCCACAATTTCATAATAAGTTTGTGTATTGTTATCAATTTGTTACCCTTTGAATCGTAATCTAATCAAATAGTGAAGTTAAAGATTCATACCTCTATGCTTTGGTAGCCTAGATATTGAAAATGTACCCGTATGTGTAAATAATTACTGCTTAGAAACCTTCTGATTTAAATGCTGAATGAAAATGTAGAATCAAATGCTTAGATGATTCGTTTGAGTGAGACAGTATTTGCACTATAATCTTTGGCACAGAGTCATACAACCTGAAACTTATTTTGAACCCATGCTTTCATTTTTTTCTCAGGGCTTTTGTCATCATTTTCAAATATGGTTCTTGCAATGGATTAAATTAAATAAAATAGAAATCATCAATATTTGATATGCATGGTCTTGCTGTCTCACAGTCTGCAGGAATTTTGAACCACTAAACTGCTGAGCATTACACCAGTGTCAGTCAGGGAGCGTTTCATTGCTGTTATGCAGTATCTCTATTCTTTGCCTGGAGAATACATACTTTACTTGTTTATTTATAAAGACAGTCAGATATCTCTTCTTCCAGAGAGTCAAACAAGCACTGGTATCTTTTTCTGAAGATGGATAGGTTGTTTAGAGTGGAGGAGGATTGAGGCTCACTGGGGCTGCAGTTGAACGACTGATGTTTTGTTTACTTAAACGTTACAGAATCCTCACTATTTAATTTGCATTGCTAAACACTCCCCTGTCTCCCACTGGATTGTTTGTGTGTGAGTTTCTGCTTGTGTGTGTGAGAGTGTTGATGCCAGTGTTGCACCACTGCCTAAAATTCATGATGTGCATTCTGCTTATCAGTGGTAATTTAACCTCTTTCGTCCTTGCGTGAGTTTGTGGAGCTTGCTGTATTATTACCCTCAACTTGCTGTGTCCCCTTTGACTTTAGAATGATATTTTCTGAAAACATTGTGAAATACTATCTTGCCTTGATCACATGGGTTCCATATTCATCTCTGGGTGCTGGCAGAGCTGTACTAAAGAAGTGCAAGGCACAGGTCAAAGTAGCACAATGGAACTTTGTGATTTCTAGAGCTATATGTGGTTAAAACTTAAAATTGCAAGCAATTTGGGGAGTTGGGTTTTGGCATTGCTCTTCTGTGGGGATGAATCTCATGATTTGAACATTTCTGGACATCACCTGTTTGTGATCTTGACTGGGAGATTGACTGGGAGTCAGAATAATGTTCTGGGTTGATGCTGATATTTTGTAATTCTATGTAATATTTAAAACTGAAACATTACTTGCTTTGATAATGATCAACATCACTCGTCATATTTACATATTTTGAATGAATGAATTATAAAATAATAGTGGTTTTCTGACACTGCACTCAAAGCGCTTTTACACAGAGACCATGGGACTCCGTTACCACCAGTATATTTTAAAATGAACATTCAAGTGTTTTATCTACTATTATTGTTTGCATTGTACTACACTTTATCAGTTTAAGAGGTAAAACTCATGATATGGCTGATGTGAATGGAAAAAAAATCTTTCATTAAAAAATTAACAAATTAAGTACATTTAATTGAAGTAAAACAATTGAAAGAGGGGTAATATCTCATTAATAAATACATATTTTTCTCCAATACACATTGTAGCCTAGAGAATGACTGTTTTAGGCTAGCAATGCCATTTGTTTTAAGCTATCTTTTATTCTGTGTGCACGTCATGATTTGAATACATTAGGTGTATTTTAGGCTGCATCACAGGCCTATTTTTCTATCCCATCGCTGTTTTTTTTTTTACATCGGCATAAAATCCGCAACTTTTTAGCCTACCTGTTAATTCTTTTCAACAATGTCCTGACTGTTTTAATGTGTTAAGTAACTTAGTGAATTCCGTTTAGAACAGGCTGGCTTTCTCTATTGGTCTTGCTCTATTCATTTAATAATTTTCAATAAATGCTGGTTAAATATTCACTAATGTTGATTCAGTGAATTTAATGTACATAGCAGATAAATGCACCTTTTCAGTGGAATTTAGCATTGAATTTGGAATAGATTAGGTATTTTAAATGGGTCACAAAAACACATTTTATGACGGTTGTTTTCTTTTTGAACTAGTCAACTTCAAAATTTTAATTTAAACGTCAGTGAAATTAGTCGTTCCGCACATCTCTACTTTTGACATATAAATGCGCACATCAACCCGATCACTTAATTTAGCGTTCATGTAAACGGTACGTTCAGAAACATCAATCGGATTGATTTCATTACAGTTGAAAAAAAAAAAAAGTGTATGTAAACGCAGCAAGTGACTGACTGAGCTGAACAGCGTAGTTTCCCCGTAGATGAAGGAAATAAGCTTTCAATTTAGTGCCAAATCCGACCTGACAGCTCAAAATACAAATCATTTTTGTAGGCTTACCATAGTGAATTGGGGTAAGGTAAGGATAATGTTTTGAACACTATTTTTAATGTACTTAATCAGTAATGGAATTTCTTTAAAAAAAAAAAAAAAAAAGAAAAACATTTTCTCCACTTTTTCTCCACAATTTGGAATTCACAATGCTCTCTAAATCATCGTGGTGGCGTATTGACTTGCCTCAATCTGGGTGATGGACAACGAATCTCAGTTGCCTTCACGTCTGAGACCGTCAACCCGTGCATGTTATCACTTGGCTTGTTGAGCGCATTACCACGGAGACATTGCGTGTGTGGAGGCTTCACGCTAATTTCTGCAGCATCCACGCACAACTCGCCACACGCCCCACCGAGAGCGAACCACATTATAGTGACCACGAGGAGGTTACCCCATGTGACTCTACCCTCCCTAGCAACTGGGCCAATTTGGTTGCTTAGGAGACCTGGCTGGAGTCACTCAGCACGCCCTGGGATTCAAACTCATGAACTCCAGGGGTGATAGTCAGCGTCTTTACTCGCTGAGCTACCCAGGCCCCCATTTTTTTTTCCCAACAAACCTTCCATAGTGCAGCTTTAACTGAGACATTAGTCCTTAGTAGCAATTTTTGCTAACAACAGTGCAATTTGAGCCTGAATACAGGTAGTCTTACACACTTAAACTGTGAACTATGTATTTAATTATGTAAACTATTTCTTTAATGAATGGCCTCCTGAAGTGAAATTGATATTGACAGTTTTGCTTCTCGATCTATTAATATTAGTGATAATGTTAAAATTTAGATTTCACAAGGGCAAACTGCTTGAGTGGGAATTGGTGATAAGGGTTTGCAGGTGGTGGACATTGTTTGTTTGGGTGTGTGTATGTTTGTTTAGTGTGATGAATTTTCCTCCTCCACTCTCTGGATTATTTGTATGTGTGTAAGTGGATCAGCAGAGGAATGATCGGCAGGTCCAGAGAGGTAAAGACCTTTCCACAAGGCTGCCAGCAGATGTTGTCACAGTGACGTGTTACAACATTGCCTCCACATTCTGATTGGCTGTCAGACACTTGTCAGGGCACATCAAAGCCCTGAGAACACAGCCAAAGGTAAAGGAACTGACATCTGCCTGTTACTCACTTAGGTGCCAGGTGCAGCTGTAACTAATGTAGCTAACTATAACTTTTCAATAGGTCTTTTTCAAGATGGTTTAAAAACGTGACTTCCATTTGTTCCTTTTTTGTTTTTCCCCAATTTGGAATGCCTAATTCCCAATGAGCTCTAAGTCCTCGTGGTGGCGTAGTGACTCTCCTCAATCCAGGTGGTGGAGGATGAATCTAAGTTGCCTCTGCGTCTGAGACTGTCAATCCGCGCATTTTATCATGTGGCTTGTTGAGCACGTTACCGTGGGGACTTCACGCTATTCTCCGCGGCATCCACGCACAACTCACCACGCGCCCCACCAAGAGCAAGAACCACATTTTAGTGACCATGAGGAGGTTAACGCAACGTGACTCTACCCACCCTAGCAACCGTTGTACATGATGTACATGCCCGTAAACGATCTGTCTCTCATAGCACCACTGTCCGCAATCGGCCTTTATCCCTCTCTGAGGCTTAATTAACCTGATAAGGGACCGGGTGTGTATAATCACGCCCTCCGCCCTGTCACAACCTCTAAATGACATTCACTGAATTAAAGGGAAATTATACTTTATATTAAGTTTAATTAAGTAAAGAAATTCACTATTGTTATCAAGTGTTTTTGTCTTGTTTTCCATTTAAAATGGTCTAAAAATCCTTAAAACAAGATACATTTACTTGAGAAGCAACATATAAGATTTTTAGACTTTAAGAGAATGTATCTTAAATATAAGAATATTTTGTATTAAAGTGTATTTTTTTTACTTGGTTAAAAAAATAGTACATCAGCCGGGTGCAGTTTCAATCTCTCCCCCTCAGATCAGGACACTACGGTTACAATTTAAATCTTTGGTAATTAGAATACAGTTACATTCGAAAAGTATTTTGATTACTGAAGAGATTACTTTGCATTTTATTGTCTTGTATCATTTAGTCCTTTCAGATTGAAAATATTTATACATATAAATGATGCGATCCAAAGTGCATTTGAACAGTGGTGAAACACTTTCTTATGATGTGACATTCATATGAGCAGACAGAGAAGTAAGTTTGAAGTACGTTTGGAGCACAAGAAATCAAAGTAAACCTTGTGTAAATTGTCAGCTTTACGCTAAGCTAAAATGCCATTTCTAGGCATTTTACATGCACATGTTACCAGGCACAATCATGTTTGTTTATCAAGAAAATTCATGTTGGATCATGATTTCTTTTTCTAGTAAGACCTTTGAAATTAGGGTAAAAATTGTATTCCAGATAATCATTTTTGTATTGTTTTCCTGTAAGAATATCTAAAAAAACCTAAAACAAAATCAATTTGATGTTTCAGAAACAACACTGCATAATATATTTACGTTTTTCAGAGAATGTATTTATAAAATGTGTATTTTTTTCTTACTGTACTGGCATAGGTTTTTATTGTCAAAACAAGTGAAAAAAATCTACCAGTGCTGAAGAAGTAATCCAAAGTATTTAGAATACGTTATTGACCTTGAGTAATCTAACAGAATACATTACAAATGACATTTTACATCATGTAATCTGTAGTGGAATACATTTCAAAAGTAACCCTCCCAACACTGTAGATTGGTGTTTCTTCAGTGCACATCAGTTGTTTTCTCCATTCATTGTGTCTCAGTGCATTCAAATAGGCTCGCAACATATTAATGAGAAAAGGGTGTTTAGAGACCAGACCTCTGTTGATTTGTTCAGATGTGTTCCTTCAGAAGAACAACATAAAAGCTCATCTCATAAAATGATCTGCCCCAGTCTTCTATCTTAGCCTCTAAATAAAGAAGTTGCTGCTTTCATTTGTCTGTGACTTGTGTCTGCAGTAGGCCCTGCTCTAAGTGGATCCCTTTCCATAACCTATCTGCCAGACTTGGGCTCTCTACCCATGATAACAAAGGGAAGTTCTCTTTGATATGTGGTAGGAAGCAAAGTACTGGGCTAGGGGGTCCCTTGGTGTTTCATTAAAAGTCAGGGCTGTAGTTGGGACCGTCCTGATTTGCCGTGGTGTGACCCATCTGTTGTATATGTGGGCTAATCTTAGCTTTAGCCAACCACCAGGGATTAAAGAGAAATAAGTAAGCCTCTGCTTTGGCCATGCTCAAGGACCACAGGCACTCCACTACAATGCTTCCTTTCTTCCCATACCTTATTTTGAACTTTTATATCTACACTTGTCTTAACTTGCACTTCTGTGATTTAATTGTTAGTCACTGCCAGGGTTCTGCTCTGTCTGCACACAATAAATGTTTAGAAAAGCCACAGGGAGTTCCCAGTAGAGTTGCCCAGTCCAGTTTTCCATTGGAAACGCATTGTGTCTTGCGGCTCATGACAGCAATGATAATGTTCACTCAGGTGATCCTTGTCCTTTATCCAAGCATTGGCTAAATCCATGGATCTACATTGGTAAACATGCATATAATGTGGATTAGCCATCTGGGTCTCTGCACTTTGCATGCTTGTATTTGAAGTCAGAAGTTTACATACACTTATGTTGAAGTCATTAAAACTCCAAAGATTTCATACTAGCAAACTATAGTTTTGGCAAGTCGTTTAGGACATCTACTTTGTGTATGACACAAGTAAGTTTTCCAACAATTGTTTACAGACCGATTGTTCCACTTTTAATTGACTATATGTATTGAAGCAACATCTCAGACTTCAGCCAGGAAATTAAAGATTGGTCCCAAATGAGTCTACCAAATGGACACTGACCTCAAGCAATAAGGACAACAAAGTTAAGGTATTGGAGAGGACATCATAAAGCCTGACGTCAATCCAATAGAACATTTTTGGGCAGAACTGAAAAAGCGTGTGCAATCATGGAGGCCTACAAACCGGACTCAGTTACACCAGTTCTGTCTGGAGGAATGGGCCAAAATTCCAGCAACTAATTGTTAAAGCATGTGGAAGGCTACCTAAAATGTTTGACCCAAGTTAAACAATTTAATGGCAATGCTACCAAATACTAACAAAGTGTATGAAAACTTCTGACCCACTGGGAATGTGATGAAAGAAATAAAAGCTGAAATAAATAATTTTCTCTACATTTATTCTGTCATTTCTCATTAATTTTTTAAATTATTATTTTTTTATCCCCTTTTCTCCCAATTTTGGAATGCCCAATTCCCACTACTTACTAGATCCTCGATGTGGCACGGTTACTCACATCAGTGTGGAGGCTCATGCTACCCTCCACGATCCACGCACAACTTACCACGCCTCATTGAGAGCGAGAACCACTTAATCGCGACCACAATGCTACTCCATGTGCCTCTACCCACCCTAGCAACTGGGCCAATTTGGTTACTTAGGAGACCTGTCTGGAGTCAATCAGCACATCCTGGATTTGAACTCACGACTCCAGGGATGGTAGTCAGCATCAATACTCGCTGAGCTACCCAGGCCCTGACATTTCACATTACTAAATTAAAGTAGTGGTCCTAACTAACCAATACAGGGAATGTTTTCTATGATTAATTGTCAGGAATTGTGAAAACTGAGTTTAAATGTATTTGGCTAAGGTGTATATACATTTCTGACTTCAACTGTACCTCCCCCCTTAGCTAGAGAGTTAGACCATTCTAGATTATGAAGCCAGGAGATGAAAAGTATATCCCTCAGTGGATCATTTGCTGTATCGTTTACTTGAACTACATCTCCCTTCTCAATATTTAGCTCGAGGCAAGGTGAAGAAATGATACCTTAGGGTATTAGGAGTAATCCAAGGGTTCAGGGCTAATGTTTTAGGTGGGCTGTGATGTATGTGTGGCTGCACACTCCAATACAGTATCTCTGCTTCGCTGCACACTTTGTAGTCTCTCTCTCTCTCTCTCTCTCTCTCTCTCTCTCTCTCTCTCTCTCTCTCTCTCTCTCTCTCACACACACACACACATGTTGTGTCTCCATGTTTTATGGGGACTTTCCATAGACATAATGGTTTATATTCTATCCCCTAAACCTAACCCTACCCCTAACCCTCACAGAAATCTTTCTGCATTTTTACATTTTCAAAAAACATAATTTAGTATGATTTATAAGCTGTTTTCCTAATGGGGACCGACAAAATGTCCCCACAAGGTAAAACATTTCGGGTTTTACTATCCTTATGGGGACATTTGGTCCCCACAAAGTGATAAATACACGCACACACACACACACACACACACACACACACACACACACACACACACACACACACACACACACACACACATTTCGTCTTTAGGCCTCGCAAAGTTAATTATTTATGAAGTTAATAAAGTTTACTGGAAGTCCTTCCTTCTGCCATAAAAAGCTCAGTCACAAAATTGTTGTTGGTGCAGTCAGTGATGGGCTTTCATTCTCTCTCTCTCCTTTTAAGAGGTTAGGAACCTCTTTTGTCGTCCTCTTATTCCTGTTCTTATTTATCTCATTTTCCTGCTCTCTTTGTCTTTTTCTCTGTTGCTGCATTTGTCCGATTAGCCAGGGGACCAGTCTTTGCTCAGACAAAACAGCCTTTATGTGAGGGGAAGGCACTTCTTCAGATGGCTCATATTGACACATCACCAGCTTATGTGCTACATGTTAATGGACTGCATTGACCCCTGAAGAATCTTGATTTATTTGTCTGTGTGTAACCCATGTGGGATCTGAGAATTGTACAGTCAATCAGTCAGATGTGAATGCTAGTTGTCTGCGTAAAGGACACATGATGCAAATTTCATCATCAGCACAGTACTCAAGCACTGAATGAGTGTAGCCCGATTTTTTTAACCATGCATACTAAAGGCCAAAGTATACTTTGCACGTCTGCGTTGCGGTTCACTACTGATTGCGGACTCTGTCATCGTCTGTGCGCATCGTCACCTCATGCGCCAGCCATTGACTCTACTAAAAGAGTATCACAAAGAAGTTGTAGTGGGCATGCGTCAAATGCGTTCATGTTCGCTCTCTGTTAGAAGAGTATACAAACAAATGCAAGCCGATCCGGAGCATGCAAAAATAAAGTATACCTGGGCCTCGTTTGTACCTGACTGGAATTATTTGCACTAATTAGTGGGTCCACAAGGTCAGGAGACATTAGGAGACGAAAGCAGAAACAAAAACCGTGGATATGCATATCAAGAGCATGTGTGTGAGGTTCTTGTGATATTAGCATTTTTATAACTCGAGTCTGAAGGAATATGAAGACATCTTTATGGGTCTAAACTCTTGAAGAGGAATAGTCCTGTATCGCATAGCAGTTGTAGCAGGCATGCGCCAACCACCTTTGTATGCGTGCACAGTCATATGAAGTATGCAGATGCAAAGCATTAGCAACAAAACTGAAGCATGTTTTGGGCTTAAGTCTTGGATTCAGATATCATATTTATGCACCATGATCACACAGGAAGTTGTTATCATTTCACCTGGTAACCTTAGCTAACATGTGTACTTACGTTCATAAACACTTCCCATTTCAACCACTGGGGCAGAGCTTTGCGTTTTAGCACAGGCTGAGTTTAGCTCAAGAAAAGCCAACCTACGGTTTCTGAATTCACTGGATGATCAGTCTGATACATGTACTTTATAAAGTAATACAAACTCCTCAGAGTCATAGATTACAAATGCTAAGCCCCTTTCACAAATAGATCTCTGGATTAATCCAGGGAAATTCGTTCCGGCAACTGTTCTGGGACTGTTTAAAACTGTCTTTTCTCTCGAGATGCCCGCTATTTCATCCACTTGTAAACAAATAAATTGCATATGATGCAGCTAAATCACAATTAATTTCATCGTCATAGTGGATGGCAAGGATCTCCCTGGTCCCTGTATGAGATTTGTGAACCAGTTAGTGAACTTTTATTGAAACCCCTAAATATGCTACATTATTATAATTTGGGATTGGAGAAGTACAATAAACTGGATCTGGGATTTCATTCAATTTGTACTCTTGTAGTCTTTTTGTCTGGGCCATCTAGTCACAGTAAAGAAAGACTAAGATTTTATTTTCTCACTTATATATATACATACACACACACACACACACACACACACACACACAGTACTTTTAGGCACTTGTGAAAATTGTTGCATAGTGAGGATGTGTTAAAAAATAATGCTTCTAATAAAGTAATTGATAAATGATAATAAAGTTATCACTTATCAATTAACATCATACAAAGTCCAGTAAACATAAAAAGCTACATCTAAATTCGGTGTGACCACATTTACCTTCAAAACAGCACCAATTCTTCTAGGTCACCTGAACACAGTTTTACCTGGTTGTTGGCAGATAGGATGTTCCAAATTTCTTTGAGTATTCGCAACAGTTTTTCTATCTTTTTAGGCTGTCTCAACTGCTTCTGTCTCTTCATGTAATCCCAGGCCCTTCATGTAATCTCAGTTGATGCTGTTCTGAGTTGATACTGACTCAAACCAATTATCAGGATATTTGCAGGTTCAGTTTCACATTATAATTTAACCAAGCCCTACATACCCTGAACAGATGAGACACGATAATTTGACACTTCAAGAATAGTGAATACATTTTAAGCACATTTTCTTTGAATGTTCAGTTTTCATAATCGATTGCTTTTGTTGCCTAATGTGCTGACAACATTTCTGTCACAACTGCGGTGATAATTTTTTACATCTGTAGATTTGATAGCATCTTTTCCAATCAAATGTATTCTATCAAATGCTTGCCTAAACGGTGTGATCCGTGTTTAGCAAAGCAGTGTAAATAAACTATTGCCAGAAAAGCTTAAACGCGCTACGTTATGGACAACTGACAATGGTTGATTACTGTTGCACTTGCCAAACTCACTGCTGATTGCTGAGGCTCGCGCCTGTGAACGCTGTGTTTTGCATAGAGAGCACTCTGGTATTTCAGATGGCAAAACAATTTGATAAAAATTAAGTCGGAGGGCCAGAGCGAGATTATTGGTGGGCCTTTGACTAACCCTGATCTTAATTGAGAAATTATCTGATGTGGCAACTAAAACAGCCATTTGGCTCCTAAATGTTTCAGGTTGGGAGCCAATGGCTCCTATTTCATTTATTTAGTCTGGAGCACTGTTTACTTGAGTATATATATAAAAAAAGTTGCGTTACAAGCCGTTCACACATTGGCAAAAAAAAAATAATTTCATGGGAAATTTGATAGTTTTCAATTTGAGTTGTAGACATGTGGCATTTAACAAAATTGTATAGTTTTTTGTTGCAGATTTTAAAGATTTGTATTTTTTGGATTTTGTGTTCTGAATTTTTTAGAGGTGAAATTAGCTGTAAAAATTCCGATTTTAAATTTACAGCTGAAGACATTCAATATTTTCAGAATCTGAATCGGCTGTATTTCCAGGTATGCTTAGACATACAAGGAATTTGTCTTGGTGACAGGAGCTTCCAGTGCACACAATACAATACCGCAACAAGACAGAGATAATAAATAAAAAAATAAATAAAAAAGGATTAATGTGTATATATATATATACATACATATACTTAGAGCAAATTTAAATACAAATCTTTTATATACAGTGCAAGAGAATTTAATGGCAGAAGAGGTAGAATGAGTCAACTTGCTTGGTTATCAAGGAAAATGCACAAATAGGTTACTGATAATGCTGAAATGTGTATTTCTCAACTCAAACATATAAACTAGCAACAACAACTATAAATGCACAGTGTTTTCAAATAAAAATATTTCTACAAAATTAAAAATCTTTGCATTACTGCAAACTTGTTATTTTCGCAATATTACACCTAAATAAAATAGAACAATAAATAAGAACATACAAATTTTCACGAAAATAAGATTGTTCAATTAAACCGGGACATTTAAGCAGGATGTAACATGTACTTTGTATAAACTCTTTTGAAAAGGAAACTGTTTATAAAAGTGTTTCACTCAAACCACTAAAACTGTTGTTGTTGTGTGTGTATATACACACATTTTATTGTTGTTGTAATTTTTATGTTATTTTTCACATAAGATTGATCTTATGATGATCTCGTTGCAAGTTGCAGACAGCGGTGGTGAGAGACGAGCGTCTCCGTGTTAGAGTTGGCCATCAGTTGGCGGTACTTGAAATGAAGACTCTCACGGTCTCGACTCCCAGTCAGATTTGGTCTCTTCCGCGACTGGTTAAAGCCGCTCTGACCTCACAGAGAATGACAGTTTTGGAGTTTGTCCTTATTTACATGCCACGCTCCCGTATTATATTAACTTTAATTATTGATTAAATAAAAACATATCACCAAGCTGTGATCTGTGTTTCTGTGTTATTTTTTCTGACCACCAGTTCAGAGTCGGTCTGCTCAGCGTCCATCTTCACCTGATTTTCACGCTGAACACCGGAAACTCACGTGACATGACCAGACGTGCCACTCCCTAAACTGAGACTGACAGGTCATCTTTATTAGCGATGTAGAAAATGGGCAAACCGCTCTGAGAGAATGGGCTGTCACATGCACTTATTTATTTAATAAAATCGCAACATTTGCCATCATATAATCGCACAGGCTGACATCGCGTTTGCGATGCAATTTATGCGACAGTACCAAACATGGCACAAACTAGCACCAAACTGTGGAGACAGGTGAGAGTGATTGACATGGGGTGTAGCCTGCTCTCGTGACCACATCTTGTTGAATAGAAAGAAAGGAAAATGTTATGATCTTTTTTTAATGGCACAAACAAGCACAAATCTAGTAGAAACAAACAGCACTGGTTTGGAGTGATTTGGATGACGGGTGGAGAGTGATGTCTCTGCTCTCAAAAAGTTTCTTGCTATATCTAAGAAAGGGAAATAGTTAAGTGTTTTTTTTATGGTATAAAACAGCATAAACGAATGGTATAATTTTGGTAGTGATTTAAATATATGGGATGCTAACTTCACGGAGGTCAGAAACCTGTAGTGAGCAATTCCACGAAAATGTCAACCATGTAAAAAAGTTTTTTAAGCAAAGAAAAATGGATTTATTTCAAGGAAATGTCATTGTTTATCCACCTCTCTGAACATTTTCAAACAGCTATAATTGCAAATGAGGGATTGGAGGACTACTTATTTTCCCTTTGCTAACAATGCAAATTTTCCCGAGAGATAAGGAATTATCTGAAAAATTGTCAAAATTGTATTTCTGAGATAAAACATGAATTACTAACTATTTTCTCTAAACTGTAATAAGACTGAAGTTTTGCTCCTTGGCTCTCCTCACCAGCTTTGTAAAGCTGGTTCTATAACTCTATCTGTTGATGGCTCTGTTCTGGAATTTCAAAGAAAACTGAAGAATCTTGGAGTGATTTATGATGCTAGTTTGACATTTGATCCCCATGTGAAGAATGCTGTTAAGACTTTCTTTTTTTTTTATCTCAGAAATATGGCAAAATTACGCCCTATGCTATCATTTTCTCTGGCTGAAAAGCTAATTAACACCTTTGTCTTTTCCTGAATTGACTATTGTAATGCACTTCTTGTTGGGGTTTCTAAATCCACACTTAACAAATTGCTAAAATCCTAACTAGAATCAGAACAAGTGACCACATTACTCTTATTTTGGAATCCTTGCACTGGCTCCCTGTCATGTTTCGTGTTGATTTTAAAATACTTATGCTTTCATATAAAGCACCGCATGGTCTGGCTCCTCAGTATTTGTCTGATCTTTTATCAATACACCCCAAAGCATAATCTGCGTTCCTCCAAATCTGGTCTTTTGGCAGTCTCTCAAACATGCTTGTGTTCCATGGGTGACAGGGATTTTTCCTCTTATGCTCCTAAATTGTGGAATTCAATTCCAGTTGATAATCGAGAAGCACAGGCTTAAGGCATTTTAAATCTTATCTAAAACATATTTCTTCAGGTTAGCTTTTACTTGTTTACTTTAGTTTTGTTTTCTTATTTAATATTAGTTGTATTTTTGATATGCATGTTTATACATTTAATTAATTTAGTTTATAATATTTTTATTTTGTATTCTTATATGCATGTTTTTTTGTGTTTCTGATTTATTATTAATAGTATTTTGATGTGCATGTTTATACATTTAATTAATCTTTATGTTTTGTATTCTAATATGTTTGTTTTTACTGTGTAAAGTGCCTTGAGAAGCTACTTTTACAGATGCTATACAAAATAAAGTTTATAATTATAATAATAATTATTATTATTATTATAACATCACCCTTTTTACATTATAAGAGCCACATTTATGATATTGTTGTGTTTCAGTGCTGTGTCACGTCTGTAACGTTTAAGATTATCACTGAAACAATATTAATTCAAATAATTTGATACTTTCTGTTCAAAGCTAACTTATGTTGTTTGATGAACAAATGGTCTCTCTTCAATACTTTAAACACTCATGAAAATGCGTTAGGGTTAGGGTATATTCATGCATGCAAGTTCTTATAATTGCCAAAAAGTCACCCTCCAGTGGCTGCAATGTCATGCTTCGATGGCTTAACAAGTGCTCATTCATTAGAATAGCAGTTTGTGATTTTGAATTTATTGCTAATAAAAAGTAATGGCCCTGAATCTTAACACGATCGACCAATCAGTGGCCGATCGATCGAGGCATCCCTAATATTAATTGGCAAACGTTTTAAGAATGTCATGCAGGCATTGTAAAAATCATTGCACATAGTAAATTTGTTTCACAAGAAAAATATGTAGTTTAAAAACACCAAAATGCACCTGAATAAATAAACTATAATATCTTCAATAGCAGAACACCTGTTTAGTCTGTCTGTTGGCATTATGGCTGAGTTCTTAATTCTGTGCTTTGATTTGAAGACATTTTGGACCTAAATTGTTTAGTAAGATTTTTTTCTGAGCAACCAATTAGCAGTGCCATGATGATTCTATTTGCCTGTTTTTGGTTTGTGGTCTTAAGAAGCAATGTAAAAACTACAGAATAAAGCGATCCAGACAGAGAACAACAATTTTACAACCATGTTAGTTGGAGTAAAAATGAATTTGGCTGTCATAATAACTAGTAGTTAATGATATCAGCGTAACTAACCTTGGACCATCCCTTCATGTCATCTACCCACAGGTTAGGTACTGTTAAAATAATAATAATAAAAAACGACTCTCTGAAGTATCAACACTATAGAGCCACATGTATTATTTTACTATTTTTACAAATGTAATACTTTAAACATCATATTTCTATGGAAATATACGCTGATGCGAGTGAAAACACTAAAGAATGGAAATTTAAAACAATTGTGAAACATTACCGCCTTTAGGAAAAGGTGGTACAGAATATATGTATTCTGCAGACTTTCTCTGTACACAATCAGACTTTCTCTGTACACAATTCCAGTTTTATTCTATTCAGGAGCAGTCTTCAAAAGAGAGCTCAGAGTGTTACTGCAAATCTTTACCTGAAATGAGAGACAGAAAGTGCCTTTTTGAACAAAAACACTCTAGAGTGAACTACTTATCAAAGTCTTCTCACTGTCGACTACTTGTTGCTGTTCGAGAAACAAAGGTCAACCTTTCAAACAACTTTGGCATCTAGCTGAACTCATGGGCTCGGCACGCTTTGTTCCTCAACTTTCAAATCTTGGTTTTTGAAGGGTCTGTGTAAAAGACACAGAACAAGTTCTTTTAAACCATTTTATTTTTTGCATATCCCACTTGCTAGAAATAAGTAATCTACCTAGATGTTTCTCAATATATCCCATTGACATATCAAAACTGGAGGGGTGAATAGTCTTTTGGTTTAAGAAGTGTTGTAGTTGCTCAAATGATGAGCACAAGAGGGCTTTCTTACAGAAAACGGTCAAAATATGTTAGAGCGGATTATTGATTGTCTGCATTAGGGCTGCAACTAACGATTATTTTGATAATCGATTAATCTAATGATTATTATAACGACTATTCGGCAATTATTGGAATGATTAATCATTAGCTCTTAACCGATCATTCAGCTTGTGGCCCGATTTAAAAGGTTGGATTAAACGTGCTTACTAACAATAAAGAGGACAAAATCATCTTTTAAAAATACCTCTAAATTACATTCACTGAATTAATGAGAAAAAAATACTTTTTATTAAGTTTAATTCAGTAAATAAATTCACTGCAAAAAAAAAATCCTATTGTTATCAAGTTTTTTCTCTTGTTTTCCATTTTAGAATTGTCTAGAAAACTAAATACACTGTCTAAAATATTTACAGTTGCTTTAAGAGAATGTATTTTATATATACAATGCATCCGGAAAGTATTCACAGCGCTTCACTTTTTCCACATTTTTACTATTTTTATTTTAATTTTAACATTTTACCACAAACAATACCTCATAATGACAACATGAAAGAAGTTTGTTTGAAATCTTTGCAAATTTATAAAAAGAAAAAAAAAAAAAAAAAAGAAAATCACATGTACATAAGTATTCACAGCCTTTGCTCAATACTTTGTTGAAGCACCTTTGGCACCAATTACAGCCACTCGTCTTTTTGTGTATGATGCTAGAAGCTTGGCACACCTATTTTTGGGCAGTTTCTCCCATTCTTCTTTGAGGGACCTCTCAAGCTCCTTCAGGTTGTATGGAGACCGTTGGTGCACAGCCATTTTCAGATCTCTCCAGAGGTGTTCAATTGGGTTCAAGTCTGGGCTGTGGCTGGACCACTCAAGGACATTCACAGAGTTGTCCTGTAGCCACTCAGTGACACATATATTATGATTCAATAAGTTGCGAGAGATCACATTATAATCTAACAGCATTAAGCGTGCATGCTCGAGGGACAAGCATCCCCGCGACAGAGTGTACATCAGCCGGGTGCAGTTTCAATCTCTACCCTTTAGATTGGGACATTTGCACAACTCATAGAAGAAGCACTGACCACACAGAGAAATGGCAGTTTCGGAGTTTGTAGTTATTAACATGCTCTGCTTCTGTATTATTTGAACTTTAATAAAGCTATAACGCATTAAATATAACTGCATTTAAGATGTAATGCATGGGTGTTTCCTTTATAGAGCTCTGGCGCCACTTATTTCACAACGAGAATGCTTCTGAATTTACTTTTTTTTATTATTATTCCCTCATACTTTGGGATCTACATCATCTGAAGCTGTTTGGAAAGTTTAGAGTGCATCTGGACTGTGAGCTGTGTAATTATTTCTCTCCTCAGTCTTGCACGAACTACAGTGCTGGTCTTGCGTGTCATCATTAGTTTCATATGATCTTATGTTACGTTAAACAACTATTTGACAACAAACATTTTTGTTGTCAATTATGTAGACTAATCGCCGGGAGGAGTGTGGAGCGGAGGGGGGCGGGGCTGGGTCGGAATATCGCACGCCCGGTCCCCAATCGGCCTGATGAGGCGCGCGAGGGATAAAGGCAGCCGGTGACGATGGTTCGAGAGAGAGAGAATTACGGGCATGTCCGTCGTGTGTGTGTTTATGTTTGTGCTTTTGGTTGGAGTTTAATTAAATTATCATTTATGTTGACAAGCCAGTTCTCGCCTCCTCCTTGCCCATCCTTAACAGTGTTACAAATTCATTTTGTCAAAGGGGCCTGATTCGTGTGGGAGTAACTGAAGCTGAAAGTTTGTTGTCACAAAGAGGACCACGTTGCCATCATACCACTCAGGAAGGAGACGCATTCTGTCTCCTAAAAATGAAAGTAGTTTGGTGAAAAAATGCAAATCAATTCCAGAACAACAGCAAAGGACTTTGAAACAGGTAGACAAGTATCTATATCCACAGTAAAACAAGTCCTATATCGACATTAGGGCTGTCAAAATGGCTGAAAAACTAAATATGAATTTCTTAAATAATAGTAATATTCAAATTATATAAAGACATGACTTTATGTTAGAGGAAAAAAATACTGTATTGTCTCCTAGACCCACAAGAGAATGCAAGTGAGCACAATGAGCAAATATAATCCAAATCAAGCATCGCATTTTTTATTGAAATGAAATGAAATTACATGACTTTGTTTAAAGTACATAACGTTTTAAACAATCATTCATACATCAAATATAATTTCCTAAATATGCACACAAGGAAATTGAGGTAACAAAAGTGTATATAAGTGGAAGAGCATCAGTAATATGAGAAAACACGTTTCAACAGACTTTTTTAATAATGGCCCCTCGTCATGACATTCTCAAGAAAGCTCTTCAGAATGAGAAGACTTGCATGTGTGTTCTCAAGTTAGATGTTGTGGAGTGATATAGCAGCGGTTTTTTACACAACTTACAAATGATGTTGGTTTGGTCAGCAATCTCGCCTTCGATACTCCAGAAACCGAAGAAGCGCCACACAGTACTTTTAAGATGTTTTGTTGTATGTAAGATCCTCTCCTAAAATTTGAATGCATGGTTTTTGCATTCAAATGTACATTTTTCTTTTAATTCGATGAATATTTGAAATTCCAATTTTAATTTGACAGCCCTAATCGACATAACCTTTAAGGCTGCTAAGCAAGGAAGAATCCACTGCTCCAAAACTGCCATAAAAAGCCAGACTACAGTTTGCAAGTGCACATGGGGACAAAGATCTTACTCATCTTACTAAGATCACCATCCCAACCGTGAAGCATGGGGATGGCAGCATCTTGTTGTTTGGGTGCTTTGCTGTGGGAGGGACTGGTGCACTTCACAAAATAAATGGCATCATGAGGAAGCTCAGTTGCAAATGGGTCTTCCAAATGGACAATGACCCCAAGCATACCTCAAAAGTTGTGGCAAAATGGCTTAAGGACATCAAAGTAGAGGTATTGGAGTGAGAAAATTTGTGGGCAGTACTGAAAAAGCGTGTGCGAGCAGGAGGCCAGCAAACCTGACTCAGTTACACCAGTGCTGTCTGGAGGAATGTGTCAATTCCAGCAGCTTATTGTGAGAAACTTGTGGAAGGCTACCCAAAACATTTGACCCAAGTTAAACAATTTCAAGGCAATGCTAGCAAATACCAACAAAGTGTATGTAAACTTCTGACCCACTGGGAATGTGATGAAAGAAATAAAAGCTGAAATAAATAATTCTCTCTACTACTCTTCTAATATTTCACATTCTTAAAATAAAATAGTGATCCTAACTGACCTAAGACAGGGAAAATTTTCTACGATTAAATGACAGGAATTGTGAAATTGTTAAATATATTTGGCTAAGGTGTATGTAAACTTCAGATTTCAACTGTACATGCTAAAGTGAATTAAGTGTGCAGGAATTCCCTGCATTATGAATGTGAAACATTCATGATAACATTTTTCCAAAATCCCTTGCCGACTAGCAAATGCACAACCAGCGTGCTTGTTTTGCAGATTTGGTGATTATCTGTACATTTGTCTGCCACATTTATATGCCACACAGGTGTGTGAGTCACTTTCGTGTGCCTGTCTTTGCTGTGCACAAATGCTCACCTCAAGGCTCTGGCTGACACGCTATTGCATGTGGCTCTTTGAAATCAAAGTGGCTGTGGTGTAATGTGAATGTAATATGATCTCTCTCCTCAGGTAGACCCAAGCTTGCACCCTCCCTCCCCTTGCTGATGTTTCTACATTACTCCTGCCATACACTCTCATTAGCGTTTGTGGCAATTATGGAAACTGTTCCTTTCAGCAGGGGAGAGAGAAAGGGTGAGAGAGAGAGAGAACTAACTATTGCATTCGGCGTGTTGTGAGGTTTAATTTGCGGATTGTTTTCCCTCCAGTCTCTTTCCGGCACTCTTTAAAAATCTTAATCTCCATCTCAAAATGAGCAGAGCATCACCCACTGATATGTTGTCATTATTGTGGTGCTCCCGTTAAGAAGATGCCATACTGATTTCTCATTGAAATTGCAAACAGTAGGTTTACTTTCTTTGCAGCTTAAATCTATCTGTGTTTACCAAATTTCGAACCACTGTCCCTAGTGTTCCAAGCGGTAAGTATTGTTGGACGCATGGTCACGTGTGAGCTATTTTCCTTTCATTAAGGTGCATCAAAAGTGATTTGTTTTCAGCTATACATGATGTAACAGTGAAGAGGAATGCATATTTTATAAGCTTAAATCAACCATCAGTAATGCATATTTGTTTTTTGATTGTGGATGTGTATAGGCACTTAGATATTCAACATATGTGTATATGCCCCAAGATAGTTCCTGACAAGGTCAAGAAACATTCACTGTCACACTGGAAGAGATGGATCTGTATTTTTAATTCCTAAAATAATAGGTTTAATTGCAGCTGGCACTTGAGTTACATAACTGGCCTGGCATGATAGCATAACCAACTGGCTTAGTTTAGGTTTTTTTACTGTTCGTGTTTGGGTGTAGTCATGCTCTTGTAAGGCACAGACATGACAGGCACGCACATCAAAAGATTATGGCTCACTCAAGCAAACCATAGTCTGATTGCTTTTCCGCTTCATTAGATTTAATAATGAAATTGAGCTAATAAGTTGTTTTTTTCTCTTTTTGGTGCCTATGGTCTCCTAAAGCACAGAGCTCATTAAACATCCCATTAACGATATTTGAATGTGCATCTAGTAGTACTTTCTATATTTATGAGACAGACTTGTTTTTGTTTGCAGTACTCCTAATTCTGTGAAATGTTGCCAAGCATCCTCCCCTTTATTTGTTTTTCAATATCAGCCAACCACCTCTCTCCTTCAGCATAATGTATGCTTGTAATCAGTCATGACACCTAGGCCTCATTTTCACCTTGCATTAAAATGCATTTTATATCCAGATAGTATCTGAATATTCTTTAGCTAGATAGCATTTACACCTTGCAGTCAAATGTGTCTCCACAGTTATCCTATAGAGATCCGATCAAATTTACCTACGCAAAATTGAAAATGCTACTCGCATATTATATTTAGAGGCTGTGGTAGCTGAAAATTCTCCATCTTTTAGTGAATTTTAAAAACACTGACAGATAATTAAAATGCTTTCCATCACTTTTACAGTTAGGGTTTTTCCTTCATTGAACATTTTTTTGAAACAACATTTTCACAAAACGAGATTTTGTGTCACTGTTTCAAATGTAATATTATTAATTTAGTGTTCGGTGCTTTGTAAGTGCTAAATATGCTTCTCATCTGAAACACCTGAGTGAAGCCTGGTTTCATGTGAGTCTTGCATGAGCCACATGGTGATTAGAAAATAGGAGAGAGACTCGAGCAAGTGGGATTTGAGGAGAGAGACAAAATATTCCAAGTGTATTCCAATGGAATAATTGATGGGATTTTGTTTATTGTTCAGATGACTAGATTGCAAGATGGTTGTCTGTTGTGTTCACATTCCGGCAGAATAAACAGAAAAAGACAAGAAACTGCAAAACAGTACTTTAACAATGGAGGAGTGTAGCATAACCTCATCACATACTGTATCGTAGTTGTATCTGGAAAGTGAAAACGTATTTGCATTGACATCTCCTTGAATATGATCAGAATCTGTCACTGACCACCTCCGAATTTTGGTTTCAGATCCGATTACGATCCGAACACACAGCGTCTTGGGTGCGTTTACATTATTGTAAACAATACATGATGTAACGGTTTATCATGGCACATTACATCGTGAAGATTGGATTTTTGTCTGAATTATTTTAGCATCTATTCCATCCAGTACGTGCAACGTCCTATGCCTACATAATGCGGGCATACAAATGTATGCAAGGAGGTCTACAAAAATGTTACATTTTAGAGAAAGTTTACAGAGGTTTAATAATAGTGCCAATTTTCACTATTAATCTACTGTATATAATGCTGAATATTGTGTATAATAATGCTATGGAGAAATATAATCCTAATGTCTAATGTCTAATTTGATTACATCAGTAAATTATTATTTACTAGATAAGAATACACTTCCATTAAATATGCATTTTTGAAAAGAATATAGATATAGATAAAATCTTAGACAATATTATTTTATAAATTACTATTTTAATTTTAAATATTTTAAATGTATGTAATCAATGAAAGAGTGTTAGCAGCATATTTGTATCATAATTCTGTATATTCATTTAGCAGAATTATTAGCTAATATTTCCCTTTTAGTTAAATTGTAAATGAAATGAACTGTCTTTAATAATAATAATAAAACTTTCAATCTTAACTTTTCATGTTTCAGGCTTAGTTTAAAGAATAATGAACAGGACCAAACCGTGAGTCCTGAATCACAAACTGAATGGTAAGATGAGTGATTCGTTACACCCCCTGTATAGATGCTAAAATATAGATTTTCTGATTAATCGTGATCTTCATTTGAACGATCTCTAAATCAGTTCACAATGAGAGGAAATCACTTGCATTTGCAACCTATTTCATGCTATGTGACTAAAATGTATATATTTGGCAACTGGCTCGTAAATGTTTACATTTAAGTATTGAGTAGCAAGTCATTTCACAGCATGTTAAAAGTAAAAGTGTGATGTGTGTCCAAAGATGAGATCCACACAACCCTTTTATCATTGAATAATGTCTCTTTTAATACCCTTTCTGTTCTTTACGGTCAGTTGTTGATGAAAAACAACAAAAAAACTAAGATTTATTTCTAATCACGGATAGCACAGATGAGGTAAAGCCATTCAAGTTCTTTCTCATTAACATGCGTTCATCTACAGATGTGCTTTACAGAAATGCTGTTTTATGCTGGAGACATTAAAAGACACTTATGTGCTCAAGCTGACACCCCGAGCAGGCCGTGGGCCTGGGAGTCGATTTGGTCGGAGAGGTGCGGGCAATGCGTCGGGAGATATTGAACATGTCAGTAATGCTGAAGGTGATCCGTGAAGGGAGACAGGCCCCGATCAATTCTGTCCACATTTCTGAGGTCATCCAATAAAGATCTTGTGTTACACAAGGCGAGGAGTAAAGGAAGGCTTTCTTGGAAGAACCACAGCATTTTCTTGTACCCAGACTTTACGAACTCGAGAAGAGCGAAACATGATCGATTCAAGTAATGCAAGAAACTTTTACATCAACGGAAGGCCGCTTTCGCACTGATATTCCCGGCCAAATTGAGAATAGATGCTAAGGATAGCCGTAAAAAATTCACATGCCCACAGCAAGCGATGTCCTTCATAAAGTCAATAGAGTAAGTCATATTGTGGTACTCACATTGCAGCCGAGTGGACCAGCTCACTGCACATTCGCTTGACTGTTTGAAGAATCTGTGCGCTCTTTTTGTGCTGGTTCCGCCTAGCGGCTGGAGTTTATTTTTTAGAGCAACACTCCTTCGAGACCATTTTGTGGATTAATCTACTCGCTCTTTGTGCTTAGTCCGCCTATTGGCTGGAGTAAAATTTTTGGAGTATTTCTGGCAAAGTCATTGGAGTAATTAATTTGCTTGCACTCATGTTGCAGCTGAGTGGACTGGCTCACTGAACATTTGCTTGACAGTTTGAGGAAACTGCATGTTTTTTTTGTTTGTTCTGGTGCCGCCTATCGGCTGGAGTTTATTTTGTAGAATAACACACCTTCAGGACAGTTTTGTGGATGAATCCACATGCTCTGTGTTTTTTCTCCCTATTGGCTGGAGTTTGTTTTATAGATCGAGATAGATCCAGATCGACGCGAGTCATTATGCAACCACGAGGAATTGGGCATTCTAAATTGAGTGAAAAAGGGGAAAAAAGTTGGAAAGATAGTGCTGGCTTGAGTAAGAGCAGGGGAGTCATTACACTGATAAGTAAACATTTACAATGAAATTGTCTCAAACAGAGTAAAGATAAATTAGGAAGAGTCATTATTGTTTTAACTGAAATTAAGGGACAAATTCTTATTTTGGCAAATATTTATGCACCTAATGTTGATGATCAAGGCTTTTTGATAGATTTTGAAGGGATATTGCAAGCTGCTGGCACCCCTCATGATGTACTTTTGTAAAGGAGACTTTAATCTTTTGATGGACTCAGTCCTTGATCATAGTGAAGCAAAAGTGTGCAAGCCCCCTAGAGCAACGTTACGCTTCACAGGATGTGTACAAATCTTGATCTTACAGATATTTGGAGAATTTGTAACCCATCTGGTAGGGACTATATATTTTTTCATCAGTCCATAAGATTTGTTCTAGAATAAATTTTTATAAAAATTTATTTTTCTCCTTATGTGGCAACACCTCTAAACACACGATGATCTAAGCATGATCTGAGACTAAAATGTTTCTAATTGAGCGATGAACAACAGATATATCTATAAAACAAATCTATTCTAGAACAAATCTTATGGACTGATGAAAAAATATATAGTCCCTACCAGATGGGTTACAAATTCTCCAAATATCTGTAAGATCAAGATTTTTACATATCCTGTGAAGCGTAACGTTGCTCTAGGGGGCTTGCACACTTTTGCTTCACTATGATCAAGGACTGAGTCCATCAAAAGATTAAAGTCTCCTTTACAAAAGTATATCATGAGGGGTGCCAGCAGCTTGCAATATCCCTTCAAAATCTATCAAAAAGCCTTGATCATCAACATTAGGTGCATAAATATTTGCCAAAATAAGAATTTGTCCCTTAATTTCAGTTAAAACAATAATGACTCTTCCTAATTTATCTTTACTCTGTTTGAGACAATTTAATTGTAACAGCTAGAAGTTAAATATTGTCAAAAATTAAGTAAATGATTAAGTAAAGTTATGATATCTCTTATACATATAGATCAGGTGGGGTTTATTCAGGGCCCGTAGCTCTTCTGATAACATGAGGCGTGTCATTAATATCATGTGGTCAGTGGTGAATGATCAGACTCCGGTCGCTGCCATCTCACTTGACTCCGAAAAGGTATTTGATATGATAGAATGGGATTATCTTTTAAGATTTTGAAAATGTATGGGTTCGAGAATACTTTTATTAGATGGAGTAAGTTACTTTATATACACACGGTAGCAGTGGTACAAACAAATGTATTATTTTCAGATTATTTTACTCTGGATAGGGACACCCGTCAGGGTAGCCCTCTTTCCCCATCATTGTTTTGTCTTGCTCTGGAAGAAGGATTTTCCAGGGTTGGTGGCGGGAAGTGTGGCGCATAAGCTTTTGCTTTACGCAGATTATATTTTATTATTCATCTCCGACCCTACTAGATCTATGCCTTGCCTCCACATAATTATTAATTCCTTTTCTAAGTTCTCAGGATACAGAGATAGTTGGTCTAAATCCAAAGCTTTGACTCTGACAGTGTACTGCCGGTAACTGCTTTTCAGCTTGGCGCCTTCCAGTGGCCCAAACAGGGCATTAAGTATTTGAGTATTTTATTCCCAGCAAATTTGTGTGATTTAGTTAGTTAATGTTGACCCTTTAATAAAAAGGTTTTCGAGCAATGTGGGCAGGTGGGCTTCATTACATCTATCTATGATTGGGAAGGTTAATGTTATTAAAATGAATTGTATTCCAAAATTCAACTACCTGCTACAATCTCTCCCTATAGATGTCCCCCTCTCTTATTTTAAGCAATTTAATAACATAGCAAAGTCCTTCATTTGGAATGGTAAACGTCCCAGATTACATTTCAGTAAGTTGCTACGCCGATTGACAAAGGTAGGATAGGCCTACCTAAGATTTTGTTTTATCATTATGTATTCGGTTTCAGTCATTTGGCTCATTGGTCGCTTCCACCTGAGAGAGCCCCTCACTGGTTTTGTATTGAATGGGAAGTTCTTGCCTTATTTCACCATTGCAAAGCCTTTCTATCAAACTAACCTGAGAAGTTAAGTTACACCCCGCTATTTTTGCCCCAGTTCAGGGCTCTAGACTAACTTTTTTCCCAAGGAGTACATGCGCTCCTAAATGAAAAAATTTAGGAGCACACAAAGAAATTTAGGAGCACAGTGAAAATTAACAAACAATTTATTACATACATATTTATACTTCGTGTGTGAGTGTGTGTGCGTGTACTAAGGGACACACATCTGTGGAACAGCACATACCTCCCAAATCACACATTGAACCCATGCCTACTAAAATCAAAGGATATCAGTTGTCCAGCTGCTTTTTTATGTTGACCGTCTGGCATACTTGGAGGTCAGCCAGCGACATTTGTTGAGTAATGCTGATTCCGTGTTTTCATGTACTGTTTGTGTTAGTTTGAGTATGGAATCAATAAAAAAAATGTTAAAGACAACAACCTGAGATTTTGCACTGACACCATGATAGAGTGACTGCACTTACTACTTAATAACTATATTCTCTTGTGGGAAAACAGAGGATTGCTGTTCAAATGGGGTTCTTTGGTGTTCTGTATAAGGTTTCCCTCATTTAGGTTAATAGACTACTGGGTGGATATCTTCAGGCCAATATACTGATCAACCTGCACACACCCAGATAAGTTCACTGTTAACTGGAGTGTGTCAGAGGACAGGATATCATGTAACAAATTGACTAATTGATTTTAGATTATGTGCCTGTGATTTGCTCAGCGAGGTTGGTGCTTGTCATTTTCACAGTGATTAAAGTTTGCTTATTCATCCAGTCAGTATATTACCCTACATTAAAAAAATGTTAGCTCAATGACATACAAGGTGATTTTTTTAAACATATTTTTGTACCTTTCATAATTAATATAAGTGCTTTAACGAAAACACATCACATTTCCACTTTAACCCCTCCGAACTCTTTACCCCATTAACTTTTCCACAAACAAAAATAGAGTAAGTCATATTGCGGTACATATTGTTTATTTTTATATACTGAGAGACAAATCAAAATATTTCCAGTGGTAATCCACTCATTGGGCTGAACTTAGATTTCTGAAGATATTTATATTTATATTTATGCATATTTATAAATTACATTGATTTGCATGAAAAACCAAACTGAAAATAATAAATTATTTGAATTGCGAATTGAAATGTGCATGTCTTGAGTAGGCCTTAATCTAAATGAAATTGATCCCAACCTTTTGAAACCAGTATTCTTGCCTGGAGAGCTAGAGCAAAACAATCCTCTGATGCTCTTCAGTGTCAGAGTACCCTGTGCTGTACAGTTCATGCAGCTTCTCAGCTTGTCATTGGCTGTCATCACTCCTACCAAAAAGATTTAAACCATAACTGCTGTGCTATTTCTGCTCTCAACATATGAATGTTGGAAATTCTCCCTGACCCTTAGCCAAAGCCCAATGTTCTTATACTTCAAATCAAGGCCCAGTTCATACACGTAAGTCATCTTTAGTTGCAGTCCAAAATTAACTTTTTGCCACACCTGCACATGTCTGGTCATTAATTTACTCTCCATAAATATTCCTTATCAACCATAGTCTGTATTATACATTAATTCATTAGTCTGTTGGAATTATTTAACTATTATTTGACTAATAGCACTGAAAAAAAAGACTAGTAAGTTTCTCTTAATTTATTTAGCAAGTTTTTGCACACAGTTTTTCTTAGTGAATATTAATGGCATAAAATTAAGTAAAATCTACTCAACTTGCTGACATAATATTGAATAAAGTAAGGAAATCTTAACGTGATATGTGTCAATACAGTGTGGCATGTTTATACAGTAACTTTAACTTTGAAATCTGATGTAATTTGAAAATACTTAGTTATGCTTAATTGAGCATTATATACAGACTTTTGACATTTTGCATTGCTATAAATAGAAGAAGCAGGGCCACACACAGAGAACTCGACACAAAACATGGTAATAGTGACAACCAACAGATAATTTTCTTTATCATGAACTGGTAATTTTGAGGAGAAAATAAAACAAGGCTTCACAAATCATGTTACCAGACATCAATAATAAAAAGAGTTTAAAAAAAACTCGTAAACAGTAAAATTATTTGAACTCATGAATTATTCATTATAATTTTTTTTCGAAAAGTTAAGTAAAATGAACTAATTTTACTTATCAGTGAAATTTTGAAATTTAGACTTTTAATTCAGTGAAAAAATATTACAAGGTTTTTCTACTTTAGAATTTTTCCTTGAGGGCGCGTTGTAAAGATTACAAACAATCATTAATAATATTGTAATTTCTGTATGTTTAAATTAGAATTGAACAAATGTAGAATTTACTTTAATATTTTCAAGTTCATGCCTAAACTAACATATTCAATGTAGAAAGTACTTTTCTCTTAAATCATTCCCGCTATATTTACTTAACCACAAAATGATTGCATGTTATTGTGTTGCTATAAAATAAAATGTTACACCTTTTTATATCCACTTGCAAAGAAACACCAATAGATTTTTAATGTTTGTTTTTGATCACATTAAAACTGTTTACTATTGCATTTTTAGTCCGTGTTCTAATGTCATATTCTTTACCCTCTTCTAGGCTTATTCGCTCTATTTCCAGTGCTGGTCTATCTCATTGTATCAGAAAGCCTGCCTTTGTTTATGATCACTCCCCACCTTTTGTACAAATCTCTCATAAAGGCCAAAGAAAAATAACAAGTGTAGTGCCAGAGGGGGAAAGTGCCTTCAGTTGTGTTGATGCCATGTATTGCAGTGTTGCCAGAAGACAGCTGCTTCATAATGTCAGAAGAATGAAGCAATTAGGCCTGGGAATCTGGCAGCAGTTCTGTTTGCTAAAGGCAGCCCTGCATGATCGTGAGTAATACTTGTTAGAATTATGAACAGATCACAGCAATGAGACAACTGCAAGGATTTTTGCATTTTAATCAAGCAGTTTTTTGTACCTAATAAATGTGCTCATTTTAAAAGCTGCATTTAAAAGCTGTTAGATGTCTAGAACCTGATAGATGGGATCAGAAACTATTTAGCAGAGATGAGAAATTGGAAAGGTCAACCAAGAAGCTCTAGCGGCCAGTGGTCAACTGATGTAGAAAGGAAGTTCCGCCTTACAGGTAAAAGAACCAATCACCTTTTAGAGACAGACATCAACTGTCAATCATCTCGCTAATGTGGATGTGTATTAGCTATACAAGCCAGGAAAATTGCGCATTTTAGCATAATATGAGGTAAAGAAGCATAATTTATGATTTCAATATTATCACATTTTATTGCTGATTTGAAATATGTTTTTTGATAATAATAAAAAACCATTGAAGTAAATAGTTAGCTGCACTGGCATGACTGGAAATAGCCTCTCGAGAACGTTTCAGAGATTGCCGACAGAGTGACAGGATCCTCTGTAAACAGTAATGAGGAAGGGAGACACAGTTGCAGTAGGTGCTTTTTCATGATTCGCACAGTGTTTTTAGCATCTTTTTTCCATAAAATTAAAGTGAATGAAGGGCTGTCATTAGCAGGGAACAAGCAGGTCCTGCTGCAAGACAGACGATGTGCTCCTCAGTGCTTTCTTAATCGAATCCCATTTGCAAACTCCTGTTTTATGTATTCATCTCAGCAGACCTCCGATTCAATTGCCTGAAAAGAATTCAATGAAAGATGTTGCTCAGTGAAGTGCTGTTGTTCGGCAAACGTATTACATTACTTTGAAATCTAGAGGCGAGGATTTAAGGGGAGGACCCCAAAGTTGTCAGACAATGAAAGATTTTCTGAAAAGTGCTAGCTAGAGTTTTTTCACATTGCTCTCAGCTATACAACACCTGTGTGGTCTTGCTAAATCTCTATTAGCTGGTCTGTAACCAATGACAGTATTTTATTACGATTTGTAAGCCTATAGTCATTTGTACTGCAGCTCAGTTTATAAGTAGATTAGGTTAAATGTTGATTCAGAGATATGGCCATCGAATTTGTCTCTCTTGTCTGAATGTTAGGGATTGACATCCTCAGTCACCATTCATTTTTATTGCATCTTGAAGCCTGATCTCATGACTATTACTTGACTGGGTCGACTTTTTTGCAAAATGACATTGTGTGGTTCATTACATGTATAATAGCAGTTCTGAGAAGAAATGTCTGCTGTGTTTTAACCCTAAAAAGTTTTGTATCATGGGCGATTAATAAGGGATAATGTACAGTCAGCCAGTTGTTATCGCATAATAAACCCTGACAAGGTGATCAGAAGGTCTTGTATCACCCTTAAGGGGTTTATTTTGCAATAACATCTGCCTGACTCTTCATTATTCTTAGTTTTTAGTTGCAAATATTGAAAAGGAGGTCTCTGCAAATACTGAGGACATGCAACTTTGTATATAAAGTCCGGTGTCAACTCACTATCTTTATCTAAAAGTAAAAGCTGACCTTGATGCAAACGCTCCTATTTTTTCAGTGTTATTTTCGTGATTTCTACAAGCAAGAACATTTAAAATAAAAGCAATATTTTAGAAAAATGTGGAAATTTATTATGATTCCTAAAGTGTTGTAAAATAGCAATTATTTCGTTTTTGTTTTAAACAACAAAACATACCCCCTATGCTAAACTTTAAACTTAAACCTAACCAATAGTGTCATAAAAGCAAATGTGAGATGAAAGTGCAATTAATAAAGTAACCACATCATTTTGTGTGCTATGACACTTTTGGCTTATGTGTGGACTCGTACCCAGTTCTTCGTGTTGTAAGTGGAACACTCTATCAGTTTAGCTACCACTCAACTTGATCACGTTCAAATAAGTATTTGTAACATTATGAGAGTGAGATAATAATTAGCCTTTTTTTACTCATTTTTCTATTCTATTGTTATTATTAACTGTTAAACATGAAGGTTTCCTTTAACACTGTGAACCTCGTTCCACACTGTATTACCAGATAATTACTAGCCATTTAATTGCAAACTGGCAGGGTGTAACAAGTTTCCAGTGAGGAAGGGACGGAAACAGCAACAGGGTTCAGGTAAGGTTGTTTTTAATTCTCACACACTAATTCACACACTAATATAACACAATAGCTTCTTGGCCTTTGTGTCGGGCTCTCCCTTGGGCTCTGTTGCTGCTGCTTTTTATGCCGCTCTCCTCAAGCTACTGCAATTAGAGACAGGTGTTAGAAATAATTTAGCTCAGGTGTGAGCGCCCTTACCGCTTTTCTCTCCCGGACGGGCGCTTGACCACGCCCCCGCTGCCACATACCCCCACCGCCCGACTCAGATCCTATCCATGAGGCGCTGAAACGTGGCTGGTGCCCCGAACAAACCGAAAGGAAGCGTCACGAATTGGTGTAATCCGAACGGCGTGGTGAAGGCCGTTTTTTCACGGGAATGGTCAAAATCGCATTGTCGAGAGACACATACTCATACAGTAAGTCTCATCTGTGAATATGTCACACTGACAGAGCTTGAATAGGGCAGGCACAAGGACCCGGGAACAGTCGCCCAACTTCCTTTTTGTCATTAAACATGTCAGATGCACTCCATGCAGATTACCTCAGGATCTACGCTTGGTATCACTGTGTATTGGGGGTTGTTTTAATCGAGAACATCTACTCACCTGTTAAGTATTCTTGTGTAACAGCTTTTCATATTCTGTTTGATTCATAAAAAAAAAACATGACAAATAAGCACTTCTGTTGACAACATATGTAACTGCAACACTATTTTGTTTACAAATAAACTGAATTTACTCTGTGTTAAACAATATGCCTGATGTGTTTTATGAATGTATTAGTGTTAGCAGCTGTCTCTCTATGGATATTTCTGATATTTGCAACCTTCTTTGCTATGCAATAATTATCTGTTAACAGTTCACTGACTGTTTTTACTAGTAGTTTTTTACTACTATGTGTGTGATGAAACGTCATTTTGTGAGCATGTGAGGAGTTGCATTTGACAGCAGTCTAGAGCTTGTGAGAAAAATTCTGTTATGATAGGACAAAATATTTAAATTGGTTCTATAAAGTACTATGTAATGGCAAAATACTTTGTAAAGGCTTCTTGAGAATGAGTCTCTGAGTGATGTTTTCATCTGTTTGTGTGAAAGCATATGTGTTTTGGTGTGCAGCTTGTTTGACGGGCCAACACCAATTATCTGTAAATTATGTAAACAAGTTGCTTTGGAGCATAAGTCGCTGAACCTTTCAGATGATGAAAAAAAAACAACAACACTGGTTTACCTTCCAATTAATGTGAGGTGATTAATTCAGCAGGAATAAGCAGCAGCTAGAACAGCATCTTATGTCCATCCTGTCAGCTTGTTGGAGGCATTCTGACGAATTAGTTGCCAGCGGCTCTGTCACATTCCATGGGCTTTAGTTTGGCTTGATGGAGAGTCTTGTTGTGCAGGGTCATACAAAACCATTGAATGGATTCAGGGTGCATTGTTCTGAACATAACTGTGCAGAGGACAGCATAAGTCTCCTGTCTAATTTTTTTTTTACTTTAACAGTCTTAACAAGGACGTCAGCCTGGCAGTTCAGCCAAAGTTTTTGGCATCTCAATTTCCCTAAACATAATTTTTTTAATTATGGACCTCAGCAACATTTGAATCTGTTAATTATCCTGCAATTCAGCTTAAAATGAAGTTATTAATGCAAGCCATACTTAAATGTTATGTTTACACCATTAAAATATAACTGGTCATCTGTTGCTAACAGAAATAGTATTCTGGCAAGGTGTCATGTTCATCTGTAGCTTTCCAGATAGATTCTCTATTCACAACAAAGAAAGCTTCTTACATCTGTGAAGGACATCTGTGAACTTTCATATGGACAATCCTGGATTTGGAAAGTGAAGTCAGAGACTACATTTACATTTGTTAGATGGTGTTGGCAAGTCCGACAGTCTGTCTGCAAGCAGTGAAGTTTAAGTTGTGCACGTAGACTGTAGAACTGGGTAATAATATAGATTTTCCGATGCATCGCAATCTTCAATTGAATGATATTGAATAGTGGTCGACCGATATGGGTTTTTTAATGGCAGGTGCCGATATCCAGAGAGAAGGATGGCCGATAGGCCAATACACACACTGTAAGTGCCTGTCAGATGCATGGATTATAGTGGAGATCTGATGTCTTTCTGTACTGTTTTTTTCTAAATTCAAGAAACAAGTGAGTGAACCTGCCTCTTTGACTACAAGGTCCACAGTGCTATTGCAAAGCCCACACACTTCAGTCTTTCACAATGTGCTTAAGTCTTGGATGCCAAAAAATTATGACTCACTTAAAGGTACAAGTAAGGAATATCATGAGGAATCAAATCGTGCTTGAACTTTTAAGATGAGTTCATTGTATTATGAAAACATATTGCAACTTTTAGATGACAGTTTTTCCAGATAACTTTCAGGCAAAACCTCTATGTGTGTTAAAAGTGCCACTTAGCCACAGTATTTACACTTTTCAGGGAAATCAACCTTAAAATGGCTTTTTAGTTCACTACACACTGGGCTAAGAGAAAGCATTTTAGCGTAGGAAAAAATACACACATCGACTTTAAAGACACACATTCTTCGTGTCTCAGTTCTTTTTTCTCTCACACACCCTCTCTCCTCTCATCAGATCCTGTGATCCTGCATTATTCATGCCTGGACATAACAACCAGCCCATAAATCTTCAAGCACTTTCTCCTTTCTGACTGAATGAATGTGAAGGAAAAGAGGAAGCCCTTGTAAAACCCCCAATAATAAACTGTCTACTTATATAATCAAAGTGTTGCTTGCCCATGTAAAACTCCATGCCTGCAAGGGCATTGCAGACTGACCAAGGCAGTTTATTTCTTTTTACTGTTACACAGTGTTTGTCACTGATCCATGTGAGATCTGGGACTTTTAAGAGGGACTGTTTCCAAAGGCAAGAATTTCAGCGAAATCTCAACAGCATGAGCCAGTGCTTAAAGAGAGATGTGGTTTAGCATTGTGTACCCACCATAAAAACTGTTTGCCTCTCTCTCAGGCCTGTGGCTCATCACAGTCTTTCTAATGATAGATTTTGCCTTTGTGAGAAAAATAAAGTGGAAAAAACTGAAAGTGTCCTGTCGAGTCAAGTAACATTTGAAATTCAAGTTTCTTACGTCAGTTTTGCATGCTGTTTTATTGCATAATGATATGCATACAGTGAGTCCTTATTGTCTCTCTGCAAAAAGACACAGAAGACAGAAGGTCTCAGAAATGCAAACCTTATGAGCAATTGAGACGAACAATGTTTCTCTGTTAGCAAGATCGGCACGGTAATCAGAGATGTGCCTTTTAAAGCACATCGTGTTTTGAATGTACCGCTCTAACAAAAACGTGTGGAAACCTCATCATTATAGAGCTTTTAATTTATTATAGTATGGTCTCCGTATCGCTAAGTAGAGCTAAGTCACACAAAAAAATATCAAGGGTGTTCTGTTTGCATTGAATACACTGTTTTTAGTGTTAAACATGCCTTATAAATCTCTAAACACTCATTGTTACTCTCAGACTTTGCATATTTTTTCTGTTGTAGAATTGTACTGCTAAAGCAGCTTTGGTATGTATGATACCTGCCCTAGTACCTCAGTATCAATACTAACTTGATACTTAGTCAACAAATAAAACAAAATTACTTGTTTAAAAGTTTTTTATGCCTTTTCTGTTTTAATTTTTCTGGATTTCATGATGAAAGTTTTAATGAAATGTTATTATCAAATTGTGTTTATCAAATACATACTGTACAGCTTTAATCAAATGAAAATATAATACTTTTCAACTATATTGGCTGAAGCAGAAAATGATTAGGCTGCTTTGTTTTCCTTTTAGAAATGTGTTAGTATAAGCCACATACAAAACCACTAGATAGATAGATATTATTATATGGCTACCATTACTAAAATGAAGTTACAATATGGATACTACAGTAATGCTGTAGCAAAAGCATGGTTAATTGTTTCGAAACCTTGTTTACTGTCAAAAAAACAAAAAAAAAAACAAACATGGTCACTTCAGGCGTGGTTACTAGTCACGGTTACTACAATATTATTACATTAAATCCATGGGTAGTTTTCATAAGTATATCATTTATTAACAAGGATTAAAGATCATTATCAATGTTTTAACACCTCAGAATTTAAATAAGCCTGTAAATATGGTCACACAAATCCATTATATTATATGTCATGTCTAGGTTTGTCATTACTGTTTTTCTGTCATTACCTCAGGAAAGCACTGTTCCCGCTTTGAACGAGTGCTATGACTGAAAGTGTGATCGCTGTCTGCTGGTGTATTTTAGCATTTCTGCACGTCGAGATGAGCGGAAGAAAAAATTGTTAACTGATATGAACGAATGCAACAATTTGCTCATATAATTGTTGTTTTCCACTTCGAAGTTTATGAGATACATTAATATTCATGTTATCTAAATAATAAGATCACTAGTTCTGAAAACCTTCAGAATCTATATTTTTATGTGAGAATCGATAATCTTGATTCCACATCAGTGTCTGAAGTATGGATACTTTAGTGTCGATCCCTAAATCGACCATCCCTAATTCGACTGAAAGTCACAAAATGCAAAACAATGCAGGTGCATTTTGAAATGTTTTTTTAATCATCTTGTAATGAATATCACTTCAGTTCTACTTTCTGAGTATGAATTATCATATGCAATAAAAGACAGCATGCAATATGCTTGCACTGTAAAAGGTTCTGCTGCAAACTCAACAGACTGGCTTTTCTCCTGTATGATTTCACATGAGTCCCTATATATATATATATATATATATATATATATATATATATATATATATATATTATTGTTGTTGTCATTTTAGTGTTATTTTTCACACAAAATTGATCTTATCATGATGATCTCATCAATGATGCAACACGTTGCGAGCTGCAGACAGCGGGGGTGAGAGATTCCGTGTTACAGTGTGCATCACCCGGCGGTACTTTAAATCTCTCCCGGTCTCGCCTCCCGCTCAGATTGGGTCTCTTTCGCGACTGGTTGAAGCGTCTCTGACCGCACAGAGAAATACAGTTTTGGAGTTTGTGTTTATTTACATGTCACGCTCCCGTATTATATGAACTTTATTTAAGTATGAAATGAATATATATAGCGCCAAGCTGTGATCTTTGATTCTATCAGACTCTCGAGCAGCAGTGTTCCTCTCGTCTCGCGTGTTATCATTATAGTTTTATATGATCTGAAGTTATGTTAAATGACATCAAGTGACTATTCAACAATGGAATTATTTTATTATTATTGCAGAGATTTGCAGTTACAAATGACAATCCACTGAGTGCAATGCTTGTTAGTGTTTACATGAATACACCCGGCAGAGTTTTGTAGGCAGCCGGAGGTAGCACGAAATTTGACGGAGGCGGCCACCTAGTAATTTTCTATGCAGGGAAAAACCCTGTATAAGTATATTATGTATATATATATTTATTCTTTTTTGGTTAAGAAAATAGATTCACAACAGAGCTTTAAAGTATTAATGAAAACATTAAATGAAAACAATCTGATTACCTGAGGTAAAAGGCTGCCATGGCTGTATCACAACATGCTGATTTTCAGTACGCTTGCACTTGCTTATGGGATATTGTTTACAGATAATACTACTACTAATATAACCATTTCATATTATATTATTACTACTATGAGTATTATTGTGACTGTTTTGAATTTTACACTTTTATACAGTAGTAATATTTTTTATATGTAATGTCTTCAATTTCATGCAATCAGTTGAACAGAGTTTTCATTTCAGTGGGACTTTTATTTTGAAAGATCTTTGAGGTTCTCCCTGTTTGTGAAGTGTTCCTTATATCAAGCTTCCCATGACACACAAGCTGAAATCACCAAGCTGCAACAGAGAAAGAGTTAGTTTGCTGATGGATGGCTTTGGCTTTGCTGATGGATATTACTGGACACATTGCATGAAAATCAAGCATTAGTAGTGTGTGTTTGTTTGTGTGTTCGTGCCTGTCAATATGTGAAGGAGATGACATGGCAGAGGCTCCTCTTATTCATACTGTGTAATGCAGCGATTGTGACTGCATATTATTTAATTAAATGACATCCTTCTGCTGTTTAATGACAGCTTGGCCTTATAGAGGCTTTTTTATTATTATTTTCAAATGGTCTTTGATTTCATCTAAAAATTCTCACATTGAGTTTTGCTACAAGATTATATCGTACCATTTAAAAAAAAATGTGTATTGCCATATTTTGTTAGTACCGGTATACCGTGCAACCCTAGAGTGCAGGTTTGAAGGAATCATGACATTATCTTTTTTTTTTTAATTATTATCTTCCCTGAGGTCTATTTATAATGTTAGTAAAGATTAAAGTTACTGAAACATGATGCGCACACATACAGTATCATGCACAGAGGTGATCAGGAACTTTTTAAACTTCAGTCACTTTTTCCTGATGTTTGGATGCTTTGAGAGGCCAAAGCAGATATGCTTGTCACTGGTGTGGCATCTCACATATTCCATCATCTGTTTATTTTGGAAGAGATGTGGTTCTCCCATCCAGTGTCAGCAATGGAACGGATCAGACGAGTTTTTAAAAGTTGGGCTTGTACCGCTCTTAAAATGCTGTGCACATCATCGGAAATTTATCAAAACGGCTACAGTTGTCAATTTAGTGCATGTTTACATAGACCAACAATTAAAAATAGTGCACCTTTGAGAGGGTAGTCTTCGCCCCATTACGTGCCCTTCGCGTATCTGTGTCTGCAACAAGATACGTTTTTGATTTGTTTTTGCTGTTAGGAATATATTAGAAAAACACAAAGCAGAACATCATGTATAATTTCATATTTTCTCATTTCTCACAGTTTTGGCTTGTTTTCTGATATAAATATATAAAACTCTTTATAAACAACGTACATTTTCTTTAGCAGCTGTACTGCAGAAGAAAATGTTTTATCTCAGAATGTTTAATATAATATTACAAATATTTTACATGATCTAAAAATCCTTTAAATAAAAATGAATTCATCTGAGAAGCAGCATATAAGATATTTAGACTTGCTTTTAGAGAATAGATCTTGAATGTAAGTACAGTACTGTGCAAAAGTTTTAGGCACTTGTGTAAAATGTTGCATAGTGAGAATGTCTTAAAAAAATAATGAAAGAAATAGCCACTTCATTTATCCCATAATGTCATACAAAGCCCAGTAAACATAAAAAAGCTAAATCCTGTGTGACCACTTTTAAAGCAGCACCAATTCTCCTAGGTACACCTGGACACAGTTTTTCTTGGTTGTTTGCAGATAGGATGTTCCAAGCTTCTTGGGGGATTCGCCACAGTTCTTCTACCTATTTAGGCTCAATTGCTTCTGTCTCTATATGTAATCTCAGACAGACAGACAGACACAGTGTTCAGTGGGGGGGCTTTTTGGGGGCCATAACTTATGTTGCAGGGCTTCTGTTGTACCGTAATTTCCGGACTATAAGCCGCAACTTTTTTCCCACGCTTTGAACCTCGCGGCTTATACAATGACGCGGCTAATATATGGATTTTTCCCGCTTTCAAATTTTATAAAATTTTTTAAAAAAAACATTCTGTGACCTGCTCAGTTTTGTGGCGGCGTGAAGCTTTCATTAGACCAATGAAATTGCCGAACGGGTTAAGGTCAAAACAACTTTTTTTGTTTACTGTTTAGATTAAATCGAACTTCCCATCATTCTGATTACGGTAGTAATTTTTTCACCCTCACCATGGCAAAGACATGGAGAAACGCATATGATGCTGCTTTCAAGTTGAAGGCGATTGATCTGGCTGTTGGAATAGGAAATAGAGCTGCTGCACGGGAGCTTGGTCTTAATGAGTCGATGATAAGACGCTGGAAACAGCAGCGTGAGGAATTGACTCAGTGCAAAAAGACAACTAAATCTAAGGCTATTCAACTCCGACACCGAAGGAGATGACTTCAGTGGTTTCATGTGCACAAGAGGAGGAAGATAGTGACCAATGACTTTCTTGGTAGGCTACTGTTTACTGCAAATGTTTTATTACAAGCCGTGTGTGGCAGCGGGGCGTGGTCAAGCGCCTGTCTGGGAGAGAAAAGCTGTAAGGGCGCTTACACCTGCGCTAAATTATGTCTAACACCGGTGTCTAATTTCAAGTGCCCTGCTTCACGTGTCCTTCTTGGGAAAACTGTCACACGGGCACCAGTGTGACAGTTTTCAGCAGGGCACTTGACGTTCCAGGTAAGGCTTTTAATGGCCACAGCAATGTTTACAATCAATTTTATAAAGTTTCTCAATTCTTCTATGCGCCAACACTAGACTGACGTGTGTCACTTTCTCAGCTCTGTGGCTGCTGCCTTTTTATGCCGCTCTCCCCATGCTTACTGAAATTAGACACCGGTGTTAGACATAATTTAGCTCAGGTGTAAGCGCCCTTACCGCTTTTCTCTCCCGGACGGGCGCTTGACTACACCCCCACTGCCACACCGTGTTTCGTTAAAGTCTATTTATTTTTGTTACAAGCCGTGTTTCGTTAAAGCCTGAGTAAAGTTAATTTCTTTCAATGTACCGGTAGGCACCTGCGGCTTATAGACAGGTGCGGCTTATTTATGTTCAAAATAATATTTGATTTAAAAATCAGTGGGTGTGGCTTATATTCAGGTGCGCTCAATAGTCCGGAAATTACGGTAATCTTTTCTATTTATATAAAGTAATGTTTAGGAGTCTAACATTTATATTTTCTATTGATACACTAAATCTGAAGATATAAATAACCATCTTAAGACAAATGCTTTTGTTGTGTCAAAGCCTTTTGCACAATACTGTACATTTTGTCTTTACTGCACATGCAGAAGTATTACCAAGTGAAAAAATACACATATTCAAAATACAGTTATTTAAGATACATTCTCTTAAAGCAAGTCTATTTCTTATATGTTGCTCCTCAAGTAAATGTATCTTGTTTAAAGGATTTTTAGACCATTTTAAATGGAAAACGAGACAAAAACACTTGATAACAATAGGATTATTTGCAGTGAATTTCTTTACTGAATTAAATGTAACACTTCTTTTTTTACTTTAATTCAATGACTGTCATTTAGAGGTATTTTTAAAATATGATTTTGTCCTCTTTATTGTTAGTAAGCATGTGTAATGCAACATTTTAATTTGGTGCACAAGCTGAATAATCTGTTAAAAGCTAATGAATAATCCTTGTAGTAATCGCCAAATATTCAAATAAATGTTTGAATATTCGTTAGATTAATCGATTATCAAAATAATCGTTAGTTGCAGCCCTAGTTGTTAGGTGGTTGGATACTGGTGTAAGTCATAAGACCAAGTTCCCCAAAAATGAGCTAAATCTACCAACCTTCCTTTAGCGATTTCCTCAAAAGTAAAGAATTATTTATGAAAACAGTATTTTTTTGTATTTCAGAAGGGTTAGGGTTTGTGTGTATTAATTCTAATTAGCTATGTAAATAAAGGACATGCCATAAAATAACATTAGCTAACATTTGTGCATATGAAAGTTGAGGTGTGCTCAGTTGTAGAGTGAAGAGCTCATGTGGTTGAGTTTTCTGTCAGAACATAAACAGGATGCCCTACATATGCCGTTATGCTTACAAGGCCTGTCCAAAGTGAGCTTAAGAATCAAGAGAAAAAAGAAATGAAAAATAATTAACTTGATCTCCAGTTGTTTCATCTCTTGTATATAATGAAAGAAGCCATGTGTGTGTATGTGTGTGTTTGTGTTGACTAGAGCCTGACATATATGGGATTTTTGAGACCGATACCAATTTTAGAGGGGGAAAATTCACTGATTACCGATATGGTGGCCGATATAGTTAATTTTTGAGCTGGTCTCACTTTCAGTGAGACCACAAATTGGTGGTATTATTTGACGGGATTTGCTAGATTCCTGGCTTATCTTTACTTTGGAGGTATTGCAGACAACTACATCACCATCTTTGGAGAAGTAGTCCAACAACTTCCTTTTTGTTGTTGTTTTTTTTTGTCAATTTTAGGCCGTCTGTAGGTGATAGAGGAAAGAATATTTAATTTGAGCTGGGCATTTTTAAGATATTAAAAGTATTATTTAAATGTAGAGATAACATTTCATTTTAACTGATCATATATTTTACGTATAAAATGTTGATCTGAAAATTAACTAGTACTAGTATAGTGCAAAGTGCAAAATAAATACAGTGGGAAAAGTACAATATTCCTCTGAAATTTAGTGGAGTGGAAGTATAAAGTAATTGAAAATGCCATGGTAATACAGAAGTATAAGTACCTCTAAATTGTACTAAAGTACAGTTTTCTTGCTTAGCAAAACATCATCAGCAATATTATGCCTTTAATATATAAAAAAAAGTGTCACAAACTATAACTCATGGTTTGCTGCTGCAGAGTCAAGAGATAAACAGCGGCAGCTAATATTCTGCTGTACAAGTTCAGGGGAACATTTCAATGGTGGGGCATAACCAGACTTTTAAATATTATATTTTGTAAATGCAATGACTGGAATTGTTTGGTTGAAGGAGGTACCAAACTGTGAATCCTGAATAAAACAGTTTGGTGAATACATGCATACACATCAGCTTCCACTCAGCTGACAAGGGATGAAAGTAGCTACATGTTATCTATAAGCTCGTTGTCATAGAGAGCAAAAGATGGACATTGTTTATTTAATTTCCGGCATTGCATCTCAACAAATAGGTAACAACATAGGGTGAAATCAACACTCAACAGACACAATCCACGACCACACTGTTGTCTGCTGAGCTGCAAAAAGATGCTCTGATACTTACCTTTCAATCTGCTATGTTACTGGCTGCACTGACAAACTATAGCTGGCTAACATAGCAAACAGATGCCATAAACATGAGTGACATGGTTGTCAGGGACAAAGTTAATGTTATATTAGTTATATTGAAAAGGGAAAATGATCGGGTCATTGTTAATTAACTTTCCAGTATGTATTTCACAAACTAGTTAGCAACTTACCGTGAAGACACTGCTTATCTCTGAACCGTCTGCAGAAAAACCGTCAGCTCTGCTCTGTAAACAATGGAGTCGGAGTGCACACTGCTTGACAAACTACGTTATGACACCAATTCTAAATCACCCCAAGCATTGTTTATGATATCGGCAGACCGATAAATCAGTCAGGCACTAGTGTTGACACACTATCTTATGCTAGAAACACACACACACACTACATCATCTTTAAGTCAGTGTTGGTTAGGGTTAATAAGGGCCTAATAAAGCAGTATTAATTAAGCACTTCTGGGCAGCTTGCATGGATGCTAAGGGTTCACAGTTTGAGTCAGCATAAACGAAGATGATATCACTGTCAAGGCACAAAATCCAGCATCTCCTTGTTTTTCTCTCTCTCTGTCTCCTTCACTCATCACTCACTCTATCATGCCAAGCGATTCCTCGTGCAGTGAGATCACACCACATGCACTTTTATTGGCATTTTTGCTTGGCGGTTAACCTGCCCTTGGTGGCTTGATGTTGCAAAATAAATATTTAATTGACATTTGATCCAAAGGCTCTCCTCACCTGCCTGCCGGAGATTACTTTGTGATTCTAATTAGAAGTCTGTGCACAAGCGCGCGTGTGTGTGTGTGTGTGTGTGGGTGGGTGGGTGGGTGGGTGGGTCTTAGCTCTCACAGACAAGCCTCGGGGCCGGTAGTGTAAACAGGCTTTGACCTCATCACCCCGCTCTATTTAATTAGGCCTGCTTATGCAGAGTGAGCATTGGGATTTTATGTTTGAGAATGAACACAGCTAAAATAAGCTTTATGTAACATATAGTGCAGCAAGATGTGATGTAGCTTGGCAACCACAGGGCTCCATTATTAAAATCTTTTTTCTTCACATTTTAGAATTATAGTAAAGTCATCAAAACTATGGAATAACATAAACGGAACTTTGAGAATTATGTTTTGACTAAACAAAATCCAAAACTGTGTTATATTTTAGCATCTTCAAAGTAGTCACCCTTTTCCTAGATTTTGCAGAAATGTACCCTTGACTTGATTTTCTCAACCAACTTCTTGAGGTATCACCCTGAGATGATTTTTAAACAGTATTGAAGGAGTTTCCAACTATGTTGGGCACTTATTGGCTGCTTTATTATTTGGTCCAAGTCATCAATTAAATGTATTTTTTCAAACAATTCAAAACATTTAAGCATACGCCTTCAGATCAAAAGATTTTTAAGCTCATGAGAAACATTTCAGTCAACTGTTTCAAAACTTTTGACCGGTAGTGTGTGTGTGTGTGTGTGTGTATATATATATATATATATATATATATATATATATATATATATATATAGGAAGATAATAACTGTAAGAAGGAAGATTCCTGAGGAATGCAAGCTTGTAGTATCACCTGTTTACTCCAGAGGGCAGTAAGTGAAATTTCAGCTGTATGAGTGACGCGCGGTTTATACCGAACTAAGGGATCTCAAGATTTGTTTAAAGATTGAGTATTAAACTATATTTAACTTGACACAGTGACCTAAACATTTGATGTTTATGACGCAACTCACCCGAGACGCTATACAAGCATGTCTGAGGCAGGTGTACATTGACGGGTCCTTAAACAAGCCCTCATAATAAATCTCGAACTGATTTACAAATTCACTTGCGAAATGGATTGCTGTGAACTGTATGCCAATGATTGACTTATGTTCAATAATATGGTAGTAAACAATATTCTAAAGCCGCTTTTTGTGTTGTCTTATCAATGATTAACTCTTCTGCCACAAGAATGTGATGCATTTTAATTATCTGAAATATATATATATATATATATATATATATATATATATATATATATATATATATATATACCCACCTAAAGGATTATTAGGAACACCATACTAATACTGTGTTTGACCCCTTTCGCCTTCAGAACTGCCTTAATTCTACGTGGCATTGATTCAACAAGGTACTGAAAGCATTCTTTAGAAATGTTGGCCCATATTGATAGGATAGCATCTTGCAGTTGATGGAGATTTGTGGGATGCATATCCAGGGCACGAAGCTCCCGTTCCACCACATCCCAAAGATGCTCTATTGGGTTGAGATCTGGTGACTGTGGGGGCCATTTTAGTACAGTGAACTCATTGTCATGTTCAAGAAACCAATTTGAAATGATTCGAGCTTTGTGACATGGTGCATTATCCTGCTGGAAGTAGCCATCAGAGGATGGGTACATGGTGGCCATAAAGGGATGGACATGGTCAGAAACAATGCTCAGGTAGGCCGTGGCATTTAACCCTCTGGGGTCTGAGGGTGTTTTGGGCCCTGGAGAAGTTTTGACATGCCTTGACATTTGTGCTTTTTTCAGTTGCTTAAAAACATATTAATGGCTAAAGTCTGATAACACTGTATTCAGCACAAACTGGGATACAATAATATGTGAGCAACATGTATGTACAGGTTTGTATTTTTGAGAAAATAATGTTTATGCATGGTTTTTGAAAAACGAAAATTTTAAGTCACTGAAATAAGGCCATATAACACATACTAAACATATTAAACATTTGACTTTTGAGAACTGGATCTTGTAGCCTAGAGTTTTGCTACAAAATGATGTGAAAATCATCCTGATCACTCATTCATACAAAACAATATAGTCATTTAACTTTTGTGTGACAATTTTAGAGCTGAATGGTAATATGCGAGGAGGCGTGAACGATCATGAATATTGATGAGATTCACACCTGAGGACACAAAGACCACTCCTCTGGGCCTATCAATGAGGAATGTGACAGAGAGAGAATTAATGTGAGGAGACTTAATGATTAAAATCAAGTTTTAAGTTAAAAGAAGTAATCTGACTATATATTTTCTTTACATAAAGACTTTACTTAATTTTAGACCTACACTACCATTAAAAGAAGTCTCTTCTGCTCACCAAGACTGCATTTATTTGATCCAAAATACATATGATAATATGCTGATTTTCTAATATGGGCATATTTAAAGTGCATTTTAACCTGAACAGATATTTGCAAGCACAAGCTTTGTTGATGATAACGAGTCAGCATAAACACATTAAAATATAATCTAACATTCATATTATTTTTATATCATATTACATATCATATTTATATCATACAACATACAATGTAAATAACAACATTTACATGTAACTAAAACTTGCCTATTAGGACATGTCAGTACTTTGAATGTCAAATGTCAAACTTTGAATCCTGTCTGGAAACAGTCCCACTAGTAAAATATGTACATGTTTATATAAAATAGCATGTCAGCTAATGAAAACTAAATGACTTACTCGTTTGAAATTGTATCCTCTGCTGGAACAAATCTCTCTTCAAAATACAAATGTCCACCTCTTCGTCTGAGAAAAATGTTAACTCTTCCTTAATAGCCAAGAGTTTGATCGCCTGTGTATCGTTACAAGCACGCAGAAAAGTTTAGTTGTGTTTGTTTACATCAAATCTCGCAGTCGGGCCGTGTACTTTTCCCTTGATCGCCTCGGCACATTAGCGTATGAATGGCGCGCTCTGCTGGTGGGTGGGATCACATTACAGATAATGAGATGGACCGGTAAAAACTGTACATCGCCTTGTTTCAAACAGATTGCATTGCAGGAGAATATTTGTTTTAAATTTGAATTGTTTTATTTAAAAGTAGACATTTTAAGCTTTCTTTAGACATATGTTTCATGTTTGTGTGAGAAGAATTCGCGGAGTTTAAGTTAATTTTAGTGACGTGTTTCTGAAATATGATCGTGAACACAGAGACTGCTGAAAGCTTACCCTTTTTATTTTATTTATTTAAAAAAAAACACAAGGTTTTGATGTTAATATGAGTGTACACAAAAAAAGAAGACCCTCTATAGTTTATAATCATGTATTGATTGTATTTATATGACCATAAATGACGGAGTATTTTAAGTCTACGTTACTGCTATGTGAAAAAAAAACAGCAAAACGCGCCGGCACGTTTGCCGACCCCAGAGGGTTAAACGATGCACAATTGGCACTAAGGGGCCTAAAGTGTGCCAAGAAAACATCCCCCACACCATTACACCACCACCACCAGCCTGCACAGTGGTAACAAGGTATGATGGATCCATGTTCTCATTCTGTTTACGCCAAATTCTGACTCTACCATCTGAATGTCTCAACAGAAATCGAGACTCATCAGACCAGGCAACATTTTTACAGTCTTCAACTGTCCAATTTTGGTGAGCTCTTGCAAATTGTAGCCTCTTTTTCCTATTTGTAGTGGAGATGAGTGGTACCCGGTGGGGTCTTCTGCTGTTGTAGCCCATCCGCCTCAAGGTTGTGCATGTTGTGGCTTCACAAATGCTTTGCTGCATACCTCGGTTGTAACGAGTGGTTATTTCAGGCAAAGTTGCTCTTCTATCAGCTTGAATCAGTCGGCCCATTCTCCTCTGACCTCTAGCATCAACAAGGCATTTTCAGCCCACAGGACTGCCGCATACTGGATGATTTTCCCTTTTCACACCATTCTTTGTAAACCCTAGAAATGGTTGTGCGTGAAAATCCCAGTAACTGAGCAGATTGTGAAATACTCAGACCGCCCGTCTGGCACCAACAACCATGCCACGCTCAAAATTGCTTAAATCACCTTTCTTTCCCATTCTGACATTCAGTTTGGAGTTCAGGAGATTGTCTTGACCAGGACCACACCCCTAAATGCATTGAAGCAACTGCCATGTGATTGGTTGATTAGATAATTGCATTAATGAGAAATTGAACAGGTGTTCCTAATAATCCTTTAGGTGAGTGTGTGTGTGTGTGTGTGTATATATATATATATATATATATATATATATATATATATATATATATATATATATATATATATATGTGTGTATATTTAAAGATAACTATGTATGATTATTTCATTATATTATATATAATGTGTATATGCTTGTGGGCTCACAAGACCTCACTGCTTCCAGTATATGCACTCGTGTGTCTTTGAAAGCTAAATATAATCACGCTCTGACGTCTCCGAGTGCTCGGTTAGAAGACTTCGTTCACTCAGTGTATTTTTTGTGCTCTCTCGCTCATTGTCTGCTAACACTAACATTATAAATGCAGCACTGGCCAGATCTGGCAGTTCTTGCAATGTTTATATATATATATACTGGTGGCAAAAAGTTTGGAATAATGTACAGATTATTCATACATTTCTCTTATGGAAAGAAATTGGTACTTTTATTCACCAAAGTGGCATTCAACTGATCACAGTGTTCTTCTTAAACTACTACAAAGAGTTCTCATAAAAAAAATCCTCCACATGCAGCAATGACAGCTTTGCAGATCCTTGGCATTCTAGCTGTCAGTTTGTCCAGATACTCAGGTGATATTTCACCCCACACTTCCTGTAGCACTTGCCATATATGTGTCTTGTTGGGCACTTCTCACACACCTTACAGTCTAGCTTATCCCACAAAAGCTCAATGGGGTTAAGATCCATAACACTTTTCCAATTATCTGTTGTCCAATGTCTGTGTTTCTTTGCCTGAAATATTCAATTAAATATTTTTTTCTGTTTCAAAAGTGGCTTTTTCTTTGCAATTCTTCCCAAAAGTCTTTTCTTTACTTTTGTACATGAAACTGGTGTTGAGCGGTTAGAAATCAATGAAGCTGTCAGCTGAGGCATGTCGTGAGGCATCTGTTTCTCAAACTAGAGACTCTGATGTACACTTGTTATCATCTTGTTTAGTTGTACATCTAGCCTTCCACAGTTCTTTCTGTCCTTGTTAGAGCCAGATGTCCTTTGTCTTTGAAGACTGTAGTGTACACCTTTGTATGAAATCTTCAGTTTTATGGTAATTTCAAGCATTATATAGCCTTTATTCCTCAAAACAATAATTGACTGTCGAGTTTATAGAGAAGGCCATTTGTTTTTTGCCATTTTTGACCTAATAGTGACCATAAGACATGCCAGTTGATTGCATACTGTGGCAACTCAAAAACAAACACAAAGACAATGTGACATTAAACTTCATTTAATGAACCAAATTGCTTTCAACTGTGTTTGAAGTAATGTCAAGTAATTTTCTTGTTCCAAATTAGCAATTTTGCATTTTAGCACTCAAGGACAATGTGTTGGAGTATTTGATGGCTGCTGGGAATGGGGCCTGTCTAGATTTTCTGAAATATAATTTTTTTCCATGATGGTGCTGTTTTTTTTTTTGTACTTGAGTAATGTCCTGACTATCCTTTGTGATTAGTTGAATGCTACTTGGGTGAATTAAAGTACAAATTTCCTTCAGAAACAGCTAAATCTGTACATTATTCCAAACTTTTGGCCGCCTGTGTGTGTGTGTGTGTGTGTATTGTGTAGGTCCCCCATGTGCTGCCAAAAACAGCTCCAACCTGAATCTATGCTATTCTTCTCACCACAATTGCACAGTGCGGTTATCTGAGTTACCGTTGACTTTGTCAGTTCTGACCAGTCTCATGAGCAAATGACAGCTCGCAGTAGCGCTCTTGCGCAAATCAAACACGCTCAAACTATTTGAAACAACAGCCAACTCGCTGCGTTGCCACTGCATGGTCGGAAATTAAGGAGAGCTTGAGGCAAAAATAGCATTAAAAATAAAAAATGCTCAAATTCCAAAAATGCCATCGTAATGAATTCAATAATGGTGTCAAATGCTTTACTGCGAAAATAGAGGTCGACAGTATAATATCCAAGAAACGAAGTACATGTTTTAATGTCTAAGAAATGAAGTACATCAGCCATTTGGCAATATTTTTGTTTCAAACCAAAAACAAATGGTGAACCGGTGGATCCAACCGAGGCTATCTGCAGGATTTTCAAGATAAATATAACCACGAAATACTCACAAATCACTAATCTCCGCAGCCATCTACAATTACGCCATCCAGCGGAATCAACGACCCTTGGGCCCAGCTTTGCAGCCACATCTGAATATGAAAATAATCCTAGCCTGACACCAATTAGTGCCACACTTGCAAATGCAAAGAAATAGTGCTGGGTACTGATACAAATTTCTCGATTCACAAGCTCTCTGGTCGATTCGATTTTGATTCAATATCTATTCATATGGTTTTATTTCAGTTATAATGTTCCTTTTGCTTACATATAAAGGAAATTATCTTCCAGCTAATGCTGTTAATTATACAGGGGACCTTTTTTGGTCACATTTTGGCTTTTTAAAAATTAACAAATAAATGTATTCAATTAATAAGATATTATATTGCATATATATTTTTGTTACATATTTATTGATAAATTGCATAATTTGTACTTTTACAAGTATTTATATTGAACATGTGCTAAAACCAGTACTGTCTCTTTAAAAAAAAAAAAAACTTTATTTCTGTGAACAGCGCCTTTAAATGAGTGCATGTTAACGAGAAAAGTGCTGTTTTTATCTAGTTGCTAAGAATGTGTTACAATCACCGATGAAGATATATATACCGGTGTATATATATATAATATATATCTTATAATATATATATTGTTGACTGGATTGTTGACGCAATGGTAAACTGTCAGCAGGAGGTGAAGCCACCAGAAGTGTTCGAGCGGCCACCAGAAGTGTTCGAGCGATCCTCAGTCACTGGCAGGCAAAAACACTCCTGTTTCAGATGACAGTCGCATTTCGCCCTCTAGTGACAATCATGTTTTTGTTTAATTTGCTTGTTATTGATAACCTTTGTTACGAAGGAAGAAGATATATACGTGTATCTTGATGTCAGAGCATTCCTTGCCTTGGTGTGCAGCACAATGATCAAATTTCTCACAAGCATTCATTGTAATGCTTACATTTTCTCCTCTCATGCCCAGAAAGCAGCAGGCAAACTCTCAAACTCTCAAACTCTTTGTTCTTTTTCAGGTTTCAGACTCGCTCAGTGGTCTCCTTTTCATTGTATCTCTGCTTATCCACCATATTACAGGCCTCTGCTATGTGTACAACGGCTGAGTCTGGAATGACGAGGAAAATGTCAGGCATTTAAATACATTTGTAGATAACTTCGGGATCCAATTTGTTTGATAATTGTCAGCAGCAGGTGTGACACACATGAAAGAGTCACTCAGGCACAGTTAGTGTTAGCTGTGGCCGCTCTTAGCTCTAGCAGACCAGAGCTGCCAGAGTGGAGTGTAGGGCTGAGCAAGATATTAAATATACACTATTGAGAATATTTCAATTATTTTATTTTCCCATTACATTTGCTTCAATCTGTGTCATTAGACGAAGTATATTTTTAATTTTAACGTAATTTTGTTTTAAACTTAAGTTGCAAAAATGGCGCTAGATTTGGTGTGTTCCATTAATTTCAGTGAATAAGTTCTAGTGCTGGAGTGCATCTGGGCCACCCTGCTTTGTTAAGTTGGATCAAAACTAAATCTATAGTTCACATGCAGTAATGTCAGTGTGTAGATCAATGCTGTCAGTGAGGAAATCATACAAGGCTGTCTCGTCCGACCTAACCATTCTCACTTAAACTTATAAACTTAACTTAAACTTTTATAAACGTATCTTCTCAACTATGTATACTGTTTATTAAACCTTCTATTTATGAGTTTCTTTTCTTTGGCTTTCTATCTTGTTTCTGAACAGCAATGTATATTGAGCAATTCTGTGATTTGGCGACTAAAAACAGCCATTTGGCTCCTTAATGTTTCAGTTTAGGAGCCAATGGCTCCTAAGTAATTTAAGTCTGGAGCCCTGCATTAAAAAAAGTAACCCTCCCCACCCTGTGTGCTGTAACTCAATAGGTCACATAATTTCTGCATTCATTGCGGAGCTGTTTTTAAGAAGGATGTTTGAATGAATGAATGAATAGGAGATTAGGCAGAGTGTATTTCAGATCCTAATAGCAGGGCTTGACATTAAGCATTGTGATGTTCTGATGAATTGGTCATTCACAAAAAGTTACTTGTCCGGAGAGAAAAAAAAGCATATTTAAGTATTGGTAACGTGCTCAAGTCATAACGTGAAAGTTTCTGTTGTATGTTTTTTAAATTATGACAGATGCCCAACCTAACAGGATTCCAATGCAATCAACTTGATTCTTCGTGACAGAAATGTAAATGTCTGGTTAGGGGAGGAGGCTTTAGTCAAATAGTAGTTGTATTGTGTTACACACGGTAGTCAAATAAAGAAAAGGCTCCATCACCGTTATTTACAGCAGGGATGCACACACTTCTATGGAATGTAATATACATTTTCATCATTTTATTGCAGCAAGGCCTACCATATACATTGTCACTATACCAAAATGTCAGTAGTCTGTTGACATTTGATGATTTTTTTATACCAGCTTTAATACCACAACCAATAATAACACTAACGAATTTGTTAATTACAGTGCATCCGGAAAGTATTAACAGCGCTTCACTTTTTCCACATTTTGTTATGTTACAGCCTTATTCCAAAATTTATTAAATTCATTATTTTCTTCAATATTCTACAAACAATACCCCATAATGACAATGTGAAAAGTTTGTTTGAAATCTTTGCAAATTTACTAAAAATAAAAAATGAAAAAAAAAAATCACATGCACATAAGTATTCACAGCCTTTGCCATGACACTCAAAATTGAGCTCAGGTGCATCCTGTTTCCACTGATCATCCTTGAGATGTTTCTACAAATTGATTGGAGTACACCTGTGGTAAATTCAGTTGATTGGACATGATTTGGAAGGTACACACCTGTCTTTATAAGGTCCCACAGTTAACAGAGCACAAACCAAGCCATGAAGTCCAAGGAATTGTCTGTAGACCTCCGAGACAGGATTGTATCGAGGCACAGATCTGGGGAAGGGTACAGAAAAATGTCTGCAGCATTGAAGGTTCCAATGAGCACAGTGGCCTCCATCATCCGTAAATGGAAGAAGTTTGGAACCACCAGGACTCTTCCTAGAGCTGGCCGCCCGGCCAAACTGGGCGATCGGGGGAGAAGGGTCTTAGTCAGGGAGGTGACCAAGAACCCAATGGTCACTCTGACAGAGCTCCAGCATTTCTCTGTGGAGAGAGGAGAACCTTCCAGAAGAACAACCATCTCTGCAGCACTCCACCAATCAGGCCTGTATGGTAGAGTGGCCAGACAGAAGCCACTCCTCAATAAAAGGCACATGACAGTCTGCCTGGAGTTTGCCAAAAGGCAAACAAAATTCTCTGGTCTGATGAAACAAAGATTGAACTCTTGGCCTGAATGGCAAGCGTCATGTCTGGAGGAAACCAGGCACCACTCATCACCTGGCCAATACCATCCCTACAGTGAAGCATGGTGGTGGCAGCATCATGCTGTGGGGATGTTTTTCAGAGGCTGGAACTGGGAGACTAGTCAGGATCGAGGGAAAGATGAATGCAGCAATGTACAGAGACATCCTTGATGAAAACCTGCTCCAGAGTGCTCTGGACCTCAGACTGGGGCGAAGGTTCATCTTCCAACAGGACAACGACCCTAAGCACACAGCCAAGATAAGAAAGGATTGGCTACGGGACAGCTCTGTGAATGTCCTTGAGTGGCCCAGCCAGATCCCAGACTTGAACCCGATTGAACATCTCTGGAGAGATCTGAAAATGGCTGTGAACCGACGCTCCCCATCCAACCTGGTGGAGCTTGAGAGGTCCTGCAAAGAAGAATGGGAGAAACTGCCCAAAAATAGGTGTGCCAAGCTTGTAGCATCATCCACAAAAAGATTTGAGCCTGTAATTGGTGCCAAAGGTGCTTCAACAAAGTATTGAGCAAAGGCTGTGAATACTTATGTACATGTGATTTTTAGTTTTTATTTATGAATTTTTAATTTTTTATATATTTGCAAAGATTTCAAGCAAACTTCTTTCACGTTGTCATTATGAGATATTGCTTGTAGAATGTTGAAGAAAATAATGAATTTTATCAATTTTGGAATAAGGCTGTAACATAACAAAATGTGGAAAAAGTGAATCGCTGTGAATACTTTCCAGATGCACTGTATGTAGGAATTGTTTAAGTTATCAAGTTATTATTCAATATTAGTAAACAGTCAGTATTAAATACTGTAACAATAAAAAAGCAATAAATAGAAACAAAAATAAAATGATAGAAAAAAAATGTAAACCAATTTTTTAAAAGCATTAAAAGTTTTAGCTTATCATGTATTCAAGCAAACCTTAAGAATGAATTCGACATAAAAATACTACTGGTCTTCACTGTATGATTAAAATGCATAATATTTTTTATACTAGAGTTAGTTTTATACTAGCTACTAAAGTTATTCAGCCAAAAGCAGTGAATATTTTTTTTGGTCTTTTTGTTACGGTTGTTTGATTAATACCATGGACACACTAGACTGCAGCAGGTCTATTAAGTCATATTTGCACTTACTAAAATGTAAGTCTTACATTTAGATACAAATCTGTTTCCCCCCCCCTGTATACTTTCACTTTAGATATAACTCTCTGTGTTTAAATGAATACCTCTCCAAGACAGGCATTTGAAATTTGTGGTATTTTGAAATGTGCACGTAAAGCGCACACACACACACACACACACACACACACAAGCCACCTGTCAGTCAAACAGCGCGCAGTAACCATAGTCATAAGAATAAAAATAATGAAATCGTTTCATGGCCATTAATAAATGACATACGTTACAGAATATTGAGGATAGCAGTAGGATTCTAATTTGAACATGTTGTGTTCTGGATAAGTGCTGAATCAGGACTCTCACCGATAACAGAGCCAGATACACACACTGAGTGTGTTCAAGCACAGGCCTCTGCGCAGGATGAAATGCTGTTCCTCTGGCACTTCTCCATCAACGGAAGGAAACACAGGGATTTGTGGTGAGCAGTGGTAAGGTGTTAAAGGAAATATGATTATAGTGTCAGCAGGGCAGCAGGCAGATGGATGGTAATGCCTGAAATGAAGCCCCATGTCTCATTAATATTCCTTTGATGGTGGCTTAATGGGGTAATACAGAACACTTGTGTGTGTCATGTAGGGTTGGGAACCGAGAACCAGATCTGGTTCAGAACCGGTTCCATTATTTAGAAATTACCGGAATTGCATGATCTTCAGGACTCTCTTTTTTACAGCGTGAAACATATGTGTTTCCGGTACAGTTAGATTCCCGAAATAATTATTCAAAGGAGCCAGTTCTTTTGAATCAACAGTGCAAAACATGCCTTGGCAGCCAAAAGTTTGAAATAATGTACAGATTTTGCTCTTATGGAAAGAAATTGCAACTTTTCACCAAAGTGGCATTCAACTGATCACAATGAATAGTCAGGACATTAGTAATGTGAAAAATTACTATTACAATTTGAAAACATTTTCAGAACTTCTTAAACTACTTCAAAGAGTTCTCATAAAAAAAATCCTCCACTTCCAGCTTTGCAGATCCTTGGCATTCTAGCTGTCAGTTTGTCCAGATACTCAGGTGACATTTCACCCCACACTTCCTGTAGCACTTGCCATAGATGTGGCTGTCTTTTTGGGCACTCCAGAGCTTTTGTGGGATAAGCTAGACTGTAAGGTGCGTGAACCTTACAGTCTAGCTGATCCCACAAAAGCTCAATGGGGTTAAGATCCATAACACTCTTTTCCAATTATCTGTTGTCCAATGTCTGTGTTTCTTTGCCCACTCTAACCTTTCTTTTTGTTTTTCTGTTTCAAAAATCTTTGCAATTCTTCCCGTAAGGCCTGCATCCCTGAGTTTTCTCTTTACTGTTGTTCATAAAACTGGTGTTGAGCGGGTAGAAATCAATGAAGCTGTCGGCTGAGGACATGTGAGGCATCTATTTCTCAAACTAGAGACTCTGATGTACTTATCATCTTGTTTAGTTGTACATCTTGCCTTCCACAGCTCTTTCTGTCCTTGTTAGAGCCAGTTGTCCTTTGTCTTTGAAGACTGTAGTGTAATACAGTCTCAGCTCTGACCGATGTGCCAGTAATACCTTGTACTGTTTTAATAATGGCACGGGATGAGAAGAATGCATGTTTGTTCTCAAGTTAGACACCTTGATATGTGTCCTCAATGCCATTGTGGTTTGTTAGAGTGCATGCTCATTTGCTGACACAGCAACACTCATAAAAGTACTAACTTAATACATTTTAAAATTAATTCTACTTAACTAATTTTATTGTCTTAGCAATTAATGTGTAATGTAAGTAACTGTAATAAGATTACTTAATTTTAAAAGTAACACATTACATTACTGCATTACCACATAATGTATTAGATTACAGTAACACGATACTTTGTTACACGTTACTCCCAACACTGTTAGTTCGTGAACGAATCACTGTTTTTGAACAAATCATTCTAGTTCACTTCCATTGTTTAGCTTGTGAACAACTCAGTGTTTTTAATTAATCAGATTAATCAATGATTCAATTACTTACATTTAACAAATGCTTAATAAAACCACAGAAAAGTTTAATGAACGAATATGTGAACAAATCTGACCAAATCGTTTTGGTCACTGCAGCAAGCTTTATACTACAACAACCCCACCAGACACTCACATAACCCATTTCCACCGAAACGGTGGAAGCCTGAGCTTTGGAACTACGTTTACTTATGTGGCGCCTCATGTCTACTCGCATGCAGGGAAAAGTAGCAACATGTGCGGAGCAGGACAGGGCATAAATAAAGCGTGTTTGGTGCTAGAGAAAAATATTCAAGAGTACAGCGCAGAAAAATCAGAGCTGGTGAACACAGCACTGTTGTTTTTATGCACTGCTCACTAGACAATGAGAGGGCACAACCATCGTCATGAAGGCTTGTGGTCCGGATAGAATCAATCTGGGACCCGGACCGTGGTGACCGGCGTAGCCTAATCTAGCATGGCAGCTAGCAACTTCACACAGTATGGGAAATCCAAACTGCTTTTTAGCGACACTCACCTAATCGTCAAGATGTAGAACACAGGCTAAATATAGAAAACTACTCAAAAGTTTATCATTGATATCGTGGATTGTTTTTTTTAGCAATAAATATAAAGATAATTTTATCACCCAGCCCTAGCATATAATAGTAAGTTATGTCTGGACTGAGAATCCCACCGGTTTACTTAACAGATAGACATAATATTTCTAACTTGGTGAGTAGCTGGTCAGAAATCTCATTACTGAACAAAACAATGAACAAAAGATAGGAAGAGTGCTAGGAAAGCTGACAAAGCTGGCAAATGTATTAACTTAATAAGATCAGCTGCAGAGAAACCTGGCGATTCTTTTATCTTGAGCATGACTGACTGAATTCAATGCCCCAGTTAGTTAGCAGGCTGGTCAGTGTCAAAGACATTGTTGCTGTGTCCACTGCCACTTTGCTTAGTTCCTTCTTATGGTCTCTGTGCTCTCTTTTAAGCTTTTTTCCTTCTTCTGACTTGATCAATCATTCGATTGAAGCTGGCATGCATCATCTCTTGCCGATTCTCCTCATAAACTTTTCCATTTTTTTTTTTTTCGATTTCTCTAGTTTATCTTGGGTCTCCGTAGACGACCATGTTGCAAGTAGAGTGCTCGTTTCCTTCGCATTTGATGTCTGACATTTCTTGTGTTTTTTAATGTTGTTATTATAGAGTGAAGAAGTACTCCTTGCTGCAGACTTGCATTTTTTGCTCTGCTGTTATTGTTTAGAAAATTTTACCTGGTGACAAAACCACCCTCTGCCCCCTGATGTTATCGGTTCCTGCATAGAGACCAGTAAGCTTTTAGGGCCGGTGCAGAACTAGTTTTTCGGCCCCGGAACGGCCTTTTCTGCAGTGGAAATGCACAGAACAGTTTTAGAATTCATATCAGCTCAGGACCACACCCCCTGAAACATGTCGGTGGAAAAGGGCTAACACTAACCTGTTGAGATCTCTTCCTCTAAGCGCTCAACCTCCTGGCCTTTTGTGAAAGGACAGGCAGCTTTTGGCTGCACAACTGCGCATAAACGTCAGGTCAATAACTCACACAGGGCTTCATGAAGAGCAGAGTTTAGAGTGATTTTCACTAGTCATTATCTGGTTTAATGTGTTGGTTAATGCCTGAGATAAGGTTAATGGTTTTAAAAAGCCTGCCAAACCATTAAACACAACTGCACAGTTTCTGGGTGTAACAAGAGCGCTGTTTATAAAAATTATTCTTTGTTTTGTTTTTCACTTAAATCATATATGACATTCAGAACAACACTACCATGTGGTATAAATACTTTGCAATTTCAATAATATATCACAATATATGCTTTATAGTAATGGCAGTAATTTTTCACTTTACAGTTCTAAGAATTTTTAACAGTAAATACAAAAACAAACAAAATATTTATTTTAATTTTTGGGGTGAAATGTGACCTGGACATGTACTTTGGTCTTTGTAAGATTAGCACACTACTTTAAAACACTGAAGTGAGTGAGCATTTGACTTAATGTCATGACGTAGTTTTTAGTCCACTGCCCCTTTTTCTCTTGCTATGTGCAGCATATTGATAGTTTAACAGAATTGATAGTTTGTGGTTCTGATTACATTGAGAAGGGTTGAGACCGATTACCTGTCCCTGATTGCCAGAGTAGTGGGCTGTCTCTCTCTCTCTTTCTCTCTCTTTCCCTCTCTTTCCCTCTCTTTCCTGTTCTCTCCAAATCTGTAACACTGTGCCCTGCTGGCACAGAAGCCTGGACAGACATACTGCTCATCACCCACAGCGCCTGCCAAAACACTTCCCTTGTTTAAAAAAGGCAAATGGAGGGCAATGACCCTTCAATTTTCCATCTCTCACTCTATTTCATGAGTGTCATGCCAGGGTCTGATGGGAAATGCATGTAGTTTTTATATCAGCTTTTATTTATTTTCCTAGTGCATGTGTTGCTATATACAGAATAGCCACTAATCAAATCACCAATCTAACAGGCAACTAGCTTTACTGATTCATATTTTTCAAGTAGTATGTACCAGTTCAGCATTAGTGTTTAATCGACACCCCGTCACTGAGGTTTGTCGATGCCTTGTGTGCTCGGTCGATCTTATGTGCTCTGCCCACTGCACAGAGAGGCACAGCAGGCATTGCATTGCCCAGCCCAGGGCCTCTAGCCACATGAACAAAAGATATCTCCACTCCTGTCCCATCAAGCTTTGTTCTGGCAGTGAAGCTTTCTGATTAGCTGTGGCAGCTGTGGTCATTGGCCAACAGGGAGGTGTGCCCAGCTGGCACAGGTACTACATGTGACAGCTGCTCTCAATAAAGAGCTGCTGACACTAGCTAGCCACTAGAGAACCAGCAAGCTAAAGAGGGAGCAAAAACTTTGGAGAAAGTGTGGCCATTGTTAAGTACTGTGTTGGCTTGGAGTTTGGTAGTGACCACGACCTGGCAAGTTCCATCTTAAAAATTAAAGACCTGGTATTAAAGTACCATAAAAGTAGTCCGTATACAACTTTTTGCTATTTGTTTTAAATCTTCTGCCTCGCCAATTGGTTTAATTGTTAATGCAAGTTAAGTGCAACTGAATGCATGAAGAAAAACCTTTTTATAATTATTTCCATGGTGGTGACTTGCCACGACACACTAGACAACATGCTGAGTGACTTTCCACCTCCACCAGCATATACATCATCTTCATTTATTTGCTGTGGGAAGTGCTTTCTAAAGCACATACAGTTGTGTGTGTGTGTGTGTGTGTGTGTGTGTGTGTGTGTGTGTGTGTGTGTGTGTGTGTGTGTGTGTGTGTGTGTGTGTGTGTGTGTTGGACAGCGCTGACAGGAAATCATTAGCACTGTCTGAAGGGAAAAGGTGCAGAGTGACGCACCTCTAATGGAAGCTAAGGTCGCTGTCTGCTCTGCCACAGACCCCTGGAGATTGCCCGCAGCATCCTTCAGCCTGTCTGCCTGCTGTCCCTTCCTCTCTACCTGTCTCTCTGTCTCCTATTTGCTCTTTTAATGTATGTTCTGGGAGAATTTCTTGTAATTATTATTTATTTATTTATTTATTTATTTAGTCTAGCATTGTATTGTTTTTGATTTCTTCATCACCTCTGTTGAGCTCATAAACCCTCACTAATGCATTTAAAAAAAAAATGTTGCACGTACGATCAAACTGGTGTGGTTACACTAGGATGGGCTCAGATGCGTAAGTTCAAACCGGTGCAATCTGCATTCATGCTGCTGTTTACCAGCAGAGAGAGACTGAAGCTGTTTTCATAATGAATCAACTCATATAGTATTGCGCAAATAGTATTTTCGAAATCACAATATCTTTATTTTTGTATTCGTATATTAATTTAAGTAATCATTAGTGCTGCACGATTAATCAAATCGCAATGTTAGCCTGTGCTATGACGGAAAGTGCTGAAATTTTATTAAATAAATAAGTGCATGTGTGGACGTGACAGCCCATTCTCTCTGAGAGCTGTTTGCCCATTTTCTACATCACTAATAAAAAGATGTCCAGTCAGTCTCAGTTTAGGGAGTGGCACGTGTGGGTGAGTTTCCGGTGTTCAGCGTGGAAATCAGGTGAAGATGGATGCTGAGCAGACCGACTCTGAACTGGTGGCCAGAAAAAATAACACAGAAACACAGATCACAGCTTGGTGATATGTCTTTATTTAATCAATAATTAAAGTTAATATATTAGAAGAGGTACTCCTTGCTGCGGACAGAAGCTGCTGCTGTTGTTGTTTAGAATATTTTACCTGGTGACAAAACCACCCTCTGCCCCCTGATGTTATCGGTTCCTGCATAGAGACCAGTAAGCTTTTAGGGCCAGAGTGAAACCAGTTTTTCGGCCCTGGAACGGCCTTTTCTGCAGTGGAAATGCACAGAACAGTTTTAGAATTCACATCTGCTCAGGATGTGACGTGTAAAAAACCTCAAACTCCAAAACTGTCATTCTCTGTGTTTTAAATTTTTGGCCGATAATGGGAAAAACATAGTATTGTTGTAGCACTGATAATTGAATTATCACTAATAGTTTCACCAATAATTTTTTATATTGTTTCATTTTCATTAAGATTGCTTGTGCAAGTTTCTGTGATGCCTCGCACCACACTCACGTGAAAATCAGGCTTCAGTTACACTGCGCTAATGCATAAATCGTATCAAGCACCGGATGGTAGCTTAATCAAGGCCAGATATTCATCTCGCATTTGAAAAATTTTAATTGACGAAAGTTGGTTGGAAATACCTGTACAAATATTGATATCATGATAATTGCTGAAGCATGTATCATGATATCAATATGTATACGGTATTATCTGGTATTGTATAGAATAACAAAATAGGTTGAAAATGAATAAACTTTTGTTGTTCTTAATTCCAAGATTTAGTTACTTGTTTTGTAATTTTTTAATTAAAAGTTCACAAAGAAATTAACTTGGCAAAGATCTAACCATATAAGATTCAAAGGTGGCTTTCAAAAGTCTGAGTCCAATGCTTCTATTTTGCATTTATCTAATTTATTATGGTTTATTTTCATTGCAAACAAAGAAGTAACAACAATGGTAAAATTTTGATGGAAATAATTTTAGAGTTTCCTAGTAATGTGGTATGTCTTCCTATTACTGTAAGAGTTTGAGTGTTGGAAATGTTGATTTATTGATTGAAATGCTACAGCACATTAAAAAAAAAAAATCAAAGCAATTTGGTTAATAGGTTATCTAGAAATTTTTGAAATGTTGAAGTGCTCTCAATAACAATATTGTGCATGTTAATTATTGTGGTATACCTTTTTGTTGAAACCATTTTGGTGAATATCAGCTAATGTCTAGCCTGTACTTTACTAATTCATTTTAGTATTTAAGAATATGGTTATCGTTCAAATTAATTTTATTTATAATAACAGTGATTTAAATATATATATATATATATATATATATAGATATAGATATAGATATAGATATATAGATATAGAGATATAGATAGATATAGATATAGATATAGATATAGATAGATATATATATATATATATATATATATATATATATATATATATATATAATTTTTTTTTTTTGTTTGTTTTTTTTTACAAATCCTCATATGGAATAAATCAGTCGATTTTATTTGAATTATAATCAATGTATGAAGGTATTTTTGGTGCAAAACAACTGAGCGCCTGTGACAGTGTAATTTGTATTTGTAGAGATTAGCCACACATGTGTATCAGTAAAGTTGAAGTCACAGAAAACAATGTTTTAAGAGTTGCAAACTTGTAGATTTTTTTTCTCTCTCAGTTGTTTTGCACCAAAAATATCTTCATTTCAATGACATTAAATAAGTGCTTAATACCATGACATTTACTTAAAACAAAGGATACATTTACCTAATGTCACATTATGATGGTTTCATTCAGTTTGTGAGATTTTATTTTTATGGTGCCAAGACCATAAAATACACCACAATAGCAGTATAATTAAGTAATCCATATTGTTCCTGTGTTTAAGTTTTCAGAAGCCATATGATAATTTGTGTGAAGAACAGATTCAAATTTGACCCACAATATGATATAGATCTGATATAAATATAGTCGGCTCTAGGATAATTGAAATTATACTACAGGTGAAACTCAAAAAATTAGAATATCGTGCAAAAGTTCATTAATTTCAGTAATTCAACTTAAAAGGTGAAACTAATATATTATATAGACTCATTACAAGCAAAGTAAGATATTTCAAGCCTTTATTTGATATAATTTTGATGATTATGGCTTACAGCTTATGAAAACCCCAAATTCAGAATCTCAGAATATTAGAATATTACATTCAATTCAATTCAATTCAATTTTATTTGTATAGCGCCTTTCACAACACACATCGTTTCAAAGCAGCTTCACAGAACATCAGCATTAACAGACGACAAAAACTGCAACGTCCATAAAGTCGATTAATCATCATTGTGTAATTTAGACAAAATTTGATTTTAATGGTTTAAAAATAATTAAATGATAATTATATTAACTCTTTCCCTTCCAAACATGAAATCAATAAAAAAAAAAAAGGATTTTAAATACAGAAATGTCGGCCCTCTGAAAAGTATAATCATGCATATGTACTCAGTACTTGGTTTGGGCCCCTTTTGCATTAATTACTGCCTCAATGCGGCATGGCATGGATGCTATCAGCCTGTGGCACTGCTGAGGTGTTATGGAAGACCAAGATGCTTCAATAGCGACCTTCAGCTCTTCTGCATTGTTTGGTCTCATGTCTCTCATCTTTCTCTTGGCAATGCCCCATAGATTCTCTATGGGGTTCAGGTCAGGCGAGTTTGCTGGCCTATCAAGCACAGTAATAGCATGGTCATTGAACCAGGTTTTGGTACTTTTGGCAGTGTGGGCAGGTGCCAAGTCCTGCTGGAAAATGAAGTCAGCATCTCCATAAAGCTTGTCTGCTGAAGGAAGCATGAAGTGCTCTAAAATGTCCCGGTAGACGGCTGCGTTGACTCTGGACTTAATAAAGCGCAGTGGACCAACACCAGCCGATGACATGGCTCCCCAAACCAACACAGACTGTGGAAACTTCACACTGGACTTCAAGCATCTTGGATTGTGTGCCTCTCCATTCTTCCTCCAGACTCTGGGACCTTGGTTTCCAAATGAGATGCAAAATTTGCTCTCATCAGAAAAGAGGACTTTGGACCACTGAGCAACAGACCAGTTCTTTTTTCCTTTAGCCCAGGTAAGACGTTTGACATTTGAAGCCCATGTCCAGGACCCGTCTGTGTGTGGTGGCTCTTGATGCAGTAACTCCAGCCTCAGTCCACTCCTTGTGAAGCTCCCCACACATTTGAATGGCCTTTTCCTGACAATCCTCTCCAGGCTACGGTCATCCCTGCTGCTTGTGCACCTTTTTCTTCCACACTTTTCCCTTCCACTTAACTTTCTATTAATGTGCTTTGATACAGCACTTTGAGAACATCCAACTTCTTTTGCAATTACCTTTTGAGGCTTTCCCTCCTTGTGGAGGGTGTCAATGATGGTTTTCTGCACAACTGTCAGGTCAGCAGTCTTCCCCATGATTGTGAATTCAACTGAACCAGACTGAGAGACCATTTAAAGGCTCAGGAACCCTTTGCAGGTGTTTAGCTGATTAGAGTGTGACACTTTGAGCCTACAATACTGAACCTTTTCACAATATTCTAATTTTCTGAGATTCTGAATTTGGGGTTTTCATATGCTGTAAGCCATAATCATCAAAATTATATCAAATAAAGGCTTGAAATATCTTACTTTGCTTGTAATGAGTCTATATAATATATTAGTTTCACCTTTTAAGTTGAATTACTGAAATTAATGAACTTCTGCACGATATTCTAATTTTTCGAGTTTCACCTGTATACTATACAATACTTTAAAACTAGAAAGTTCCACCCAGCTTCCAGGCCATACTGATGTTAATGAGCATTATAGACAGAGAGAGCTCCATACTTCAGCTCCGTGCAGTTAGTGAAGCAGTTGCTCTGTGAGATCGAGATGTGGGGATGCCCTGATGGCTTGTGGTCACTTTAGACTTTAAAGGGTTATGGATCCCCAAAAGAAATTTTTTGAGGTGTGGTCAGATGTACAAGTAGCACATCACTGAAAACCATGAGAGCACTTATTATGTTTGTTGTTAAGGGAAATAATTTTTTTGCTCCAACAGGTTGGTTAACGTTTAGCAAACAAACCAACAAACAAAATCGGCTAACTTGTAGTGTGGTACATGCTTGTGTACTTATTAAATTAACGTTTCTGTGCCCTGTGACATAGTCCTATAAACTGGGACCTACGTAATGTTAGATATTGTTTGGATGTATGGCTATAAATAGCTAGCTAAATCGATGCTAAAAATGCTTTAAAGTTGACAGTAACTGATCAAGTTTAAATCACATTAAACTAGTTATCTTGTTAAACTGTACTTATCCTTAGGTTTGGCTGAATTAACAGTTTAGCTTTCTTGTTTTTTTTTTCCCTCTTCACATTAATGTTATAGCCTCTGCCCCTGCCGACTGTGGCATGAGGAGACCAGAAGGCTCAAGAGATGAGTCTTTTGAGTCTGTAAAAAAAAAAGTAAACATTTACATTTACATTTATGCATTTGGCAGACGCTTTTATCCAAAGCGACTTACAGATCCCTTATTACAGGGACAATCCCCCTGGAGCAACCTGGAGTTAAGTGCCTTGCTCAAGGACACAATGGTGGTGGCTGTGGGGCTCGAACCAGCATCCTTCTGATTACCAGATTACCAGTTATGGTGCTTAGACCACTACACTACCACCACTCCCAAAATGAAAAAATTAAATAAAAAAAAAAAACGATATCGCAATTTTTTGAATGATACCCAGCCCTATTTAATACTCATTTAAATTAGTTACATGTTCAGTAAAAACACATTCCATTTGTCCAGAAGAAGAAAAAAAAAAAGGGAAATTGAGTCCTATAGTTTTTATTCCAGTGATTTGTCTGATGTCATGTAATCCATCTCAGACTATGGTAGGAGGCCTTCTTAAGGCTCTAGCTTTTTGTTTTAATCCAAATTACATTTCTTGGATTGGTCTAGTGTTTGGACTGGTGATGAGAGACTGAGGGGAGGAGAAAAATGTGCTGCTTTATTCTGCTTAAAACATGATAATGAAATTCACTTAGTCTTCATCTTCTAAGTGTTTGCTATCTTTTGAGTGGTATTGTTAGATTTTTTTTATTTTTAAATCCTTGGAGGGATCTTTCCTGTATTGTTTATTTGCGGGACTGCCACTGACATGTCAAACTGATTAGGGCTGAAACAATTATTCAACGTTATCGACAACGTCAAAAATAAATAAAAAAAATTGTAGACAAAAATGTCTGTTGTCGAATAGTCATTCGATCTAATTTAACATAACATGAGATCACATTAAACTCTAATGATGACGAACGAGAGCAGTTCGTCCCTGACTGAGGAGAGGAAGAATTACAAAGCTCAAGTCATTTTTATTCGTATAGCGCTTTTCACAAAACACATAGTTTTAAAGCAGGCATTAACAAAAAAATTTATAAAACTGTAATAGCTATAAAGTCTTAGAGTGATCATTGTGTAGTTTGATTAAATATGATTGTAAATTTCTATAATTAAATAATAATTGCATTTAGAACCCCTATGAGCAAGTTGAAGGCGACTGTGTCAATGAAAACAAAGAGTGAGAGCTCTATGAGGTGCATCGGCAGGACATTTCGTTGAGGTTCGGTGGAGTCCATCATAAGTACAAGGTTCAGGGAGTGGCATATGAAGTATTTGATGTCTTACAGTTGGAGCTGGCATCAGTTCAGATGCACTCTAAACTTTCACATCTTCAGGTGATGTAGATCGCAAAGTATGAGGGGAATTATATTTCCCGAACTAAGGGGGAGAGATTGAAACTGCACCCAGCTGAGGGACACTCAGCGGGGACGTTTATCCCTCGAGCACGCATGCTGCAGCTTGATCATAAAGTGATAATGTGACTTATTGAATCATAATATATGTGTCACTGTGCATTTCTTATCATGAAGAATATTGACAATAAACAGCTTTATTAATATGAGAGATGAGTTAAAGATGTATTGAAGTGAACAATAAGGTGAGAGACTCTTCACCCCATTATACACTGCAACAAAATAGGTTTTTGATTTGTTTTGTTTTGGTTGTTTTCCTATATAAATATATAAAACTCCTTTGAAACAATGTACATTTTCTTTAGCAGCTGTAATGCAGAAAAAAGTGTTTTCTGAGAAAGTTGAATATAATATAAAAAATACAAATATTTTTAAATATCTAAAAATCCTTTAAAAAAAGATACATTCACCTGAGAAGCAGCATATAATATATTTAGACTTGCTTTTAGAGAATAGATCTTGTATATAAGTACATTTTGTCTTTACTGCACTCGCAGAAGTATAACAAAGTAAAAAATACACGTATATACAAAATACTCTTATATTTAAGATACATTCTCTTATAAATGTAAATTTCATATATGTTGTTTCAAGTAAATGTATCTTGTTTTAAGCATTTTTAGACTATTTTAAATAGAAAACTAGACAAAAACACTTGATAACAATAGGATTATTTTGCAGTGAATTTCTTTACTGAATTAAACTTAATATAAAGTATTTTTTTCCCCTTGAATTGATTGAATGTCATTTAGACGTATTTTTAAAAGATGATTTTGTCCTCTTTCCTGTTCGCAATGTTTAACCCATCCTTTTAAGGCAGGGCACAAGCAGAACAATCGGTTTAGGGCGAATGATTAATCGTTGCAATAATCGCTGAATAGTCGAATAATCGTTCCAATAATCATTCGATTAAGCGATTATCAAAATAAATGTTAGTTGCAGCCTTAGAACTGATGTTGTTTACTCTGTCTCTCAGCATTTTTGGAATGAATGGATCTCTTAAGGAAACTGGTCTCAGAACAGTTTGAAAAGCACCTTTATTTTTATCCTACCTCTGTATACAGACTCCAAAGGCAGCATTTTCCAGTTTTCTGACCCAGAAAGTGTGATTTGTTGCATATCCAGCATCAGCTGCAGAGCATTAGAGATTTTAGCTGTAGTAATCCTTAAACACTTAGGGTGCTTCTCAATTGGAAGGCTACAGCCTCCTTGGGGTGGATATCTCAGCTGCAACGTCATCAAGCACTGTCAAAGGCCGTCACAATTGTGAGGACCTTTGAGGGCAGCCTCATTTCGCAGCCTTCGTTTGCCTATTTTGGAGGATGCATCGGGTGTATCTTTCATGACCTTCAATCACTCATAATCCCTTGCACATGTCTTAAATTATTTTATAAAAGTGTGGAAAGTGAAACCTTTATTATGCAGCTTAATTTTTTCTCTCTCTTCAAGCTTTTATTTGCATTAGCAGCAATGACAATATAGTAGTTTAGATAAAAAAAATAAAATAAAAAATAATTAGAAGGTACAAAGCACCAAAAAATTATTAAATAAAATTAATAAAAGGGTCATTTTTTAAATTCTCTATTCTGAACCCTAGTGAGCTGCCTAGATAGCATTTTACACATCATGCTTCTGACACAAAGGCATTGTTATACATTCATTTTCATCCAAGATTGTTGACAGTTAAAGGAAATGTCAGTTGACAGTTAAATCATTTTTATTTATTTATTTATTTTGCTCTATATTGAAGCCTTTTTGCATATTGTTAAACAGAAAATGATCCAGATTATTATCATTATATATAGGCATTTTTTTCAATTATAAATAAGGCTTATCGTTGAATCAAATCAAATTTCTCAACAAAAAGTTTGGTTAAGTATGAGTGGCAGCTTAATTTAAGGGGGTTGCACACCTTTCGCATCTGGTGGATGACATGGTGTGTTCTAAAATTAGAAGCAGTTATTTTCTATGAAGGTATGCACACCACCGCTGCTGCTTACTTTATGTTGGCGGCACCAAGCAACGACACCAGGGGCTGCTCAAACTTCTGCAGTGCCACGGAGCGCAACTCATTTAGTTTTCCAATAAATTCGACACATTGTAATCAACGGATAGCGATTATATACTGTAGCCATCACAATGATATATGTATGATATACTGTATTTTATATATTTATCTGTCATATAGCCTACACAATGTATTTTCAGTTACAAATACACTCACGTAAAGGATTATTAGGAACACCATACTAATACTGTGTTTGACCCCCTTTCTACGTGGCATTGATTCAACAAGGTGCTGAAAGCATTCTTTAGAAATGTTGGCCCATATTGATAGGATAGCATCTTGCAGTTGATGGAGATTTGTGGGATGCACATCCAGGGCACGAAGCTCCCGTTCCACCACATCCCAAAGATGCTCTATTGGGTTGAGATCTGGTGACTGTGGGGGCCATTTTAGTACAGTGAACTTATTGTCATGTTCAAGAAACCAATTTGAAATGATTCGAGCTTTGTGACATGGTGCATTATCCTGCTGGAAGTAGCCATCAGAGGATGGGTACATGGTGGCCATAAAGGGATGGACATGGTCAGAAACAATGCTCAGGTAGGCCGTGGCATTTAAACGATGCCCAATTGGCACTAAGGGGCCTAAAGTGTGCCAAGAAAACATCCCCCACACCATTACACCACCACCACCAGCCTGCACAGTGGTAACAAGGCATGATGGATCCATGTTCTCATTCTGTTTACGCCAAATTCTGACTCTACCATCTGAATGTCTCAACAGAAATCGAGACTCATCAGACCAGGCAACATTTTTCCAGTCTTCAACTGTCCAATTTTGGTGAGCTCTTGCAAATTGTAGCCTCTTTTTCCTATTTGTAGTGGAGATGAGTGGTACCCGGTGGGGTCTTCTGCTGTCCCATCCGCCTCAAGGTTGTGCGTGTTGTGGCTTCACAAATGCTTTGCTGCATACCTCGGTTGTAAAGAGTGGTTATTTCAGGCAAAGTTGCTCTTCTATCAGCTTGAATCAGTCGGCCCATTCTCCTCTGACCTCTAGCATCAACAAGGCATTTTAAGCCCACAGGACTGCCGCATACTGGATGTTTTTCCTTTTCACACCATTCTTTGTAAACCCTAGAAATGGTTTTGCGTGAAAATCCCAGTAACTGAGCAGATTGTGAAATACTCAGACCGGCCCGTCTGGCACCAACAACCATGCCACGCTCAAAATTGCTTAAATCACCTTTCTTTCCCATTCTGACATTCAGTTTGGAGTTCAGGAGATTGTCTTGACCAGGACCACACCCCTAAATGCATTGAAGCAACTGCCATGTGATTGGTTGATTAGATAATTGCATTAATGAGAAATTGAACAGGTGTTCCTAATAATCCTTTAGGTGAGTGTGTCTTTTTGTGGTTTGACAAAATTGCCCACTCAAAATTGCATAATCAACATTTCCATTTCTAATTGTTCTGCATCGACGCGTCCTTCAGTATTGGAAAGCACACAAATTAGGCTTCTAATTTCTAATGTCCGTTAATATATCAGTGCCTCAATAACGTTTCATTTAAAGCAGCATACATCTGTAATATAGGCACATATGGTTCATGTTACATCCGTGAAACCTTAAATAGCAGTCCAAATTCCAAGCTTTTAAATTACACATACTTTAAAATTAGATTCTTTTAATGACCTATTTAGCAGTTCCAGGTTGAAAAATGGAAAATAAAAAATACAAAAATCGGTATAGGCCACAGTGAGCTGTAAATTATCGGTATCTGCCCAGAAATTCCATATCGGTGCAACCCTAATTGTTGTATGATGTCAGAGGTACTGGGGGCAAGTGGAAGGGTTTGTTCAAGCTGAACTACCAGCCGTACCAGAAATACTGCAACATGTCCCCTCACAGAGTCTTTTTTTCTCCACTTCACTGGAAGCAGTTATATTCGCTAGCTGGCCCATGGATGAGTATGCTGTAAAACACATGACATTTGCAATATTGAAGTCCTTTAGTGATAAACTCCCTTTGTTAGAGCATAAAGGAACGTTCTTTAAATCAAATCCACAGGGCAAATGGGAACCTGGACTGAGGGACTTTTATGAGGACTTTGGCATGGTTGTATGCACATAACTCACCTGTCCTGGCATATTTGTCTCAAAAGGCTTTTTTCACATAATGGTTCCCTAGAGGTTCTTGTCATGTGGGCTGACACTGTGATTATTTGATCCGACTGCAATTATTTGAGCTATCCATGTACTTTAAATTCCAGTGATATATATACCCATTTAAATTAACATTTACCCGTATGACCCAGTTGACCGGCGTGTCATTCAAGGAAGATTCCCCAGAACATCATTTATTTCCTAACATGGGATGCGTATTGAAGCCGGGAGATCAAAGAGTGGAATCCCCACACTGACCTAAACATTTATTAACCCTTTACATTCGCACCTTGTGTTTGACTATTTTCACTGTTTAAATAGTGTTATTTTATAACCAAATCTTGTATGCCTGATAAGTATTGGGGAAAAACAGTGTGATGATTTTGTTCAGTTTTCTATTGTTGTTTCAGTCGAACAACTGTTGTAGTTTGTGTGCTTTACATAAATTGGGACATATGTTCATATCATTGATTGCCTGGACTGAGTGCTTTTAGGAGATTCCATAAATCGCTTGCAAGTTTTCATTCTTTCATTCTTGGAAAATTCAGTTACACTTGTAATGGCGGTAGGGCGTCTGCTTTTCAATGATGTTACCCAATCATAACAGTGGCCGTGTCTTAAAGCTGTAATACTGGTTAAATGGAGCATTTCAGATTTTAAGCTTGAATACATTATTGCCAAGGAGACCACTATCAAGATTTATCATAAAAAAGGAGTAATATTTTGGTCTGTTTTCACCCAAAACTGATTGGATCACTTCAGGTGATATTGATGAACCCACTGTAGTCTTATGGATTACTTTAATGCTGCCTTTATCTGCTTTTTGGAGCTTTAAAGGTCACACCATTCACTTTTATGGACCTACAGAGCTGAAATATTCTTCTAAAAATCTTCATTTGTGTACTGAAGAAGAAAAAAGTCCTACACATCTGGGATTGCATGAGGGTGAGTAAATGATGAGAAAATTTTCATTTTTGGGTGAACTATCCCTTTCAGCTCACATTTGTAAGAGATATAAACAAGAAGCACAGTTAAATCACTAATAACAATTATTTGTATGGCAATTTTTCATGAAGCACACAGGGTTTGTTTTTGCCTCTGTTCGTGCATCCTCTTGAGTATGGATTTTTTGCAGTGTTTGGATTCTCTGCCTGAAATCCATAGTGCTGATTAAGGCGAAACACTGGGCACTCCAGCGTACAGCTGCACTCCTCAGTGACTTCCTGCCTGTGCTGTGGAAAGTTGAAGCTATATTATTCTCTTACAGCCCAACCACCAAAGATCATCTGGTCTCCATTGTGGCTTTAGTGGCTCTAATCTTGATAAAATTAGCCTTTTTGCAAAAGTCTTTTGAGCTGGGTTTTATTCATAACCCATGTTTTAACTTCCTCTTGCCTACTTGCCGCGAAGCAATTTCTGAAGAAGATCTTCACTGTCTACAGCAGTTTAAACTCAAGTGTTGGAGTGATGGCACATCTTTTATCATCTTTACATCTTGCTTTAATGAACTCTCCTCTGCTTTGTTAGGACTGAACACAATACTTCACCCCTTTTATTCATTAATTTATTTTAAATAACAACTAATTCTGCCGTTAAGTGGGAGACAGAGTTCTTTAGTTAAATATGTGCCATTTTTACACAGCACAGTTTAACAAAAGCAGAAGAATCTGCAATTTTACACTGTTAAACACAAAGCTATTTAATTTCTGCTTTTGATGAACAGTCTTAAATCTGTTTTATTTCCCCACCTCTGTTTCTCAACACAGTGTATCTTGACCACCTGTGAGAATGGTTTTGTTTCCATTCAGAACCACATTTGATGCAATTAATTGAGCTCTTGATTAACATAATGGTTGAAATAGTTGGGTTAGTTCAAAATTAGAATGAAAATATAACAATTATTTCATGTTTTCTAATGCAGCAGCTAAAAAAAACACATGGTTTTAATCTTATTCAGCAGTGTAGAATAACTTGGCGGCTGTGTTGGATATTTTTACGCACTCCCATTTACGCACATTATTTTTCAATGCAAGTTCCTTTTATCTCTCTCCCTCTTCATTTAACCACCTCGCCTCCACATATTTACTTAGCTCTCTTTGAAACATGAGATGAGATGACCTGTATCTGTGTTTATTGTGTGTGGTTTGAGTAGGTAATGTGAATACTAATCAAGGCCTAGGCATAAACAAGCTTTTAAAATCAACATTTGCTTGTCACACTGTGGCTCCAAGGGCGTTCCATTTGTTCATTTAGTTGTTTTATGTGGCAATTTGTCTTGACCTTTTGATTGCATATTGTATGGACAAAGTGCATAGACTAATTCATGCAGACACATGCACTCATACACACAAATTCATTGCCTCCTGTATACTGAGCACTATATTTCTTTGACTTCCTGTGCTTTTTAAGTGGCTTTGACTCTTGAGTATGTGCTATCAAAATGTGTTTGTGGTAATCAATATTATGCCACAAATGCTGTCGATTGAGCTTAATTTCTATTAAACCCGGAATATTCCTTTAATATTAGCTTGTGGTTTATAGAACTGTTGTATAAAAGCAATATTATATTTCTTAATTAACTCAAATGTAGCCTAGAGAAACTCAAGTACATGAAATGCATACAGATAAAAAAACAGACACAAGACTGGTTCATGTTTTCTGGCAGTGCATTGTCGCCATTTTTCAAAGACAGATCCCTGAGTTGCCATTGTGGTTTGCAGGTACACAAGTAAACACACATTCATGCTGCCTTTTGTTTATGCTACAGGAGTTATCCTCTGCAGGCCAAACCTTACACCTCTGGCATCATCTCTTGCTTACTGTAATAGATATCAGCTGTCATGAATGACCAGTGATCTCCCTCTGCCAGCTTCCCTGCTGTATGACCAATTCTCACATTCTCCTCTTCCTTTGCACTACATCCTTCTTTCTAATTTTCTTTTCCCTCACCTTCCTGTGTCACCTCTCTGTCCTTCTTTTCACGTTTCTCATGTTCAGCAAATCTTCCCTCTTCATGGACTACCAAAAAGGACATCTCTGTGGAGTTACCTGTGGAGTTATGTCTCTCTTACTTGCCACTTTGGTGGGTGACGTTTTTTTCAGGGCTACTCTGAGCTGTTGCCAAAGGAAATGTAATGGTAATCACGCCTCTCATAACTTACATCTGCATCTGTGCGGAGCGAATGAAGCGTGCTTTCGCTTGTACGGCCTCAGCGCACACCAGCGAGATCGCCAGATCTATGGAACAGCCAGGGTTGCCACCCGTCATGTAAAATACGGGATCATCCAGTTTTTAAAGATGAAAAGTTTAATTTGTCCAATATTTTATACTGGTCAGATGGCGTCATGGCGAAATCATTCAAGATCGTTAATATAGCCTAATGTTGTAAATGTTACCTAATGCGGGTAAGGGTCCGTCTAAAAAGTCCACACATTCTGCTAAAATGTCCTAATACTGTCGCCAGTGTGATAAGGGACCATCTGAAAAGTTCACATAAGTGACAACTGCCATCACAAAAAACATCTATTAGACTTTATTTTTATTAGGCTTCAACTGTGAAAGTTGTATTTAAAAGTTTCAAAAGGTCTTTAGGCTATTAGCTTTTTCATAACAAACACTACAGTTTATTTTTTTAGAAAAGAATATCAACATTAACCTAACCACAGTAATGTGAAGCCACCATGGTCTTACCTAATGGCCTTGTCATTACAAATGTCACAGTTAAACAATGGTAGAACAATGGTAAACTTTCATAGGCAAGTATCATTTGAAGGGGCTGAAAATTCCATGAACAATGGAAAGATAATTGACAAATTTTCATCCTGTTCTAACTGGTGTTTGCCTTTGGATATTTTATAGGTTACTTAAACCAATAGGCCTGTGTCCTGCTGAACTCTTAAAATAAAAAACTTATAAACTTAAAATGAAATGTCCAAACAAATGCATGCAGTTACATTCTCCAGTTATCTTTATAATTTTTTGTGAAGTGGGGGATTTTGGCTAGTGAAAATGCTGAGTGGCTAGTGATTTTGGAAAACTACTAGCCACAGTGGCCGGTGAGCGAAAAAGTTAATTTCAAACCCTGATTATATGGGGGAAAGTTCCAATAAAAACGAATAGTGACTGATGCTAATATTATGCCTAACATCATCTTTGTGTTCCATGGAAGAAAGAAAGTCATACGTGTACAAGAGTGGATATGGGATAGGGAGTAAATGATGATAACATTTTCATTTTTGGTTGAACTATCTCTTTAATACTCTGCCTCTTTCTTACATACAAACACTTCCATGAAATATCCACCTGCCCTGCTCACTGTAAAATGATTTCTGTTTTTACCTTGACTTGTTTATCCTACGTATGTGAACTGTGGCCTTTGTTCTCATGTCTGTGCTGGTCTTATCTAATCTCCCTGGTTCTTTATGGCACCAAACACAGAACCCCTGCTGGGTGCTACAGCATGTCACTGCTTGTGCCTGTCAGCCATAGCAGCTGCTGGGAGCGAATGGCCGATGCACACTTACTGCTCCCCTCCTGTTGGCACAGGTTATGATGCTGTGCTAAATCGGCACTCTAGAGCACCGCACATGTTCCTTTTTGTGAGATTATCTATGATTATGATAAATATAAGGCACTTGCATCAATGTATATTAATTACAGTTCTGTGTTCTCTATTCGGATAATATATTTTTCAGTTACTGAAAATGGGTTATATTTAAGCAACAAGGTACAAGAGGATGTGCTCTATTCTGAATATAGTCACAGTTTGGTAGGATTTGTTGTTGTTAATTACCAAGTCACTTACAATGGAAGTGAATGGTGCCAGTCATTAAAATACACACATATAACCACATACACACGTATACTTTTATAAAAAGTGTAACCACAGTATGTTAACATGTATAATGTTTTGATCAAATTAGGGATTAATAATAATAATAAAAAAAAAAGCATTTACTAGATTACAGGGTTTACTTGTGTCATGATACCATGCAGTTGTAATATTGGATAGCCTATATGAAGTTGTAATATTGGATGTAACTTTACACAGATAAGATTAGTACGTGATTTTATCACACTAAAATCATGTTAACACAGCCTATGCTTTACTTTTGAAACCATATTTATTTTAATGTTTGTGGACTGGCACCATTCACATACATTGTATATTGCCTTACTGTAACTGTGAGTCAAAATATTGTTTTGTTAATCGCATTAGACCACAAATGTTGTTGATTGAGGTTATCTTGAACAGAACCATGAACATTCTTTTAAAGGGTTAGACATTATACCCCCAACATCTCATATTGTGTCTGGATTATTCTCAATGGTTATTATCGTTACTGTAATAAAATCACTTTTAACTGTATTACATTTGCTGTATTCTTTTATTTAATTTAACATAAATGTCAGCACGTACAACAAATAATAGCATGATAAGTACTTTAAAATGTAAATATAATATGATCATTTTTCACTGCATTTTATACATGCACTGAGATTTTATGCAGGATGGTAATCAGAATTGTTGTCAATTAAGGGCTTATTTCTGAAATATAATGTCACATTGCGTTAAGATGCTTAAAATACACCTAATTTTCTTTAAGCGAAAGATCATTTTAAATATTATACATAATATAGTTAAAGAAATATAATTAGTTTCTTTTGATTTTGGGGTGAGATATGTTCTGGACATGTCCAAGTTTAGTAATATTCACCCATATAGTTGTTTTAAAATGTTCGAATAAACTGCTTCTGAATGACCAAATATGATGGATGATATGTAAACCATGTATGTAGTCAGTGAGCAACCAGGTTGGAAGGAGTGTGCAGAGTGCTTTGCAGTCTTTGGATCTCTGCAGTTGAACTATGTAGAATCTAGGCAGTCAGGGCAAAGCAGGAAAACCAAAAATAGAGCATCTGCTTTGAAAACAAGCTCCATTCATGATAGAGCAGTGATGAGAGAGTACGTTGGACCATGAGAGAGTAAGAGAAAAAGAGTGCAATCCAGACAGGTTACAGGTAAATAAACATTTATCTGCATTTCTTTTCCACAAAAGGGTCCATTCAGACAGAACTGAGTTTAGTCTGCTTTTCAGTGGACATGAACCTCCACCATAATGAACACCTTTAGAACTTTAGCACTGCAGATAAATGCATGCAAACCTCATGTCTTGAACAGATGTCTTGGAACAACTTTATATTATTTACGTTTCTCCGTGGTGCTATATATACATATTGTTTACATAATGTTAAGAGAGGAATGTTGAGGACCAGAACAGCTTGAAAAGAAAAGCCCATACAGATGTTATGGTGCTGCTTAGTCTCATGTGTGCACGGTTAAAGCAGTTTGGCATGGACAAGTCCATCTCTGAGCTACGCTTGGCTGCACCTCGGCACTTTGCCAGTAAGCGGCTTTGCTGCTCACACCATCTGCTCCAACCTTTTTTTTGGGGGAAAACACAGCCCCTCTCACACCAGTATTAGCAAGATACAGTGATAATAAGCTCTCTGAATAGCCTTCTCAGCTCTCTTCAAGTTACATTCTTCTCCAGTTTGATGGCCATATTGCAATTTTACAGCTTCATCTAAGGCTTGGACTTTTACTAGATCTGCAGATCCTTTATGTCTTTAAGAAGTGTCTGCTTGTTTTTCAGCAGCATTAAAGGAATGTTCCGGGTTTAAATCAAGTTACGCTCAATCAACAGCATTTGTGGCATAATGTTGATTACCACTAAAACATTTTTTTCTTGCCCCTCCTTTTCTTTAAAAAAGAAAAGCTAATATTGAGGTTACATTGAGGCACTTGGGGACAATGAAAGTGAATGTGGCCAATTTTTGGAGGGTTTAAACACTTAAATGTGAAGCTTAAAATTTTAGGAAAACACTTTCATTCATTCTTCTGTAAAACTTGTGAATTATTTGAGCTGTAAAGTTGTTTAAATTGTAATTTTTACAGTCGTTTTAGGGTTTGATGACATTAAATCGTCATGGAAACAAAGTTGTAAAATTGGCTAATGAATTGATTAGTAAGTGATTTTATCACACTTAAATCATGTTAACACACATTGTTTATGTCTTATGTAGGGGTGGACGATATACCAGTAGACATGATAAACTGGTAGAAATTTGGCAACCGGTATATATTTTGGATTATCATCTGTATAGCCGTTACGAAAAACCGCCACCATGTGCAAGAAATGTGCACTTCATTCTGTTCACGTAACGTACGCGGTACACATTCTGTTGGAGAAATGGAGGAGGAAGGCGGAGCAGCTTTACCTGAGACTGAGAAAATCTAAGAATCAGGATTTTTCAGGTACTGTCTGACAATTTTTCGGTGGCCTCCCCATCAAAATTTTTGGCCACCAAAACAAATTCAATGACATTAATCTCGCGTTCTGAATATGTTTCTCATCAGACACACGCATCTGTGTTTCATGTGATTTTCACTTGTGCTATTTCTCTGAATCAAATTGCGTGCGAGACCAGCAGACTTCCCGATTGGGCTCCACAGACTCTTGCGCTACTCAACCTGGTTTCTTTCTATCACAGCACAAACTTCAAAACTTGCATGACCCAATTTAATTCTACTGAGTTGAGTTATTGAGTGCTATGGAGGAATCTCAAATGGCCAGAGAGTCTGACATTCTAACCAACACTGAGAAAAACGGCTAAAACAATGTGTCATGCCCCAAGAATTATGTCATCTGTCATTTAGATTTTTTTAAATATACATCACCCTTTGTTTTTTTTACTCTGACTGTTTGTCAAGTTTCACATAAAGAGAAAATTATAAAGAGGAAATAGTTTTCATTTATGTAGTATTTAATTAAATGACTGGATGTTTCAAAAATAGGCAGAACAATATGGTTGTTTAATATATAAACCAATTTGTATTATTACTTTTTTGTGAAAATATTAACTATATCATGATATATATTGTTATTGTGATATAAAATATCTTGATGTAAGATTTTGGTCATATTGCCCACCCCTATCATGGCTATACTTTGGACCAAGTGAGTATTTTAATGTTCAAACATTTTCCTCCATTCACTTCCATTGTAAGTGCCTCTTTTAGCTTTTTTTTTGTTTTTATTTTTTTTAAGAAAAAGAGGGAAGAGTCTAAATAATTTTTTGTGGTAATCAACATTATGCCACAAATGCTGTCGATTGAGCTTAACTTGTATTGAACCTGGAACATTCCTTTAAAGATTAGCAGACTGTAGTGCAAGTTTCAAAAGACAATAGGTGTTACATTTTCTAAAGACAACTAACATGATAATACACAATTCCGACTCTAAAAATCGAATTAGATGACCCACTTTCAAAATAGTTCTAAAGTACCTGTATATGCACCTGTGAACGCACATTAATTGAATTCTATATTAATGTCAACCTTTCTCCTAATGAACTATATTACTTGGCAGAGAAATTTTTTTTGTGATTATAATTGATAGCATTGTTTTATTAAAGTAATAAGCTGCGAGAGGCTGAGCATCACAATGATTTTACCATGCTTCATGTTGTGCCTAAGTATTGGCAAAAATACTAACTCATAGTTATGCCAAAACTCCTCAACACAGCCTGTTTGCTTTTTAAAAATTTAATTGTCTACGAATTGTGCACGTTTGAGTAAATAAGAGAAGAGTGAGATTGCTGTTGTCATGATCTATCCAGTTGGTTGTGTATATGTTTCAGCTTGGCTGGGTGGATTTCTCTAGTACTGTTCCTCCACAAATGCACTCCTTTCTCCTCTATGTCCTCCACACATTTACTGCACCTGCAGTTCATTAACAGTTCAGCAAGTGAACTCAGATGACAGGAGCATAGCCAGCCTTTAACTGCAATGCAATCACACTAAAATAGTTCCCTGTGGAGCACTGATCTTGGAACTATAAAGAAAGTGGTTGTGACAACACTCAAATGTTTATCTCTTCTTTTTTCTCTCCATGAGTCTATGTATTTATATGTCAGTATATGTCTGGTCAGTGTGAACTGGGCCATCTGTAATGAATGCGCCTAAGGAGAGGGTGGGTAATTCTTACAGACTAAGATTAAGCACTAAGTCTGTGTCCGAAACTGGAAAATGCTGCCTTCAGAGGCTGTAAATGTAGGTAGGATGAAAATAAGGTGCTTTTTCAAACTTAAGACCAGTTTCCTTAAGAGGTCCATTCATTCAAAAACGCTGTTGGTTAAGCCATTAACCAATTAGGCAGCAAAACAGCAAGTCAGCTGCTTACTTTTCGGATGGAGCCAGTATGTCTAGTTTGAGAATGTGGCCATTCTGACCTTACAGTGTGTTGCCGGACTAATTTTGCCTATTATTTGCCTAGGTTGCCTATTAAAGCCTGTAGACTGATTTTCATGTGAAGGGAGTGGGTTGCTTTTGTCGGGAAAATCCAAAGGATGTGAAGTTTTAGCCTTGCCTCAGACAGTGATAACTTCTCTTACTTTATTCAACAGCGATAACAAACTGCAACACTAGGTAGCATGTTTAATAGAGATGGAATCCAGCAAACATCTGGCTCCCAGCACAACACTGACTCCTATACAAACTCTGAGTTAAGGCAGGTGCACACTGAAATTTTTTGGCCACGATTCTGCCATCTGAGACAAATTTCGGGAACCCTAAAGGATTTCTCTCGTCGCAGGGCAAAATCGGCAATCTTACAATGTTCAGAGTTACATGTTCACAGACGGCCGATTAATAGCCTTTGCGATGATCTTCAGCCTCTGGCGAAATTTGGGCAGTGTCAGAAACTTTGCATCGTAGCCATATAGTGTGACTGCTATTACGACGGCCAGATGAAATATTCCGCTCTTCTCTCACAACCTGCCCTGTGTTTGCACCACCGTAACAACATTTGTGCCCAGTTATCACTCTACTCAAGCACATTCAATGTTTTTTCTTTTCATTTTATATAATACCTTTTAATAAACAAGCAGAAAATACTTGGAGAAAAGTGTAACGTCAGCAATATGAAAGCATTATTCTCTGAATTAAATAAATAGCTTACAAAACGAAAATAAATAAATTATTGCATTACTTTCTTTCCATTTATCATGCATTTTCTTTACAACGTTATTTAAATTACTATTTTACTTTTAATAAATTTACTTTAAACATCTGTAAACTTCTTTAGTTAAGAATTACATCACTCCAATTTATTTATAAATAAAATAGAAAGATTGAACCATTTATACTGGTAAGTATTTGTGGGACGTTTTAATCCAAATCAGCAAATACAGTTGGGTACAATTATAGAAATCTACATTATTTTTGTGCATCATCCATTGGGAATTTTTTAGCGCAATATATTATCAGCCTTTATGAATTTTCAACATTTTGCAGGGCCGATTGATTACTAATCTAAAAGAGGAGAAAGATGTACTATAACCTACCTTTTTTGTTTTCTCCAGTGTGAACAGAGAAGTTTGTAAATGTTCATGCCACAAGTCTTTTTATTTCCACAAAGAATATTGGCTTGTAGTAGTATTAGCTCATTATTACTGTAGGCTACTTCCCGCACTCACGTTCATTCTCAACATCTGTACTTTTCTGTATTTGTGATCAAGCCGTCTTATTATATGCCTATGTGACAAAATCCATCTTTCTTGAAAATGTTAGCCTATGCTTGTGATGGAGTGGTATTGGAGCAATGGAAATGCTGATGTCCTGACTTTCAGGGAGAGAAAAAATTATCCTCCGTTGTGGGCAAATTGTGCCTTTCGCTTCTATTCCGCAACACTCCCATAACGTGAGTCACGTTCACTGATCGGGATGATTGGGACAATATGTATGTTGTGAAGTCTGACATAAGGTCGCACAGTGTGCCATGGCAATATCAATGCATTCATATCATACAGTCTGACAAGTAACAATCATAAACAACTTTTATAAATCGCACAGTATGCACCCGCCTTAAGCCAAAAAAAAAACAAACAAAAACATTTTCAACTGAATCCCATCTGGCTAAGCGGGAACGTGATCGTGGTTGAGCGAAAACTAGAGTGAACATTGGCAAGGCATTTGATTCTTGGAGGGACCTTTGTTCGTTTTTGGGGATCAAGCTTGCATAACTGCAAAACATGTGAAATAAAGTTATGCTACTTCATCTGTCAGTATGATGCTGGTGAATCACGTTGACTCTTTGTACGTTACATCATTGTTTTGGCCGATGCTCAAGTTTTTATGGAGTGTGTGCACGAGTGCGAGCACGAGCAACAGTGGCTGCAGTTCACTTAATGGCCACAGGTGACATTAATAACAAGGGTTTCTGAATCTTACATACTGCACCTTTTAAAGGGATAGTCCATCCAAAAATTAAAATTCTCCTGTCTCATTATTGTTCATCAATTTTAAAAACTAAATTATTGCTATTATTGACATTGTAATGTTGGTTAACATTATATTTGAACTTGGAAAAAGTTCAAAATGTTGGAAAAAATGCAATTCTAAAAATGTATGAAATGATGACTATTTAACATTTATACAAAGTTGAGTTGAACTCTACTCAACTTTGTTACATCACTCATGGTCGCTGTGTCACCTAAAAAGTCTCAAATTACTTTTGGTCACCTATTATCATTATGAATGTGCCTTCAAGTACCACACAGTTGTTTAACTAAGGCCTTTTGTTATAAGAGCAACAATAGCTCAGTTATTTTGATGGTAGTGGTTACACAGGAAACGTGGTCAATAGCTGTACCTGCTTGACCGATTAAAAGAAGTTGTAGTTCCCCATTGTTTCAGTTAAAAAATCTAAGACAGTCTTGACAATGGATAATGCACATGTTGTTTTCAAATTTTGCAGAAATGCAGTCTAGACGTTATCAGCAATATTGGACATCAAAAAACCTTAATCGGTCAACCACTAAATCACCATGGCTTTACCTGCAGGACTATTCTAATTTGCTTGTTTGTTTACTTCCCAGGGGGCCGTTTAGTGTGGTACGACGATGCATCAACAGGGATACGGGCCAGCAGTTTGCTGTGAAGATTGTGGATGTGGCCAAATTCACCTCCAGTCCCGGCCTCAGCACAGAAGGTAAGGCACTCAATCACAATTATCCTCATTACATGGTGATTATGTGGAGATTTAATCAGCTGTGGCCTTTTTGGAGCTCATTGTTTTCTCATGAATAGGCAGGGTACGAAAATAACTTTTTTTGCCCACCAGCCACAGTGGCTGGTGCATGCCCAATTTTACCAGCCACTTTGATTTTTAACCAGCTACTTTGATTTTTCCATATACTTTATAGATGATATATTTCTACTGTACATTATATATATCATAATGGTAGATTTGTAACATACACATAGAGGCTAAAAAGTAGACATGTACAAAAGAGAAACTTCTTGTTCAAGCACCATCTCTGAGGCTATTCTTAATTATGACTACACATGACCTGAAGTCCCAATGTCACTGTAAACCCTTTGCTTTGTATGTTCACGTATACAGAAACAGATATCTGGAATTATAATGTCAAAATACAATGAAGCTGCAGAATTGGCTTCACAATGCATGTAAAACACAAACTGCTCCATGGAAATAAAGCTAACTAAACTCAGTGCACCTCCTGAGATGGTCAGAGATAATTTTCCGAGTTCACATAAACAACACCATTCTAGCCAACTGTGTCCACACAACTGACAGAGAAGAAAGAGATAAAGCATGTGAAATGCATGTGTTCAACGAGAAGCCATTGCACTGTGTGTGAGCGGCAGAGCGCAACTGAACCTCTGAAAACACAGAGAATCAGGCATTTCTTTTCATGTCACTCTGAGACGTCTTACAGGTTGTTGGGCATATGACCAAAATTACCTGTCACTGCACAAAAAAGTGCCCACATTTGGTAAGACTCAACACTTTTTCAGGACCTTTGGTCAGGAAATTATGATGCCTTCTTTTTGGAAAAGCCTTCGTGTTGGGAGTGTGCCTTGAAATGCTGCTGAAATAGTTATTGATTTGTATGCTGTATATGAACAGAATTCATTGGGTTTAATTCACCTCTATAAGGGCTGCAATGTTCAGTTCATTGTGACAGCCTGTTGCCAGTAGTCTAAGAATCCAACACAATCATGTAAGACTCTACTTGTACTGAGCAGTAAAGCATGCAACATTGGAATCAGTTATTGTAATTTACCACTTCTTTTGTGTCCATTCTTACACACCTTGTGACTATGACATTGTAGCTGTACAGTACAAAAATTATCCAAAGGGAGAGCAAGCTCGCACAAGCGCACACACACACACACACACACACACATACATACACATACATCCCAAAAGCACACTAACTGCATCCACATTTATTCCCAGAAATACAATTTAAAAAAATAATTCTTATCTTAAGTGTTTTCTGTACAACTGAAATGCAGCATTCATATTCTGTTCCAAAATCTGCCTGGACTTCTAACACAGTGTCCTAACCAGGCACGAAGTAACAAGTGTCCAAAAAAATTTATTGTGTCATGCCTGGTTAAGATACAGTTTAAGGGGCTGTTCTGACAGAACATATTGCTCTTAAAAAAAGCTAATGCATTGCAACAGTTAGAACAGAATGTAGTTTTTCTTGAGACATTGCTTTTTATAAGTTAACAGTCTTTCTAACCTGATACAGCATCCAAGAAAATGAGCACGTCACTAGATGCAGAAAAAAGAGCAAGACCTGGTGCTATGGTCATCCATCTTTCACATGATTGCATACTGCAGAAAACTGTTGCATACGTTACAGAGCAGATGGATTCAAAAACATCAGTGTGAACAGCCCCTAAGAGTGGCAGCATTTTCCCACTTCATTCCAGTCCAACTTCAGACCTCTGCTTTTACCATCATTTTGATCCTCTTGCACCCAAATCTGTGTAATCTGCATCTCTAAAAGAGCACCTGTTGTGGAATTTTTATATAGCTTTGAATAAGGATGCTAGCAAATCTGTACTGTACTACTGTATGTATAAATGTTCATGGAAAGTCATAAAAGGGATTCTAGCGTTAGCAAAATGTTTACATCTGTATGTAAGAATCTTTATATTATATATCTATATTATACAGACCAGGGGTCGGCAATCTATGGAGGAGTAATCAACGACAGCAACAGGGAAAGATGAGTAGACCATTTTATTTAGATTAAATTCCGCACCTGCATTCCAATCTACATCTTGATTTAATCCTTCCTCATGATCTCGCATGTTTTCATGAGCTGAATTGGAGACTAAACAAAAAGTTGAAATGTGACAATACTGCAGAATACCCAACAGACTCATGCAACGCGTGCATGCAAGTCATTAGTGCATCACGAGCTGGTAGCGCTTCGCGTTTAGTTAATCCCATAAGCAAACATGCTTGCTTTGCTTCACTTCGGTCAGGCTACTAGGATTCTGTGTTTTCTTTTGTTTCTTTTTGCTTTCAGAACAACACGTGATGTAATAAGAAAATACCACTATTAATTCTTGTGATTTCCAACCCACCAGTCACACTCAAAATAAATAAAAAAATGTCATTAAAACACATTTTTATCCACTCCACAGATTTCATATTAGCAAACTATAGTTTTGGTAAGTCATTTAGGACACCTACTTTGTGCATTTTCACTTATAAGTCAAGTCAAGTGGTTTTTATTGTCGTTTCAACCATATACAGTTAGTACAGTACACAGCAAAACGAGACAACATTCCTCCAGGACCATGGTGCTACATAAAAACAACAAAGGACCAACACAGGACCACATGAGACAACACAACAAAATAAAATACCTATATAAAATACCTATATATACCTATATAAAGTGCACATGCAAACATGTGCAAAGTTCGGGACAGTACAACAAATTACTGACAATGAACAGGACAATAGACACAGTGCAGCGCCGACCAGTACTCAGTAGTGCAAAAACGTAAACATAACATACTTTGAGATAGTGTTCTATGCACATAGCAGTTATTGAGGTAGCAGACAGTTATAAAGTGACAGTAATTAAAGTGCAACTCAGGACACGTGTGTGTCAAACAAGTCTCTGAGTATTGAGGAGTCTGATGGCTTGGGGGAAGAAGCTGTTACACAGTCTGGCCGTGAGGGCCCGAATGCTTTGGTACCTCTTGCCAGACGGCAGGAGGGTGAAGAGTTTGTGTGAGGGGTGTGTGGGGTCGTCCACAATGCTGGTTGCTTTGCGGATACAGTGTTTTTTGTAAATGTCTTTGATGGAGGGAAGAGAGACCCCAATGATCTTCTCAGCTGTCCTCACTATCCTCTGCAGGGCTTTGCGGTCCAAACGGTGCAAGTCCCAAACCAGGCAGTGATGCAGCTGCTCAGGATGCTCTCAATAGTCCCTCTATAGAATGTAGTGAGGATGGGGGTGGGAGATGTGCTTTCCTCAGCCTTCGAAGAAAGTAGAGACGCTGCTGGGCTTTCTTGGTGATAGAGCTGGTGTTGAGGGACCAGGTGAGGTTCTCCGCCAGGTGAACACCAAGGAATTTGGTGCTCTTGACGATCTCCACAGAGGAGCCGTCGATGTTCAGCGGAGTGTGTTCACCTTGTGCTCTCCTAAAGTCAACAACCATCTCTTTTGTTTTGTCGACATTCAGGGACAGGTTGTTGGCTCTACACCAGTTCGACAGCCGCTGCACCTCCTCTCTGTATGCTGACTCGTCGTTCTTGCTGATGAGACCCACCACGGTCGTGTCATCGGCGAACTTGACGATGTGGTTCGAGCTGTGCATTGCTGCACAGTCGTGAGTCAGCAGAGTGAACAGCAGTGGACCCAGTGCTCAGTGTGGTGGTGGTGGAGATGCTGTTCCCGATCCGGACTGACTGAGGTCTCCCAGTCAGGAAGTCCAGGATCCAGTTGCAGAGGGAGGTGTCCAGGCCAGGCAGGTTCAGCTTTCCAATCAGGTGCTGGGGAATGATTGTGTTGAATGCTGAGCTGAGATCTATGAACAGCATTCGAACGTATGAGTCCTTATTGTCTAGGTGGGTGAGGGCCAGATGGAGGGTTGTGGCAATGGCATCGTCCGTTGAGCGGTTTGGACGATACGCAAACTGTAGTGGGTCTAGTGAGGGGGGCAGCTGGGTCTTAATGTGCCTCATGACGAGCCTCTCGAAGCACTTCATGATGATGGGTGTAATTGCGACGGGACGGTAGTCGTTGAGGCAGGACACTAAAGACTTCTTTGGCATGGGGATGATGGTGGTGGCCTTGAAGCACGTTGGAACGACGGCGCTGCTCAGAGAGATGTTGAAGATGTCGGTAAGAACATCTGCTAGCTGGTCTGCACATCCTCTGAGCACTCTGCCAGGAATGTTGTCTGGTCCAGCAGCCTTCCGTGGGTTGACTCTACATAGAGTTTTCCTCACATCTGCCGTGGTAAGACAGAGCACCTGGTCGTTGGGAGGAGGGGTGGTTTTCCTCGCCACCACATCGCTCTGCACTTCAAACCGAGCGTAGAAGTCATTCAGCGCATCTGGAAGGGAGGCATCTTTGTCACAGGCAACTGATGTTGTCCTGTAGTTGGTGATGGCCTGGATGCCCTGCCACATGCGCCGCGTGTCACCGCTTTCGTGGAAGTGACTGTGGATTCTCTGGGCGTGTGCGCGCTTTGCCTCTCTGATTGCCCGTGACAGTTTGGCCCTAGCTGTTCTTAGGGCTGCCTTATCGCCTGCTCTGAAGGCGGAGTCTCGGGATCTCAGCAGCATGCGCACCTCCGCAGTCATCCACGGCTTCTGGTTGGAGCGTGTGGTGATGGTCTTGGAGAAAGTGACATCATCAATGCACTTGCTGATGTAGCTGGTCACTGATGCTGTGTATTCATCCAAGTTGGTTGAATCACCATATGTTGCAGCGTCCCTGAGCATGTGCCAGTCAGTACACTCAAAACTGTCCTGAAGAGCAGAGATGGCTCCTGCTGGCCAGGTTTTCACCTGCTTCTGAAGCGGTTTTGTGCGTCTGACGAGCGGTCTGTATGCTGGAATTAACATAACAGAGATGTGGTCTGAGTAGCCGAGGTGGGGACGGGGCTCTGCCCGGTACGTGCCTGGGATGTTTGTGTAAACAAGATCAAGTGCGTTCACCCCTCTCGTTGCAAAGTCCACATACTGATGGAATTTAGGGAGCACTGTCTTGAGATTCGCATGGTCGAAATCTCCGGTTACACTGATATAATTGACTATATTAGTGTAACGCAGTTCAGTGTTAAGGAGGAGGTGAGAATCAGCTTGACAGTTTAATAGATTAATTATAAACGTAACCAAAAAGACAAACACACACACACACAGGTGTCGTACCGCTGTCCGCAAATCTCTCTGACGCGCTGCCGTCTCCGGTCGGCCTTATCCCTCTCGGGTGTCCCCTGGGGGTGGGGGGGGGGTCAGCATCATGTTATGGGGGTGCTTTGCTGCAGGAGGGACTGGTGCACTTCACAATATAGATGTCATCATGAGGAAGGAGAACTATTTGGAAATTTTGAAGAAACATCTCAACACATCAGCCAGGAAGTTAAATCTCGGGTGCAAATGTGTCTTCCAAATGGACAATAACCCCAAGCATACCTCCAAATTCCAAATTGGCTTAAGCACAACAAAGTCATGGTATTGGAGTGGCCATTACAAATCCCTGACCTCAGTCCGATAGAAAATTTGTGGGCAGAACTAGGGCTGGGATAAATGATTATTTTTTAAACGATTAATCTAGCGATTATTTTTTCGATGCATCGATTAATCTAACGATTCAATTTTTCCAGTCCGATTCGATTTCGATTCGATTAATCGACTTGTGACAACACCGGTAATACCGGTTTCATCGGGGGTGGGGGTGTATAAAATGTTTAAAAAAAAACATTTGCCGGGAGTTTGATTGACTGGCGATCTGATCAATCAATCAATCATAATACGCCATTTTTGTCCGACAAAGTAGTCAGGAGAGAGAAGATTAACGTCGGTGGATTTGAATTTGAATAATGGATTGTAGGCTACTGTACTGACATCTTTCCGTGGATAAAACGACAGTCCTTCTGATGTAGGCTACATTCATGTTTAGCCTATTTGATGCTATAAATTAACCAAGGAAAAGATGATCGGTTCACGAGCAGCTTTAACTGAGGCAATCTGTCACGACACATTAAAGAGCCACAAAATAGTAGGCCTATTTATGGTTTAATTTTCTTTGAATGACCAAATTTGAAAGTTGAGACTTTATTAAATGTTATCTGCTTGGTCCTGTCTGTCAGCGCGTTGTCAGTGTCCTCTATGTATTTTTCACGACATTCCTAGCTATAAGCGCATTATTAATATCTATAGCTGAAAACTTTAGGTGTCGACAACGTATTATAGCCTACTCCAACATCGAGTGCAAAGTGGGGAGTTGAAAAAAACTTACGGTGCTCTGTCATCTGCAGCTGCAACCGGGTGGCGCCTCTTACGGTGCTGGTGCATTGCCGTGGTGCTAGAATGGAAGGCCATCTCCATTTTGCAAAGACGACATATCACGGAATTGTTTCCTTTTAAATTAAAGAATTCCCATACTTTAGAGGAATGAGTGCATGCCGCCTTGCACTTCTGATAGTCTGAGGAGCCACTTGTGTTTCTACTACTTGCCGGCGCCGCCATCTTTGTTTTGGGTCCGACGAATCGATGCACATATTTTGCGTCGACGTCATCGATTACGTCGACGCTGTTGTCCCAGCCCTAGGCAGAACTGAAAAAGCGTGTGCAAGCAAGGAGACCTTAAAACATGACTCAGTTACACCATTCTTTCTGGAGGAATGGGCCAAAATTCCAGCAACTTATTGTGAGAAGCTTGTGGAAGGCTAACCAAAATGTTTGACCCAAGTTAAACAATACAAAGGCAATGCTACCAAGTACTAACAAAGTGTATGTAAACTTCTGACCTACTGTGCATGCGATGATAGAAGCAAAAGCTGAAATAAATCAATCTCTCTACTATTATTCTGACATTTCAAATTCTTAAAATAAAGTAATGATCCTAAATGACCTAAATGACCTGAAAAACTGAGTTTAAATGTATTTGGCTAAGGTGTTTGTAAACTTCTGTCTTCAATTGTACGTGAAACATGATGTTAGTGTGATAAAATCACTTACTAACCTTGTCTGTGTAAAGTTATAGCCTATTTTACCACTTTGTTGCCATGACATTGTAATGTCAACAGACCTTAAAATGACTGTAAAAATTACAATTGAATCAACTTCACAGCTCACATAATACACAAGTGTTACAATCATTCATTTAAGTGATTTTGTAAAATTCGTAGTTTCACATTTCAGCCTTTTAAACCCTCTAAAATTGGCCACATTCCCTTCCATTGTAAGTCCCTGACTGTAATCGTCTGTGCTTTGTTTTAAAGAAATAGAGGGGCAATTTCTAAATGCATTTTTGTGGTCATTAACATTAATTCACAAATGCTGCTGATTGAGCTTAACTTATATTGAACTATGAATATTCATTTAAGATCACTTTGCCAACTGTGAGCTGCCTGTGAGAAATCCTTTCCAAACTCAATATAAAGATTCTGTGGTTAGGACCAGGGTCTAAGGGTAAGAGGTAATAATTTTCAATCTTGCGAATTTTTATTAAGGAACTGATTAAATAAATGTATTTGACATTTGGATGAGACCGTTTCTTTTTAAATGGTTTGAAAATCATTAGGATAAAAATATCCCATCCAGGGTTCCCTTAATGTAATTTCTGACATTGCAACCACTGGTTCGTTTGGGAAATCTAGTGTTGTAGCTGCAATTATGACATACACTATGCTATGGATGCTTTCACACAGCATTGTAGCTCTTACCTTAAAACATTAAGGAAAGCCCACGTGATTATCTATAAAATATTTTTTACATATCGCCTAGCCCTAATATATTGTGAAAAATACATAATACATAATTCATACTTGACACATGTAGTGTAGACCATTCTTTTTTGTTCTTTGTACCTATAAAGAACATCCATTTCTCCTTGTTCATCATGCTTTCTGTGTTTATATCTTTGCTGAGTGCCTGGGACTGTTGAAGTTGCTAATTTTTATTCCATCTACTTCAAAGCTGAATGATGTGTTCACGTGGCTATTTGCAAGTACTAGAATAGCTGAAAAACCTTCCCCTCAACACACACAGCATGCACTGTATGGCTGCTGAACAACACAGTGCTTTTCTCAGTAAGAATTATGACCGTTCAGTAACCCCCTGTCATTCGTCATGTGTGTTCATCAGCAGGTGCTTTGAGAAGGCAGCGGTCATCCAGGGGTTGCAATCAAAGTTTAGCGGGATCTTCTTGCTCTGGGAAAAAAAGGCTCCCAATGCTTGGAGCAATCTGTCTAGACCCAGAGGAAATGCACCCTTTTAGAGGCACAGTGAGATGTGGGATCCTTTATTGTCTTCCCTGCGGGAGGTCCCAAAGACCCCAACATTGCACACAAGAACAGCCAAGCGTTAAGCATCATAACTATTATAAGCATCACCGCTGCTGAGCTCTTGCACTCTGAAAGCCCTCAAGAGGTTATTTCAAGGTTACTATTACCTCACCATTTACAACAACAACAACAACTTACATTTATATAGCGCTTTTCTAGACACTCAAAGCGCTTTACATAGTATAGGGGGAATCTCCTCAACCACCACCAGTGTGCAGCATCCACCTGGATGATGCGACGGCAGCCATAGTGCGCCAGAACGCCCACCACACACCAGCTATTGGTGGAGAGGAGATGGTAGAGTGATGTAGCCAATTTAGGGATGGAGATTATTAGGAGGCCATGATAGATAGGGGCCAATGGGGGGAATTTGGCTAGGACACCGGGGTTAACCCCCTACTCTTTACGAGAAAGTGCCCTAGGGATTTTTAATGACCACAGAGAGTCAGGACCTCGGTTTAACGTCCCATCCGAAAGACGGTGCTTTTTTACAGTATAGTGTCCCCATCACTATACTGGGGCATTAGGACCCACAGAGACCATAGGGTGAGCACCCCCTGCTGGCCTCCCTAATAATTTAGTTACCCTTCTTTAATTTTTTTTTTTTGAAAAGATCGTTTTGAAAAAAAAAATCAAAGCTGTTTTATTCAGGATATTTACAGAGGAAGGCCTCTTAACAGCATGTGGGAAATCCACAATAATAATTTAAAAGACAGTGAATCATGAAATGTTTCATTCACAAAGCTGCAGAAGCTGTTAGACAGGGTAAACGTTTTTTACTCTGAGGATGATATCAGAATGGTTGGTTTCAAGCTCCATTTTCTTTTTTGTTCAAAGTATTTTGCTATTTTTAAAAGTTACTACTTCTTGCAGGTGTACTGATGGGGTAAAGGTTTTTATTTCAAAGATTGTTTTAATTAAAATTCAGAAATACAAATGCAGCTCTTTCGGGTACTTTATGGTTAATGCTAAAATATAATATACTGTATATATGATGTATGGTATATCGTTACCTGGGTCAAGAAAGGATTGAGTCTTGACTTGAAATTATAACTTTTACATTTTCTTTTGTGTGTTTAGTATATTTCAATTCAAAATTGTGACATTTTGCAATCTTATACTTATATTCAATAGATTTTGGTACTTTGTTCAAGAAGAACTTTCTGGTTTACCTCATTTTAGAGCCATATAAATAGAGTTGAGCAGTAGTTCCCAAACTTTTTACAGTGGCGTAACCCCCCAGGCATTTAACATCATTCTGCGTACCCCCTCTCTCACACTTAGATTATAGTCACACAATGTATTTTGAAAATGTGCACATATTTACACTTTGTAAAATAACTCCCTTTATCAAACATATAATTTGTATACAACCAATCATATATATTTTGAAGAAATGGCACCGATTATTCAGGTGGGTATGCTTTATATGACTTGCATAACTCTGCAATGTTTTGTTGTATTGAGAGAGTTTGAGTCTTAAATGGTTCTCTACGCACAGTTTTTGTCTATATATGTTCTTTATGCTAGTTAGTGCGGAGAACCCACAATCACAAAGGTACGTTGTTGTGAAGGGCATTATTGTCTTTACAGCGCGATACTCTGGTGTGGCAGCGGGGGCGTGGTCAAGCGCCCGTCCGGGAGAGGAAAGCGGTAAGGGCGCTTACACCTGAGCTAAATTATGCCTAACACCTGTCTCTAATTCCATTGAGCACGAGGAGAAAAAAGCAGACTCCGAGCCTCCAGTCGAGAGAGAGAGCCCAAAAAGCAACTCAGTGTGCCATATGTTTGAGTCTGTGCTATTTGTAAGACCGCAATTAAAAAGCCTACCTTCAGTGATTTGAACCCCGTTTCCTGTGTCCTCCTTGACCATCCTTCCTGTAACGTTGCTACATCTGGATAGACAGGATACTCTGCATGCAAGGCTATCCAGAAATCTTATAGTGACTTTTGTGTGAAGTCAATTTTCAAGGAGCCAATTGTAGAGATTTCAATGAGACTTTCTTGCTCAGAAATGGTCAAGTGTGCTGTGGAGAATGGATGGCGAAGTTGTTTGCATTGTCCATCTCTGGGAATTATCTGCACAATTGCGCTGCCAGCTCAGAAAGGCGGTTTATTATGTCACACCTGACTCTGTCAGCTCATTCAGATGGGAAAAACATCACCCAGATAGGCCAGTATTGTGTGCCACTCTTCGTCATGCAAGCGGTGACACAATTCAAAAGGATGGCCGATATAAAAAGATTTTAAGTTTGTCCCTCAATTCACATTGTGCAATTCACGTTGTGCTACATCAGTTGATTCATCAGTCTGTAAAGCGTAGAATTCGCTAGCTTCTATGCGAAGCAATAGTTGTTTTAAAACATCTTCTGTCATATCAACGATGCAATGTGAAACAGAGTTGTCTGGCGACGGCATCCTCTGTGTTGTTTATTTTGGCCTTTTCCCCAAGCATTACACTAGCTATATCAGCCGCAGCAGCAAGAATAAAGTCATCCACAACAGTAGTTTTCCTGTCTTAGCCACTCTGTAACTTGCCATGTAGGATGCTTTCAGACCCTTCCTATGTAGGTTTTCTGACACTGTTTATAAGGGACTTTCTACTCCTGAGTTGTCTTAAATGTCTTTCAAAAAATCAATTTTTCTTCTTTTTTCAAAGTAGCATGCTTTGTTTCTAAATGTCTGTGCAAAAATGCTGGTTTCATGCAGTGCTGGCAAAAAATGACACGCGGTAAGATGTGCACATAAGCGTGATGCTTGAGTAGATGCAGTTTTGACCAAAATATGGGGTAATTTGATTGGATGTCATTTATTTGACCTTTATGACACTACCATTTTGCTGTTTGTACATTAGAGGGGGCACAATTTATTGTGAGAAATACATGAACTCGATTTGAATGTTTTTTTAAAGTTAAATGAATGGTAAATCTCAGCATTTTGTTTGTGTACCCCCTCTGCAACCTCGTGTTCACCAAGGGGTATGTGAACCCCAGTTTGGAAACAACTGGAGTAGGGCATAGACACTAGGGCTGCACGATTTGGGGGAAATGTCATATTGTGATTATCGAGTTTAATATTGCGATATGCGATTGCGATATAATAAACAAATGGTATCATGAGTCAACTTGCTTGGTTATTAAGGAAAATGCACAAATAGGTTACTGATAATGCTGAAATTTTTATTTTTCAACTTAAACATACAAACTAGCAACAACAACAACTATAAATGCACAGTGTTTTCAAATTAAAATATTTTTACAAAATTAAAAATCTGCAAACTTGTTATTTTTTATCTAAGCATTACTGCAAACTTGTTATTTTCTCAATATTACACCTAAATAAAATAGAACAATAAATAAGAACATACAAATGTTCACGAAAATAAGATTGTCCAAACATACAGGGACATTTAAGCAGGATGTAACATGTACTTTGTATAAACTCTTTTGAAAAGGAAACTGTTTATAAAAGTGTGGTTCACTCAATCAAACCACTAAAACTGTTGTTGTTGTTGTTGTTGTATATATATATATATATATATATATATATATATATATATATATATATATATATATATACACACACACACATTTTATTGTTGTTGTCATTTTAGTTGTTATGATGATCTCGTTATGATGACGTTGCAAGCTGCAGACAGCGGGGGTGAGAGACGAGCGTCTCCGTGTTAGAGTGCGTATCAGCCAGTGGAATTTTAAATCTCTCTCGTTCTCGACTCGCACTCAGATTGAGTCTCTTCCGCGACTGGTTGAAGCAGCTCTGACCGCACCGAGAATGACAGTTTTGGAGTTTGTGCTTATTTACATGTCACGCTCCCATATCATATTAATTTTAATTAAGGATAAAATAAAGATATATCGCAAAGCTGTGATCTGTGTTTCTATCAGACACTGGAGCTGCAGACAGCGGGGGTGAGAGGTGAGCGTCTCGGTGTTAGTGCTCATCAGCCCGTGGAACTTTAAATCTCTCCCGTTCTCGACTCCCGCTCAGATTGTGTCTCTTTCGTGACTGGTTGAAGCAGCTCTGACCGCACCGAGAATGACAGTTTTGGAGTTTGTGCTTATTTACATGTCACGCTCCCATATCATATTAGCTTTAATTATTGATGAAATAAAGACATATCGCCAAGCAGTGATCTGTGTTTCTGTGTTATTTGTGTTATTTTTTCTGACCACCATTTCAGCGTCTGTCTGCTCGGCATCCATCTACTGATTTCCACGCTGAACACCGGAAACTCACATGACCACACGTGCCACTCCCTATACTGAGACTGACAGGTCATCTTTTTATTAAAGATCTCTCAGAGAGAATGGGCTGTCACGTCCACACATGCAATTATTTATTTAATAAATCACAGTATTTGCCGTCATATAATCGCACAGGCTGACATTGCGATTGCGATATGATTAATCGTGCAGCACTAATAGACACATTCGTGTCAGTAAAAAAAAGTAATCTTAAGGTGTACTTATGGTGTACCTTGGTTTCGCCGTGTTTATCGATACTCAAAAACCTTGCAGTCTAGCTGTACAGGTGATATGAAGTTATTGACATATTCTTAGCTTGTTTTGCATTTGCACCTTGGGAAATATTTGAGTGTTCACATTTCGTCTTCTCACACATTTCTCGCACTTTTTTCCAAATATGCATAAAATGTTTTTACATATAATGTTGAATGGTGGCATCTAAGTTTTGACCTAAAAAAAAAATCTTTAACATTTCCAATTATTTTTACATCCCGTTATATTTTTCTTGGGGTTAGTTATACATCAGACTCTATGTTGAACTTATTGGAATGTTGGTTTGAACATATCAAATGAAGTAGCCTTAATATATAGCATAGTTAATTAAATAACAAGTAACAATTGGGTGCTTAGTTACAGCTAGGTTTGATGCTGATGTCAATGCTTCATAATTACTATAGGCCTGTCTTCTGAACCAATTAGTAACATCACAGTATCAATTCTGAAATTTCCTACATTAGTGCTGGTGGTGAAGAGTAAAAAGTCCTGTCTGGCTAGCTAAATCTAATGCTGGGCTCATGCAAATATATTGCACAGTGCTATAACCACACCTCTGTAACCATGCCAGCAGTGGGATAGACACCGCCTCACTTGCTCTGTGATTATTGCAACACTTAAAAGACAATTAGCATGTTCAGCAGCCTGCTATAATGAGCCATCCTGCCACCAAAGGATGACATATTGAGCCAAAGAAAAAACTGAGAGAGAATGAAGACTTTCCAGTTCTTGTTTGGCACCGCATTCCAAATTGCAAGACTTTAAATTGGATACTCTCATCTCAGACACTGAAATGCTAGATATTTTGCAGTACATTTTGATCACTCTCTTATTGTCATTTGGACCTAATTGTAATTTGTAGCACAGGCAAGTATCACAATTATTTTTGTTCATTCTTGCGATTAGGAACAAACCTTTTTGCTAAAAGTTTCCACAAGTTTTCAATTTCCTGTCTCCAGTGTTTTTACTCACATCTGCTTAAATTCTAGCGGGTTGTGTAATGTTTAAGGTATTCAATTTGTAAAAATGGTTAAAAAAAAACATGTTGATATGAGATGACTTTTCTTTTTTTTTAATATATATATAAACAGTGAACTTGAAGCGATGGTTTAGTTACGTTGATATCATTACTTATTCTGAGTTGTTATGATGAAATTGGTTGTTGTTCTCCTCTGGATCACTCGTTTAGGCAGTATTTAAGCCCTGAAACCACCAGAAACTCCAGAATTATTGACAATAGATGTTGAAATGCTAATCTTGACTTGCCTTCACCTCACAGCAATTGGCATTGCACAACCTTAATTTGTGTTTTGATGAAGATTGAAAGTCATACACATCTGGGATGGCATGAGGGTGAATAAATGATGAGATAATTTTAATTTTTGGGGGAACTATTCCTTTAACAGTATATGGAAATATATATATATATATATATATATATATATATATATATATATATATATATAGAACAAAAATAGATAAAATATATAGAAATATAGTATATAGATAAAGTTTGTCGGAACTCTGTCAAGTTTGGGTCAGTCTGTTGCAAGTACAGAATAACCGAATAGTGATTTTGGTATTCAAATAGTGGCACGTCTAACAGTTAACCGAATGTTGACTATCTGTGCACATCCCTTGTGGACAGGTACTAATTAAAACGCTGTTGACTTGGACCTCTCCATCATGACACTCTCCAGGGGCTGAGAGATCAAGGGAAGTGCATGTACAGTATGTGTGAGCATGTTTGTGTGTGTCATCAGCTGCCTTTGGTGATGATAGAGCTACATTTTGTGTGTGGATGCTGCTCTGCAGGGAAATACATTCAGTCTCTTCAATCTATCATCACCTCTGAATCACACGCTGACTGCAGCTATTACTCTGCGGCTGCCCATATATATATATATATATATATATATATATATATATATATATATATATATATATATATATATATATATATATGAGCGTGTTAACACAGCGATTTCTCTGTAAATGTTGTGAATTTCACATCACTGTGTTAACTCCCACGACATACACTTGTTTGGCTTCCGTGTAAGGGTGCCCACACAAGTTTACATTGCCTCACGGACATTTTGATGATATGCCGGTCAAATATATCGCCTCTTAATTAGTCAAGTTGAGGAAAACTGGAGGCAGTCTATGTAACTTAAAAAATGACATAATCAGGCCGTATAGAATGCAACATATTATTATTAGCTTAACTTTCAAATAGACGAAAAAAAATACATGAACGTCCGATTGATCAATCAACGCCAGTTGTTTTTTACTGTGGTTTCACACACATTCACTTTTTCAAACATTGAGGCACGGATGTACCTAATACAAATAAATAAAACATCTCCAGTTAACTAGCAGATCATTCATTTAGTCCGTTATTAAATAAGAGATCTAGCGCTAAAATCTGTTGTTTTTGAAATCAAGCTGAGCTGTCGTGTCCGCTGCTATCAGTTGCATGGACGACGCGCTGCGCGAGTTGCGCAATCTTCACTAGGACGCGCGTTTCAATCTATCGCCGTTGCGGAGACTCTCTATTAATTCCGGTGAAATCACAAAATAAAATGCACACAAACGTGTCCCTGCTTGATATAGACTGTAACCATGCACTGATGAACATAGGCTATTCAGTTTTGATGATAGAGAAAAAAACTGCACGAATGCGCGGATTAGAAGCACTGATCTATCTATAATGAGATGTTCCTGATTCACCATCGTCTGGCCTCTGAAAAAGCTTTTAAAGCTAGTCTGCCTGGGCCTGGCCATATTTGAAACGTCTCACTCAATCGTTCGTTGTTTAGGTCTATATTGCAGCCGTTTTAGGCATGCGCTTTATTTGAAATGCAGCATGCGATGTTGTTTCATAACTTTCAAACGATAGAGCCTGTTCCTTTATAACATAGCAAGAGATCGGTGTATTTTTGCTTTATACATTTTAGGCTTATTCTCAAATTCAGATTGTGTTAGGGGGACGGGATTATTAGGCAATTTTAATCGGACAATTTGACCGGAGAGATTTAATTTTGTCGGACATTTAATTTTTTTACCGGTCAATGTCCGGTAATTACCGGACAACGGAAACCCTGCTCAGAACATTGCAAATTAACTGATTTTAATGAGGATGGTGTGTCGAAAGAACATTGGAAAAACACTAGGGTTCTTGAAAGCAATGCTCCGGAACTGCAACCAAAACTTGAAGAAACGTTTGCTGTAACACACTCTATCAGTCCTCTATTGACAATTTGAATAGACTGGCCCCAGAATTTTATTTTTTTATTTTCGCATGATTTCAAACTGAATGTATTCAAACTAGTACTGGGAAAGTTAACGTGTGCATTTCAGCTATTTAATATTTTTGTTTAACACGTTAAAGGGGTCATGAAATGTTATTTTTTAATAATTGTATTATCTTCATTGAGGTCCACTGATAATGCAAGTACTCAAAACAGTAATTATTTAGTAATATATGATCATTTTCCACGCTGTCTCTGGCCCTCTGTTTTGGTCTCAGCGGCTCCTTTAAACTTCAACGTAAATGTCCACTGTTATGATACTCAAATACTGCCATATACTGTATATATTTGAAACTCAATCGGAAGAGAATGAACAAGCTCCACAATGTTATAAAGCTAAATTTCACGGTTTACACTCAACACACACCCAACACATTGCATCTGAATTAAACTCTGCACTTAAGAACAGCAGCACCATAAACTATCAAGCAGTCATGACATTTGAAATATTCACAAATTAAATTGTTTACTTACGGACTTGCGATCAAGTCCAAGTGTTTTTAACTGCCCCATCCTTCAATAACAATTCATTTGCAAAGCTTGAATCGTATTATGACTGGTTCACAAGCAATCTATGCTGATATGAGCCACATCACAGTACATAGTCCAAAGCACGATGGAAGAGATGCACATCACCAGAAACACACCAGAACTGTTAAAGATGTCCATCTAGTGTATGTTTACACACACCAACAATTAAAAGTAGGGCAGATGGGCGCAAGAATGTGTCCAGGGCCCATATGTTTTCAAAACAGCAAGAGGCAGATCAGCTGAATTAATATCTTTTTCTAACTTCACACATCATCTTTCAAAAGTGGTACGAGATACATGACAACGGTCAAAGACATCTTTCTAGTGCAGGGGTCGGCAACCTATGGCACGGGTACCAGCATTGGTATGTGGAGGAGTAATCACTGGCAGGCCAGCAATGTTGAGACTAGTGTGTAGACTATTTAATTGAAATAAATTCTGCACCTTCATTCCAATCTACATCTTGATGTAATCCTTCCTCATGATCACGCAGCATGTTTTCATGAGTTGAATGGGAGGCTAAACAAAAAGTTTAAATGTGACCAGACTGCAGTATACTCATCAGACTCTGTAAAACTTCACATGCTGGATCATCATTTTTTTGTAATCATCAGGTTTTGCACAAAGGTTTCACACAAGCTGTTATGCTGATAATATCATTTGTAATGTAAAGTAAATGATTAAATGAACAAACCTAGTTACCTTTGTACAATGTTTAAAATTTCACATATATTTGTACCCACTTTCTGTGGCTTAATACATACATTCATTTTCAGGAGGTACACGCTTTGCTCGACAGCACATCCTAGCACAGAAACTGATTGTGTGGAGTATTACATGCTTATTCGTTATGAATGACGCATGTACCAGTCGTAATAAATACGGGAATGGATTTACTATACTTCAACCACAAGGCATGTGAGAGATACAGGCAAACTGTGTATCTCTTCGCATCGCCTGTAAATGCACAACTACTGTCGTCTGAACCAGTTTCAAAAATGGAACCACCCAAGTGTGACCAGTGTGCGTGATATAAAAAGGACCTGGCCATTCAGCATGCTGCAGATAGGTATATTTGTAGAGACTGAACAGAAGCCAGAGAAAATAATAGTTTTGCGATTTTTTTTTGTATTTTTTTTTTTTTAATTTTATTTATTTATTTATTTTTGAAAATCTCAAATGAACAACAAATGAAACTTCAGCATTCCATGATTTTATAGCATGTATGCATACACTTGATTCACATATGAATACCGTTGTAGCATCTAGACCAATCAGACACACAATTATTCATTATTTTATGAATAAACCAACTGATGTCTCAAGACTGTAACAAGCAAAGGTCCAAGTAGGCCCAAGCCGACTCCGTTATGTCTGCTGATCATTATCAAACCTTTTCACTGTCTTTGCTGACACAGGGTCCAGCAACTAGTGGACATAAGTGACATTCCAAGCAGGGGAGGTTAGCTGCATTCCAGAGCAATCTTGCTCCCATAGGAAACAGAGACAAAGCCCAGAACAACAGACCTTCATTAATTTATAGACAAACTATTCTATAAATTAAAATGTATATCCCCAAGACATTGTGTATAGGATCATTACTGTCTTGTACTGTATACTGTTTTATGCATGCCTTATTACCGAACCACCAGATAATGTAGAACTATTGGTATGATGATTGCTATCAAATTATACCTTGTGTGACACCCTGCACATTGGTGTACACTCAACTAAAGGATTATTAGGAACACCTGTTCAATTTCTCATTAATGCAATTATCTAATCAACCAATCACATGGCAGTTGCTTCAGTGCATTTAGGGGTGTGGTCCTGGTCAAGACAAACTCCAAACTGAATGTTAGAATGGGAAAGAAAGGTGATTTAAGCTATTTTGAGCGTGGCATGGTTGTTGGTGCCAGACGGGCCGGTCTGAGTATTTCACAATCTGCTCAGTTACTGGGATTTTCACGCACAACCATTTGTAGGGTTTACAAAGAATGGTGTGAAAAGGGAAAAACATCCAGTATGCAGCAGTCCTGTGGGCGAAAATGCCTTGTTGATGCTAGAGGTCAGAGGAGAATGGGCCGACTGATTCAAGCTGATAGAAGAGCAACTTTGCCTGAAATAACCACTCGTTACAACCGAGGTATGCAGCAAAGCATTTGTGAAGCCACAACACACACAACCTTGAGGCAGATGGGCTACAACAGCAGAAGACCCCACCGGGTACCACTCATCTCCACTACAAATAGGAAAAAGAGGCTACAATTTGCAAGAGCTCACCAAAATTGGACAGTTGAAGACTGGAAAAATGTTGCCTGGTTTGATGAGTCTCGATTTCTGTTGAGACATTCAGCTGGTAGAGTCAGAATTTGGCGTAAACAGAATGAGAACATGGATCCATCATGCCTTGTTACCACTGTGCAGGCTGGTGGTGGTGGTGTAATGGCGTGGGGGATGTTTTCTTGGCACACTTTAGGCCCCTTAGTGACAATTGGGCATCGTTTAAATCCCACGGCCTACCTGAAAATTATTTCTGACCATGTCCATCCCTTTATGGCCACCATGTACCATCCTCTGATGGCTACTTCCAGCAGGATAATGCACCATGTCACAAAGCTCGAATCATTTCAAATTGGTTTCTTGAACATGACAATGAGTTCACTGTACTAAATTGGCCCCCACAGTCACCAGATCTCAACCCAATAGAGCATCTTTGGGATATGGTGGAACGGGAGCTTCGTGCCCTGGATGTGCATCCCACAAATCTCCATCAACTGCAGGATGCTATCCTATCAATATGGGCCAACATTTCTAAAGAATGCTTTCAGCACCTTGTTGAATCAATGCCACGTAGAATTAAGGCAGTTCTGAAGGCAAACGGGGGTCAAACACAGTATTAGTATGGTGTTCCTAATAATCCTTTAGGTGAGTGTATATATAATCCTGATAGCATGGGCTGTGTGCTTGCTATATTAATCAGTGAGCATAAAGGGTCTTAAATTAAACTAACCCCAATCATGCAAATGAGTCCGCTTCCAAACAAAGGAACATATCCCGCTTGGAAATTGCACCTTTCTTATTGATCAAGCCAGACTCAAGAGGAGTGACCTCCATCAGAATTTAAAAGACACGTTCCGCCTCTTACTCACTCTCTTCCTCTCTGCGCTACACTCACCTGCTGTAATTTTATTAAAATTTTCCCCTTTCCCATGTATGACTGATTTGTGTGTATGTCTTTGTTTAGATTAGTTATGTGTTCGTATTTTAGTTAAAAAAGCTTTTGTGTACATTTTGTGAGTTGATTGATCTGCTTTTAAATCAATGTAAATGTAGTGATTCAATCTCGGGTCCATGCTAAGGACGAGTTATTTTTGTGTGCCCACTCAAAATATCTTTCTGAGAATTGATAGACGATCAACTACGATCAAAGACGATCGCTGGACGAACAGATAAATTGATTGTAATATGAATTCAGCTACATCAAGTTAATTCTATTAACTGATCCAAATGTACATAATTATAAAGAGTTATGTTTAATTATTCATATTTCCCTTTTAAAGATATTTTGACTGTGGCATATTTTGATAAATAATCTCATCCCTGTTTCTAAAAGATTTAGCTTCAAAGCTATACCTATATGTGTAATATTATCATTATTATCTTACTGTCAATAAGCCATGAGAATAATATTATTCCAATAAGAGATTCAATCATATTTCTCTTATTAAAGCTAATTCCCTACAGTAGACATTGTGAGCTGATACATTGAGACGTTGTATTATGAATTTAATGGTGGATAATTTTATTCAGACAAATAATGTAGTTATTTGTCATTTATCTAAATAATAATGGTTGTCAAACGTGACTAATTCCATTATAAATGTCCTTACTTAGTAATGTGGAATCAGGACAGTTTAATTTAATTCCTAGCTCACACATACTATTTTCCTACACATTTTGGTGTAAAGGTACGTTGGTACTTAACCTATACCCTGTACAATTATACTACCAAATTGTATACATACAGTATCTCACAAAAGTGAGTACACCCCTCACATTTTTCTAAATATTTGATTGTATCTTTTCATGTGACAACACTGAAGAAATGACACTTTGCTACTATGTAAAGTAGTGAGTGTACAGCTTGTATAACAGTGTAAACTCAATAACTCAACACACAGCCATTAATGTCTAAACCGCTGGCAACAAAAGTCAGTACACCTCTCACTTTTTTTTCCACAAGTGAAAATGTCCAAATTGGTCCCAAAGTGTCAATATTTTGGGTGGCCACCATTATTTTCCAGCACTGCTTTAACCCTCTTGGGCATGGAGTTCACCAGAGCTTCACAGGTTGCCACTGGAGTCCTCTTCCACTTCTCCAGAGCTGGTGGATGTTAGAGACTTTGTGCTCCTCCACCTTCCTTTTGAGGATGCTTTTGAGGATGCTCCACAGACGCTCAATAGGGTTTAGGTCTGGACACATGCTTGGCCAGTCCATCACCTTCACCCTCAGCTTCTTTAGCAAGGCAGTGGTCGTCTTGGAGGTGTGTTTGGGGTTATTATCATGCTGGAATACTGCCCTGCGGCCCAGTCTCCGAAGGGAGGGGATCATGCTCTGCTTCAGTATGTCACAGTACATATTGGCATTCATGGTTACCTCAATGAACTGTAGCTCCCCAGTGCTGGCAGCACTCATGCAGCCCCAGACCATGACACTTCCACCACCATACTTGACTGTAGGCAAGACACATTTGTCTTTTTACTCCTCACCTGGTTTATGCCACACGCGCTTGACACCATCTGAACCAAATAAGTTTATCTTGGTCTCATCAGACCACAGGACATGGTTCCAGTAATCCATGTCCTTAGTCTGCTTGTCTTCAGCAAACTGTTTGCGAGCTTTCTTGAGCATCATCTTTAGAAGAGGCTTCCTTCTGGGACGACAGCCATGTAGACCAATTTGATGCAGTGTGTGGCGTATGGTCTGAGCACTGACAGGCTGACCCCCCCACCCCTTCAACCTCTGCAGCAATGCTGGCAGCACTCATACGTCTATTTCCTAAAGACAACCTCTGGATATGACGCTGAGCACGTGCACTCAACTTCTTCGACCATGGCGAGGCCTGTTCTGAGTGGAACTTGTCCTGTTAAACTGCTGTATGTCTTGGCCACTGTGCTGCTGCCCAGTGTCAGGGTCTTGGCAATCTTCTTATAGCGTAGGCCATCTTTATGTAGAGCAACAATTCTTTTTTTCAGATCGTCAGAGAGTTCTTTGCCATGAGGTGCCATGTTAAACTTCCAGTGACCAGTATGAGGGAGTGTGAGAGAGATGACACCAAATTTAACACACCTGCTCCCCACTCACACCTGAGACCTTGTAACACTAACGAGTCACATGACACCGGGAAGGGAACATTTCTAATTGGGCCCAATTTGGACATTTTCACTTAGGGGTGTACTCACTTTTGTTGCCAGCAGTTTAGACATTAATGGCTGTGTGTTGAGTTATTTTGAGGGGACAGCAAATTTACACTGTTATACAAGCTGTACACTCACTACTTTACATTGTAGCAAAGTGTCATTTTTCAGTGTTGTCACATGAAAAGATATAAACAAATATTTACAAAAATGTGAGGGGTGTACTCACTTTTGTGAGATACTGTATATTGATGTGAAAATTACTGTTAATTTGTGCATTGTGGAATGTGCTGACGTTCATATGCATCGATTAAACTGTTTTCATTTGTGTTGACCCAGATCACAAATCATTGATGTTGGTTACTATGGTGACAAAAGTTCACTGGAAGTCCTAAAGATACTCTTCCGGGGCAACAAACCGCACAGGCGCAACCTGCCAACGCCATATTGTCAACATAGTACAGCTAAGCTAATAGCATAGCACAGCACCTCTAACTTAACAAGTTACGAACTTTCATTCCCTAAAAATGCTACACCTGTAAAAATGTGTAATTAACTTTAATCTAATATATATATATAAAAGAATATTATAACATGCATATGTTTAAATAATTAAAATAAATGATGACTAACCAATTTCTTGCAAGTTCTTTAAGACAACATATTAAGTAAATATATTTATGATGATTTTTTATGTTTGTTGTAATGTATTATTTACCATAATTTAATCATGATCAATCCCGATTAATCATAGAAAACTGTGCAATTAATTAGTTTAAAATATTTAATCGATTCACAGCCCTAGTTAGAATATTTAAAAATGTGTCAGTTCCCTCCAAATAGTGTTGTTTTATGTGTGTAAGTTATCATTTAGATAAGTTCTTCAAATGATAGCCGTAGATTTGATCATTTGTTATAATTCACAAAAACATTAACTTGATCCTTCAAAATCCTTTTTCAGAAAGGCACATCTTCCTCTTCTGTCTAGAAGGCACAGAAGTAGACAGGGATAAAGCAGAAGGGCTCCTTTCGCTTCCTTCACACCAATAGCATCACTTTAGCATCTGGTTCCATTTCTTTCTAAAGCCATTTATATCCTACTCTGCACTGCCAGAAATCCATCATTGTGCACTGGCTCTTGTGTTTATATACTTGACTGGTTGTTTTGAGTGTTGGTTTGAGATATTTTACAGTTCACAAGGGTAGGAAGTGAGGTGAGGGTCTGAAATGTTTCTAAATGCTTCAGGGCTCGATCAGGATATGGTTATTTGTAGGTTAGTGGAACTGATTATTGGCAGGTTGAGTTCTGTACAGTATGCTATTCGATGCAGTAATGAGTGTTGCTATCTTGAGGACCCACTAATTAGTGCAAATAATTCCAGGCGAAAGCACAGACTATGCGTACAGAGTATACACATTTAGAAATATTGGGCCGCATTGTATAATGTTCAAGCACTTTGTTGATACACCTAGCATATGCCCTAGATCAAAGTATACTTTTGGCTTTAAATATAGGGAGATGGAATGATTTTGAAATTATATAACTTTTATATGGCCCTTCTCTTCAGTCACTTGTTTCCCACCAAGATACATAATGCAATCATGTGCTGACTTTTTGATTGTTCTTGGCAGATACCTTTAACCATTGCTTAAACAGGTAGTTAAGAGTAAAAATTAATTATCACCAGTTATATTTCAAAAGTTATTTTAAAATTGACAAAATGTATTGAAAATGTTAACTGATGAAATCATGTCAGAGGAGATTGTTCCTAATCAGTTATGTGTATTCTATTTATTATAGTTTTGTATAAATTATGTATATTGAAGATAGATAATGATATGGATGTTGTATATTCAGGGTGCAATATACATGTCAGTGTGACTGTCATCATTTCAATTTTTATATAGAAATTTAGAAGGCGGTTTAATTTAGATCAAAAGCGGTCTCAAATTCTTAAACTCTATACTATAAAAAATATTTAATTTAATCAAAATAATTAACTGTATTGACAATTAACTATCTTATTAACTAAATTATGTTGCTCAAGTTCTCTGTGTGTCTGAAGATGTTGGTCATGTAAGAGGATACCAGAAAAAAGACGCACTACACAATTTAAGAAAACGCTGGCTGTTGCGTATGGATAGATACATGTTGCAGACTCTTGTTTCGGAACATATTTTCAGGAGGGGCATAAAAAAATACATAATGTGAATAGATTGTCCATATTTTTAATTAAAGAGTATAATATTAGATTTCAGGCTCACTAACGTCACCAGCTGTGTTGCATTTAGGTAGGTATTTTAGGTATTCCAATAATTTTTTTTTTTATAATCCCAGATATGTTCATGTTTACTATTTCTTGATAATTAATCAGCACAGTTATACATTTTCTGATGGGTTATTAACGTGTGACGTAAGTGTAAATGCAGTGTGTTTACGCACCCATTTCTTGGATCACGTCCAAATAGGGCTTTAATTAATAGCACCAACTACTTTTGGATATGTTGTATGTATTCAGTCTGACTAGAAACAGGGCTAAAACATATCCCCAGAATAGGAGATATCAAAAGAAGTGCCAGGGAACCCCCATCCCCCCCCCGGGAAAATCGCACCCTGTGTATATTAATATGTAATTTATGTATAATATTACATACTTATTAAAAATGTTATCTCTTTTACTTAACATGTTTCTCTTACCCTGAGTTGTTTTGGTAGCATTACAAAATTACAAAACATGCCTTTCAGAGGTGCTGTATTATGAACAAGCGGCATAGTTTGATTCGGCACAACTAGATTGCTCCAACATCACGCTTGCAATTTAGACCATTTCGATTGTTATAAACAAGAGCAACAGTTTTATAGCATGCAGGAATTCCCTGCATTATGAATGCATTACTTTATTATTATTTTAATTATGCACAGTTTTCCCAATATATGTGCCGAATGTCCTGGATCAGCAAAATAGATTGAATGAGAGGGTTTTTCCACATATACAAGCACACAAACAAACATTAGCTGAGTTAGCCATCAGTGCGAGCCGAGCCCTCCCACGCAACTTCTCTGAAGATGGTCTTGACTGCACAGCATGTCTTTACCTCTCCTGCCTCACACCAGCTTCCCCGATGTGTGCAGAATTGTCTGCATGCAGATTGATCCGTGTCTTTGTTTTCCCCAATAAGTTGCCAAAACTACACCTGAAGAGATGGTCAACTTTGTAAATCAGGATTTGAATTTATTATATGCAAAAATACATTCAACGTTTTTACTGAACATTCTTAAAGTAGACAGCACAGATGTACACCAGACTTGAGCACTAGAGTCACCGATGCATTTAGGACCAAGGAGGTGTGGCTGCATACTGTATGTAAACATAAAAATAATACTTATGTAACATGCATTAAAGAAAGCAATGATAATTAACTTGGATGCAAACAGTGAATAATATGAATAATGGCACAGAAAGCTGAACTCTGCAGAATCATTTTTTCAATCCTTTTTTTGTTTCTCCTATGTACAGCCGCAGGGATTGAGCTCGGCAACATGAACTTTCTTCATTTAAAGTACGCTTTTTTCCCTTCAATCTTGCATGCTCTGCGTCTGTTGCAAGAAGGCTTGTGTAATCTGAGACATTATCTTTCACAGTGGGTATTAGTAATGATAATCGATTTTTAAATTCCGTAATCAGTGCATCGGAATTTTATTGTCAGATTGATGCATCTTTACACCCCTAATTATGAATATCACTGTAATTATAATGTGCTTTTTATTTGTCAATCAAGTTTCCCCAAATATTGTTTCATTGGACTAGTTACGTGAATACCTCCTTGTCTTGTTACAGTCTGTATACCAGCCTGCACGATCAGTGACATTTTCCCGGTACATTTTTTACATTGTGTGTGTAATTAGCTCTACTATGTTTTCAAGAGCACTGTCCAACTTAGGGCTTATTTAATGCCATATTTATGGCTGCTGGGAAGACATTGTAGAGCCATAAAAAGCATACTGAGATGTGAAGCCTTTACTGTTTTATGTCCTCTGGCAAAAATGGTCTCTCTCTCTCTCTCTCTCTCTCGCTCTCTCCCCTTGATTACTACATCTAATACACAGTGGTAGTGTAATAGTTCTGTGATTTGACTGGAGAATTATATACTCTATGGTAAAATTAGATGTTTTTATTAGATTACATGCACTAATTTGATTGAAAACTGTTGAGTATTGAGTTAAACGATTATCACAGTCACATCAAAAGAGAATAGTGTAATTTGATAGCGGATACAAACCTCATAACATCAGTGTAACCAAATTAACTGCTTATAACATCTCATAACACACTCACTTTGATGCTGTGAACTCTTTGTTCATCTTTATTTCCTTTACCAAGACCTGCATCAATACGTTAATGGATTAATGTTAAGTTGTTGGCTATAATTGGAGCACATGTGGGCATCCTCGCTGATGTTATACATGCTCATTTAGCATTGCGGGCAGACACATTTCAATCCAGCATGCTCTTGGTGATATTTATTTAAAGATTTTTTTAAAAAGAATTAAAAAAAAACTGTTTATATCCTCTCTGGGTACCTCGTGTCACTTCTACAAGTGACCCAGGAACAATGTTTTAATTATTTTTTTTTTTGGATCATTTAGATAAAATCCTGCTTAAAACTACACGTATTACTGTAGGCTCTCATTGTGAAAATGCATATGCTTGTCAGAGAATGGGCGGCAGGGCAACAGTCTTGGATAGGACTGGTCAGAAACACTTTCAAGGCGGGGCTTAGTGAAGGGTCAGTTGGCAACCATTTGTCACAGGCAGTCATGCACCATAACAATTGTTTTTTTTTTTTATATGTGGCTGAGGTTTTTAATTTATACCATTGTCCTTTAATTCCATATACGCACGCACACACAGCTGAACTTTCTTTAGCCTTCAAAATTACATCTACTTTTACAGACATTGCCATACATTTGTCTCTTTATATAGAGAAGGGGAGAGAGGCTTCAGGAATCCCTTTAAATTTAAAGTCTTTTCTCTGGTTGTAAATTGAGTGATTGTGAGACTATTTCACCCCTTTATGCCACATTAGTTATGCCACTGTGTAAGTGATGGTGCTCATTCTTTGGCAGGTACCATGTGTGTTTCAAAGACTAATATAATTCTTAGTGCACATATTGATTTGCATGCTTATATTTGTAGAGTGCATATATATGTTTTGTACCTTCCTCTTCTTGCCTCTATAAATGGGCAGATTGCTTGTGTTCTGATCAGTCCTTTTTATTTTAGGTATCAGTTTGATTTATTGTTTCCATATTTTCCTGTGTGCCTCTGTGTCTCATGTGTTTCTTGCAGTGGGAGGACATTAAATGTTTATGCAGTTAAAAAAAGAAAAGCATTTTCCAAAACATTGATATAGATAATGTGCAATATACAGTCGTATCTTTCTCTGACATATGAAGTATGCCTGGAATAGCTGAATGAGACAATAGCATTGAAACAATCTGGTGAAGGGCAGTCTTTTAAAAAATATACTTTGTAATCGATATGAATGAATATGTTTAATAAAAGAAGCTAAAACTATTGTATACCAACAAATATTCTGCTTGTAATGTAGTGTGTCCTAGCGGATGGTTGGATGGATGGATTGATGGAACAGGCTTACACAGTGGATTTTGGTCCAATATAATCTTGGTTTTATTAGACTTTAGAAGCTGTCGGCACGTGCACGGCACAAGAACAAACTATGATAACATAACAAATAAAAAATAAACAGTGGTACATAAAACAAAAAGAGCCAGATTACTGACACCCAGGTAATGGGTAATGTTACTTTTAAAAGTAACTTGTTATAATATTGCATTACTAAAGTAACTAAATTAATTAAAATGTTACTTTCTATGGAAAGTGTAGCATTACATTAGTTTTGCGTAAAATTTTTCTCATAGCCACTCTCTTTTCTTCTTTTCATTCAATACAAATACAGGAGATATGTAGAGACATTACATGTCAAAACAATTTACTAAACAAACATATTTAGAAAGTCTACAATCAGTAGGTCTTCAAGTCATATTTATAAAAAAGACTCAATAACTGGAATATGCATGAGTAGTTTTTTCCATCGACATGGCAGCCAACATGAATAATGTAGAATAACTATTGTCTTACCTAAAGCAGCAAAGTCCAACACTTGAACCTGCATCATATATGTCATCATATCAGTCATCTTGAGATGTTCTTCAGAAGTAGGGATAAAATTCAGTGGGGAATACCAATCTAGCTTGTTTTGAGCTGATCCATGGTGCGTACAGACGCCACTGGTTGGTCGCATAGAACTGCAAACGTGCATGTTGATACAACTTGAATGGAATAGTTTTTAATGCTACCAAAATGTCTTCAAAACTTTGTTTCATGAATCAAATTACTTGTTTATTATAGAACAAAAATGGTGAATATTTTAAGAAATTAAGACATTTTCTCTGCATACACAATCATTGTAGAATGTTGCTTGCAGCTGCTGATCTAGATTCAGCTTTTCTCATCCCGTCCTCCCAGTTACAGGAAGCTATAATACAGAGCAATCTGTCTGTAAAAAAATTGTTGAAAAAATTACTTGTCATGCACATAGTAAATGTGTAAATGACTTGTCAAAACTATAGATTGCTAATATGAAATCTGTGGAGTGGTTAAAAATAATAAGTTTTAATGACTTCAACCAAAGTGTACGTAAATTTCTGACTTCAACTGTATGACTCCTGTGGTTAAATCCATGTGTTCAGACACATTATGATAGGTGTGCGTGAGAAACCGATCAATATTGATGTCATTTTTTGTCATAAATTCTCCTCCCTGCCCTTTAAGGGGGCGATATGCACAAAGAATGTGAATCACCAAAAACAGAAGGAGAAAGTGAAAGTAAAGATTAAATTAACTGAGCTGGGAGGAGAATCTATAGTTAAAAAAAAAAGGACTTAAATATTTGTCAGTTTCTCACCCACACCTATGAAATCACTTCAGAAGACATGGATTTACTCACTGGATTTTAGAGCTTCAAAATTTTGGCACCCATTAACATACATTGTATGGACCTACAGAGCTGAGAAATTCTTCTAAAAATCTTCAATTGTGTTGGCATGAGATTGAGTAAATGATGAGAGAATTTTCATTTTTGGGTGAATGTAACAGTATATGGATGGGCAATGAGGAGGTGGGAACTTGCTGAACAGTCAACATAAATGTTTAATGATAAAAATGTACTTAAAACAACATAGAACATAAATTAACACCGACACACATGCGCAGAGACATGTGTCTTTGAACTGGCGTCTCTGGCTCTCCTTTATCTCGCTCTCCCACTGATCAGCTGATTCAGTGACGGCCGTGCCCTCATCACAGTGAACTAACCTCTTAGAGGCATGTCTTCCATTTCTCACCTCCAAACATACACTGCTCTTCACTGTACCCCAAATGAGGCATATTTTAGAGGAGCTGCCATAGTGGCAGGATTGCCAGAGGGCAGAACTACCACAGCACTGAAACATATAGTTTGATAAATGCTGCAGCAGGAGGTGAGCGACTCCCAACAAGTGTTTGGACACTTAAGCCACACTTATACCTGTGTGAATTAGATTAGATTCAACTTTATTGTCATTGTGCAAAATACAAGTACAGAGCCAATGAAATGCAGTTAAGTGCATGTTAAATTGTGAATGTCAGTGCATTAATAATTATGTATAAACCAAAAGTATGTGGACATCCGAACACCACACCACACATGTGCTTGCTAAACATTTAATTTCAAAATAAAAAGCCTCCGCTTGCTGCTGTAACTGCTTTCCACTGAATGTTGGAACTTGGCCGATAGGCTGATACAATACTGATATATCACACTATTTAATATTAGTTAATGACATTAACAATATTTACTCAAATTCACACAAAATGTCAACTTGTATAAAACTTGTAAAAAGAATTCAAACAAAAAAATGAAATGGTATTTTAATGATTGAAAGCAGTTTCTTCTGATTTCGGTTTAGTCATCAAATTTTAGTAATTTATTTGCACATGAAGAAATTAATTAGGAAGAAGGAAATAACAGTTTACACATGTAGTTTTTTTTTTTTTAAATAAACTTTACACAGCACACATGAAGCACTGTTACTTTGAAGTTGCACACACGTGCTTGTGCGGATCCAGCACGAGCAGCAATCTCCTGACAGTTTAAACGGTCTGGATCGCCTGCTTGGATTGTCACGGAGTGACCATCATGAATTGTGAATCAGAGGAACTTTTGATTCTGGCTGATAGAATACACGCACGCTTCAGAGGAAGATATTAGATGAGCGCTTGACGGGAAGGAAACGCTGGATTTTCATGAGGTTTTAATGATATTTCAATAAAGTTACAGGGAACTGTTAGAAAACATGCTTCCGAGGAAGATATATAAAACATAACAAAATGAACCACGACTGATCGTTTACATGTCTCAATAGCTTCACATTCAAGCAGGGGATTTTCAGCACTCTCAAAACATATCGGCCAAATGGAAAAATGTATAGGCATATGCGATAAATAAAAAAAGTCAGAACATTTTCCGATTTATCGTTCTCTGCAGTATATCGGTTGACCACTAATTTCCACCATTTAGAGGCAAGATCATCAGTGAGGACAAGCACTGATGTGGGTCACAGCTGTTGAAAGAATATCAGGGAGTGAGGGGAGCATCCGCTTGGTCAGATCTCTCTCTATGGATGAAAGTGAGTGTAAGTTAGGTTGAGAGAATGAGTTTCAGGAAAAACTGAGGTACGACCTTATTTATAATATGAGGACATGGCACTGCATACCACTTAAACAATACACATATTCTAATGTAAATTGTTAGTCCAAATCATGGCCTTGTGTTAAGCATATGACAGACAATGAGCAATGGTGCTCATGTGGGGGAAGAATTTTTGAGTCTGTCTTGCGTCACATTTTTTAGTCTGTTCCCTCCTTTTCTTACCAGCATTTCTTGTTCTATCTTTACTCTCCCTATAAAAAAATATTGATCTATTGGTGTTTAACAGAGTATGTATATATACAGTATTAGTGTTGTTAAAAATACCAGTACTTCGGTATCAAGTTGGCACTAAAATAATAAAGATGTAACCATACCAGTTTTTCTTCAGTACCAGTATTAAATATCACTGACTCACACATGACTGCTTTAAACAGGGCATCCACGGGTCCTTAACTTTTTTATCAGATTTTGTTTTTTTTATGACAATGACATCAAGGCTGTGTGGGATAGACTCTTTGATGAGATGTACTGCCGGTTAAAGTGTTTTTGGATCGTTCCGTTTACAAAACATTGAAAAAATATATTTTCGAGGACACTCAGTAGACAAAAAAACTCTAGACAACATGAGTTGTGGAAAATCAGATGGGCTATTGAAGCTTTTGACAGATTTACACCGTGCATGCCATTGAAGAAATGGTAAGTCTATCCCTCACAGCCTCATTTCCATTCCCATTAAAAATCAAACATGGCACTACTGTGAATAAGGTCTATATATCAATCCTCTTATTTACAGAAATGTCAGTACATGTGCAGTAAGTGGTGGCAGAAAGTCTGTGTTGTTAGATTTGACAGATTAGATGATTAAACAAAAGTACGACACAAAAATATCATAAATACAAACATATTCTTACCGATACAATTACTATAATGATAAGAGTTAATAACAAACATGTAATCATGTTCACTATAAATTTATGCTGCAATGTTGTGAGTTGAAATTATCTCTGTCCAGTCAGCTCTGTTGATGGCTTGAAGTCACAGCAGTCAACTAGAGCCCTCTGAATAATTTTTCAACAACGTAATCTGATCAGATGTACTTTATTACGCACGGTTTTTGCTACCACTTCGGTGTTTGACATAAGTGGTGCCGTTGCCAAAGCACTGGTCTACTGCATCATGTCTTGGTAGAAAGCAAGTGACTAAAGAGAAGGGTCACAATATAGGCTACATACTTTATGCTACATGCATTCTTTATGATTTCATTTAGAGTTTTAATGTTGTATTTACTTATTAACACTTAAATGCACATAAACATAAATAAATAAAAAACATGTCCAGAGACATTCAAGTAGCCTGAGTGATTTTGTATTTACCAGCTAATGAATTAATGTGGTTTTTTTTTATTATTATTATTATTGCGAAAGTGGTCTTACATTTTTCTTTTATTTGGCCTTGAAAAGTCTTTACATTTAATTTATTCGAACCTGCAGATTCCCTGTTTAAAATGCTCACAGGCATTCTGTTACTCCTTTTACTCTGAAATGGCCAACTAATCAAATTAAAATCGTTATATGTCCTAGTGTGATTTATTAAACCGCTAAAGGCTGCAACTTTACTGTGGATACGTTGTGTACTGTATAAATCCTACCGCTCGTACACTGGAAATTCCACAGGCATTGAGAATTATTCACGTTGTATAAAATGACAAAACGGAGCATTAAAGTACTGTGAATCATGCAGCACATGCAAACTATATATTTATATAATTAAATCACAGCATTTGCGCTTTAATTTAAACTAAATGTTATTTATATAGCATTTAAGAAAAAGAGTTGACCAAAGTGCCTCACAGTAATAAAATAACATTTAAAAACTGTCCTACATTTCATTTGTCAGACTCAAAGCACAGTGTAAAGAGATAAGATTTCATCACACTGGGCTGTGTTGAACTGTTTATCCAGAAATGTGAATCTTCCTGCAAAAACTAACTAACACACATTATAATAAAAGCACGAATCATAATTAAAGCTAGATGCCTGAAATTGAAGAAATTGTAACAGAAATATATTACAAATATATAGTAAAATGTTGTAGTAGTAGTAATAATAAAAAAAACATGTAATAATAAAAGCATGATTCATAATAACAGCTTGATGCCTGAAATTGAAAAAATTGTGACAGAAATATTTTATTTTGTCTTTGAAGACTGTAGTGTACACCTTTTGTATGAAGTTTTTACTTTTTTGGCAATTTCAAGCATTGTATAGCCTTCATTCCTCAAAACAATAATTGACTGACAAGTTTCTAGAGAAGGCTCTTTCTTTTTTGCCATTTTTGACCTAATATTGACCTTAAGACATGTCGGTCTATTGCATGTTGTGGCAACTCAAAAACAAACTCAAAGACAATATTAAGCTTCATTAAGAATTTAGCATGATTACTCAAGGATAAGTTGTTGGGGTGATGGCTACTGGAAATGGGGCCTTTGTAGATTTGATCAAAAATGACTTTTTTCAAATAGTGAAGGTGCTGTTTTTTTTTTTACATCAGTAATGTCCTGACTATACTTTGTTATCAGTTGAATGCCACTTTGGTGAATTAAAGTACCAATATCCTTCTGAAACAGCTAAATCTGTACATTATTCCAAACTTTTGGCCACCCGTTTGTGTGTGTGTGTGTGTGTGTGTGTGTGTGTGTGTGTGTGTGTGTGTGTGTGTGTGTGTGTGTGTGTATATATATTAGGGCTGTCAATCGATTAAATTTTTTGAATCAAATTAATTACATGGTGTCCCGATTAATTAATCGTGATTAATCGCATATACAAATATTTACTGAGAAAGCCCCTCATATAACAATAACTCAATATATAATGATTATACATATTTATCTTTATAGTTATCTTTAAATATTTAAAAATTATACATAAATAAAAATATTCAGATAATTAAAATGCTTTACATTCCTGTAGCAGAAGAGTTAATCATTGATGAGGCCATACAAAAAGCAGCTTTAGAATACAATGTATTGTTTACTACTGTTAGGAATATTTTGGATCTAGTCCCGATCTCCAATTCCCCGGTCCCGTCTTTCTATGTTCGTGCCCAATGCGGTGCAGTCATGAGTCTCTGTAGACTTTGCGAAGGAAGTTGAAAGAACGACAACACACACAGTTGGTCCGTATTCAATCTACTCAATGTTTATTAGAGCAAGCATGTCATTTATATTTGTCACGAGACAATAAGCAGCCAATGGGAAAGCGGTAACAAGGAGAAAACGGGTGTACAGAGAAGAGGCCATATACAGATTTTCCAGCCGTGATGCCTTACGGTTGACCTTGTGAACGGGTGTGACCTAATCAGATCACAGAAATAAGTATGCGGAACATGATAAAGAGGAAGAGAAAACGGTCAGCAGTTGCTAAATATATTGACTCATTATCGTGCGCACTGCAGCCTGCATCTGGGGTCAACTGAACACACACGGAAGGTCAGAAGCACACACACACACATAGAGCAGAACAGCATGTACAATTTCATATTTCTCACAACTACCATGTTATTGATCATAAGTCAATCATTGGCACACAGTTCACAGCAATCCATTTCACAAGTGAATTTGTCAATCAGTTTTTTATGAGATTTATTATGAGGGCTTGTTTAAGAGCCTGTCAATTTACACCTACGTCAGACATCTCGGGTGTGTTGCGTCATAAACATAAAATGTTTAGGTCACTGTGTCAAGTTAAATATAGTTTAATACTCAATCTTTAAACACATCTTGAGATCCCTTAGATTGCATTTGCGCTCCTTGCGCTAGAATATTTTTATATATATATATATATATATATATATATATATATATATATATATATTTTTTTTTTTTTTTATATTTAAAGATAACTATGTATGTTATATATTGATATAAATATGTATAATCATTATATATTGAATTATTGTAGTATGAGGGGCTTTCTCAGTAAATATTTGTATATGCGATTAATAAGAATAATAGTCATCACAACTATGGAATAATAGAAATGGAAATTTGGGAATTATGTTGTGACTAAAAAAAATAAAAACTGTGTTATATTTTAGCATCTTTAAAGTGGCTACACTTTACCTAGATTTTGCTGAAATGTGCTTTTGGCATTTTCTCAACCAACTTCTTGAGGTATCACCCTGGATTTTTTTTATAAAATGTTCGTTTTGTAATTAAATAAATTAATATGTTGGCACAATTGTATTTTTGTCTATATAAATAATTTCAAACATTTAAGTATACGCCTTCAGATCAAAAGATTTTTAAGATCATGAGAAACATTTCAGGCAAGTGACCCCAAACTTTTTAATGGTAGTGTATATAAATATGAATATCGAATTTGGTAATGTTTAGTATTTTCATCTCACCTATGTGGGAGCTTATGCAAAGATTAGTGCCTGACCAGGCTCACTGGACCCGCCACAAATATGATTAGCAACATATTATTGTTAGGTGTTATTTCATCTGTTATTTTTGTATGTGTGAATATATATATATCTAATTTTCTTTACATTTTATGGTTTTTTTTTTATGTAATTTTCAAAATAAAAGCTACTGTATAATGTAACTACAACAGTCAAATGAATAAACACACGTATGTGTTACATGAATGAATGTAATGTATGGTTGTACTGGTACATTCGTGTTTTTAAAACACTGTATGAACTCACATGGTGTGGTATGGTTTCAGTGGTTTCCTTTGTAAAACTGAAATGTGTCTCTATTTCTGTAGATCTGAAAAGGGAAGCGAGCATCTGTCACATGCTGAAACATCCACACATAGTGGAGCTTCTGGAAACCTATAGCTCTGATGGGATGCTCTACATGGTTTTTGAATTGTAAGTACTACAATACATACTACTGTATGTACACAAATGTTTTTGCATTCATCTAGCACATATGCGCATAGACCAAAAATAACAAAAAAACGCATCATCACCTCCCCTACCAAGAAAAAGAGTACTTGGCTAATTTATCTTCTCAAGCAGTCAATATGCATTGGCAGTATATTAGTCACAGCTTCAGTATGAAAAAAAAAAAAATCTGTTTGGTTTTCACTGAATGTAAGACGTTACTTTGTTTATTTGAAAATTGTTTTATAGCATATTTTGATAAAATTGCATCAACTCAAATTTGCATGGTCCGGAGGAGCCTGCTTCTGTTGCTCTCTCAGCAGTTTTTTTAAATTGGGTAAGCATTTGAATTCTTCAAATTATAAATATGCTTATCTGAAGTGCAGAGCTCATCTCAAAGAAATTTCATTCGGTGTTAGTTTTTATCTGGTGAAGTACAGCTGGTTCTTAGGGGATTTTCTTGAAAGGCCTTGGAGATCAGAGCAGACACACAAGAATGGTCTTCCGGTGGTGTGGTGCCCCCTGGAAACAACTCTGTCACACTGGAATCCCCAACTGTGTTAGACGTCTCAGTCTAAAGGCCCAGATATACTTTGTTTTTGTGTCTTCCGGATTGGTTCGTGCCTGGTCCAGCATGTTGCCTTTGTGAGTATACTCTTCTGACCTCGAGCGAATGCGAACGCATTTGACAGCGACGTGCACAGCCGAGGACCGTGTGCACATGTCAAGAAAGTCTAGGCGGTGCGTGGTCATGTAGCTGTACTGATGATGCAGTTTATGTCACACATACTGTACGTGGAGCGATCTGCAACGCGAAAACATGAAGTATACTTTGTCCTTAAGAGCATTGATTTATGCTGTTTCAATCAGAAACACCCTTGCAGAACCAGGTCATGGGACAGCATTTCAATTGTTTCTGTTGGAAATTGGCTTCGATTTAGTGGCTCAACAGCTTTTGGTTTACCTGCAGAATAAGTAACACCTTTTCCTTAGAAAATGTTTTATGAAAATGCATCTTGACTTGATATGACAATCTCAGTCAATTAGAAAATGTTTTATGTTTTTTATGCAGTTCTGAGGAACAGGATTTTAGACCAATAAGATTTCACTTAGATAAGTATCGCAGAGCATTTATATTTTTACACTTCATGGTAGGGCTGGGCATTATGACCACAAATATTATCACAATATTCAATCATTCGATGTCGATATTTATCACGGTATACATTCACATTTGCACATTGCATTGAATGTTAAAAGATCATCTGTTTGTTTTGAAGCATAATGACAGCAGTCCAGAATTTGTTTTAATATTTTTACATTCAGATTAGATATTTTTATATTTCCTTGCATTGAGATACCAAGTATGGGGGCATAGAAGCCCTTCTGACTGAGGAATGATATTGTATCCCCTGAGAGAAAATTTTGAAAATGTAAAAGTCTGAATGGACCATTTTTATATTTTAAAATAAGTGAGAAAGACTAGGCTACCAACTAGTAATGTTATTGTCTTTTGTCTTTCCTAGTCATTCATTCCAGAGATGATGACATCTGAATAATTTTCATAAAATTAGAACATAAATCTATTTGTTTATTATTAAAGGCTTATAACATGCTAATTAATAAAGCTAAATTGAAATGTTATGGTCTAAAGGCTCTCTGGAACCACATTAACTTGTGCAGTGCCTCGTGTTTACTCACATGCAGGGAAAAGTGGCAACACGTGCAGAGCATAAATGAAGCGAGTTCTGTGCTAGAGAAAAATATTCAAGTATACAGCGCAGAAAGATCAGAGCTGGTGTACAAAAAGCACTGTTGCAAAGCACGTGCTGCCCACTAGAGATGATGAGAGGGTGCAACTGTCATCATGAAGTCTTGTGGTCCGAATGGAATCAATCCGGGAACTGGACTCGATCATAGGCTTATCTTTAGTAAATTACTCAAAAGCTTATCAACGATAACATGGATTTTTTTTTTACGATAAAAGGATCTCAGTATTTATCGAGGTCTGGTGTAACGCCTGGTTAAGGCACAGTTTAACAGCTAAGATGCAATGCCATTGCATTTTAATAATTTATTAGTGTCTTACAGATTTGTATCTATTTCTTTTAAATATAAAGTTATAAATTATAAATACCTTAGCACTGATCATGCAAGTATTTGGCAACATAAGATTACTTTTCTGTCTGTGTGTTTCAGTATGGATGGAGCAGATCTCTGCTTTGAGATTGTGAAGAGAGCAGACGCTGGGTTTGTTTACAGCGAGGCTGTCGCCAGGTAAACACTGCATTCATACCTATGCTAACCCACAGTATGCTACTTTGCATTCCTTACTTTGTTATTAAAGTAATGGTTCACCAAAAATATATAGTTTACATTTAATCTCAAATGAATATTTTTGGATAAACTATGACTATGCCTTTAACATTGTTTGTTTCAATGCCTTCTTGGATTCACATTTAGTTTGTATGCCCTAAAAGGTTCAAAATAAATCTACAGGGTTTTTCTTGCATAAAGAATTACTAGGCAGCCGCCTCCGGCTCTCTACAAAACTCTGGTGGGTGTCTTCGTGGAAAACACTAACAAACGTTGCACTCGGTGGATTGTCATTTGTAATTGCAAATTTCTGCAATAATGTTCCGTTGTCAAATAGTCGCTTGATGTCATTTAACGTAACTTGAGATCATATCAAACTATAATGATGACACACAAGATGAGAGGAGTGCTGCAGCTCGAGTGTCTGATACAAACACTGATCACAGCTTGGCGATATATCTTTATTTCATCCTTAATTAAAGTTCATATAATATGGGAACGTGACATGTAAATAAACACAAACTCCAAAACAGTTGCGGAAGAGACCCAATCTGAGCGGTAGTCTAGACCGGGAGAGATTTAAAGTACCGCCGGTTGATACGCACTCTTAACACAGAGATGCTCGTCTCTCACCCCACTGTCAGCAGCTCGCAACGTCATCATGATAAGATCAATCTTATGTGAAAAATAACAATAAAATGTGTGTGTGTGTGTGTGTGTGTGTGTGTGTGTGTGTGTGTGTGTGTGTATATATATATATATATATATATATATATATATATATATATATGGTTTTGGATAGACTAGATTGTCAAATCCTTTCAATAATACTCTTATGGCTAAAATGTTTTGCAGTGTTCAGTGACTAAAATGTCAATTTGACTGTTATGTTGCTAAAATATGACTTAAATGTCAACAGTTTTCATTGACTACATAAAACTACATTAAAATGCCCAGACTTTGTCAACTAAAATTTGACCAAAAAAAAAATAGGAGTTATGATAAAAAATATGATAAAAATTAAAAAGGACATTTGACACAGGACTATGACTAAATTAAAAACAGATGACAAAATTAACACTATTATTCAGTTGTCAGGTCATTTGGAGTATATTAATGCAAAGCCAACATTTATGTGTTCTTAACGTCACATTTTTGATCAGTATGGTACCACCTCTGCCTCATATTGAGCCAGGAAAAACCCTGATGTAGAATAAAAAAAAAAAAAATATCAGATGGTGTTTTTTTTCATGAATTGAATATGTGTTAAAAGTACATACTTTATTCTGGCTGTCCCTTTACATCTAATGGTAAAGCTGCGTAAACTGTGATACTACAACCCAGCGCTTACTGAGAGCCATGGTTTTCAGTCTTTTATGCTGTTTGGTATTCTGCTGTTATGTCAGGATGACAGAGTGAGTGATGGGCTTGATTATTGGATCTCTTCACAAGTACTTTTATTGTCAGTGCTGTGTTCCTGAATGACTCCTCCTTGCTAATCAAACAATGTCTGGAGGGTGAAATTGAGTAACCTAAAAGGTTCCTTTTCATTCTGGTGCAAAATGCCAATAATAGTTCAACATGGGTTTCTCTCTGTCCTCTTTAACCTTCACCCCTCCCTTCTCTCTCACCCCCCTTTAGTCACTACATGAGACAGATCCTAGAGGCGTTACGGTACTGCCATGACAACAACGTCATTCACAGAGATGTAAAGGTAGGCTTAGTGATATTCCAATGCTTCAAATTGCAACATGTTCAAACAAAGTTGATCAAACCCTTTTTTTACATGCTGATATTTTTGAGATGCTGTTTGTGCTAGTTAGATTTAAATCGATTTATAAGAGTTATTTTAATGTGTTGCAATTGTGTAGGCATTAGATAAAAATGAATACAAATTTACAATGAGGATTTAAAAAAAATAATTCACCCAGATATGAAAATGTTATCAACATTTACACACCCTTATGTCGTTCCGACACTGAATTATTTTTCTCTGTGAAACACAAAGTTAGATATTAGGCAGAATGTCCAAACTGCTGTTTTCTAAACAATGAATGTGGGTAGTGGAAAGTTTTTACTGCCAAGCTCTAAAAAGCCCATTTAATGTCTCTTAAAGCACCATTAACACTCTGGGGTCGATGAACGCGCCGGCACGTCCTGCTGGATTTTTTCGTCATTACAGCAGAAACAACATAAAATTCACTGTCATTTTGGGGCATTCAAATAAGTTTGAGACATCATTAGAGACTATAAAGTGTCTACTTTTATTTGTGTACACTCACAATAACAACAAAACCTTGTGCTTTTGTAAAATAAAGAAAATAAAAAGGGTGAGCTTTCAACAGTCTCTGTGTTCACGAGCACATATCAGAAACACGTCACAAAAATAAACTGAAACTCTGCGAATGCTTATCACACAAACATGAAACGTATGTCTAAAGAAAGTTTAAAATGTCATGTATAATTGTCAAAACAAAGTGATGTACAATTTCTCCTGGCTCAGCTAATTATCCCTAATGTGATCACACCCACGGGCAGAGGGCGCTATTCTTACGGTAATGTGCTGAGGTGATCAATACAAATGGTAAACGCCCCCGACTGTGCCTTAAAAACAAAGTTCATTCTCTTTTCTGCGCATTTGGAAGATCGCATGATACACAGGTGAGGAAACTCCTGGATAGTGACGAAGAGTTAAAATTTTCCTCAGAAGAAGGGCGGGACTCTTGAACGTTTGCATTTTGAAGAGAGACTTGATCCAGCCGAGGATACAATTTTGAATGAGTAAGTATTAGTTGACATGCTATTTTATATAAACATGTACATATTTTACTAGTGGGACTGTTATCAGACTTGCCAGCCAGGATTCAGAGTATTGAAATTTGAAGTATGTCCTAATAGGCACGTTTTAGTTACATTTAAATGCTGTTTCGGCTAAAGCAAGTATTTAAATTGTATGCTCTATGATATGAATATGATATGTAATATTATATAAAAATAATATGAATGTTTAGATTATATTTTAACTAGTGTTTATGCTGCCTCATTATCATCAACAAAGCTTGTACTTGCAAATATGTGTTCAGGTTAAATTAGTAAAATGCACTTTAATTATGCCCATATTAGAAAATCAGCATATTATAATGATTTCTGAAGGATCATGTGACACTGAAGACTGCACTAATGATGCTGAAAATTCAGCTTTGATCACAAATTGCATTTTACAATATATTCAAATGGAAAACTGTTCTATTAAATTGTAAAAAGAGTTCACAATATCACTGTTTTTACTGTATTTTGGATCAAATAAATGCAGCCTTGGTGAGCAGAAGAGACTTATTTTAAACAGTAGTGTACCGTAATTTCCGGACTATTGAGCGCACCTGAATATAAGCCGCACCCACTGATTTTTAAATAAAATATTATTTTGAACATAAATAAGCTGCACCTGTCTATAAGCCGCAGGTGCCTACCGGTACATTGAAACAAATTAACTTTACTCAGGCTTTAACGAAACGCGGTGTGGCAGCGGTGGCGTGGTCAAGCGCCCGTCCGGGAGAGAAAAGCAGTAAGGGCGCTTACACCTGAGCTAAATTATGTCTAACACCGGTGTCTAATTTCAGTAAGCATGGGGAGAGCGGCATAAAAAGGCAGCAGCCACAGAGCTGAGAAAGTGACACACGTCAGTCTAGTGTTGGCACATAGAAAAATTGAGAAACTTTATAAAATTGATTGTAAACATTGCTGTGGCCATTAAAAGCCTTACCTGGAACGTCAAGTGCCCTGCTGAAAACTGTCACACTGGTGCCTGTGTGACAGTTTTCCCAAGAAGGACACGTGAAGCAGGGCACTTGAAATTAGACACCGGTGTTAGACATAATTTAGCGCAGGTGTAAGCGCCCTTACCGCTTTTCTCTCCCGGACGGGCGCTTGACCACACCCCCACTGCCACACACGGCTTGTAATAAAACATTTGCAGTAAACAGTAGCCTACCAAGAAAGTCATTGGTCACTATCTTCCTCGTCCTGTGCACTGAAACCACTGAAGTCATCTCCTTCGGTGTCGGAGTTGAATAGCCTCAGATTTAGTCGTGTTTTTGCACTGAGTCAATTCCACACGCTGCAGCCAGATCAATCGCCTTCAACTTGAAAGCAGCATCATATGCGTTTCTCCATGTCTTTGCCATGGTGAGGGTGACAAAATTACTACCGTAATCAGAATGATGGGAAGTTTGAGCGCACTCGATTTAATCTAAACAGTAAACAAAAAAGTTGTTTTGATCTTAACCCGTTCAGCAATTTCATTGGTCTAATGAAAGCTTCATGCCGGCAAAAAACTGAGCGTGTCACAGAATGTTTTTTTTTTATATAAAATTTGAAAGCGGGAAAAATCCATATATTAGCCACGTCATTGTATAAGCCGCGAGGTTCAAAGCGTGGGAAAAAAGTTGCGGCTTATAGTCCGGAAATTACGGTAGGTCTAAAATTAAGTAAAGTCTTTATCTAAAGAAAATGTGTAGTCAGATTTCTTATTATAACTTAAAACTTGATTTTGATCATCAAGTCTCCTCACATTCATTCTCTTTCTGTCACATTCCTCAGTGATAGGCCCTAAGGAGGGGTCCTTGCCTCCTCAGGTGTGAATTACAATCAATATTCATGATAGTTCACGCCTCGCATATTACCTTTCTAACACTAAAAGTGTCTTACAAAAGTTAAATTACTATATTGCTTTTGTATGAATGAGCGATCAGGATGGTTTTCACATAATTTTGTAGCAAAAACTCTAGGCTACAAGATCCAGTTCTCAAACGTATTTTGGACAAATGTTTAGTATGTGTTATATGGCCTTATTTCAATGACTTAACATTTTTTATTTATTTTTAAAAACCATGCATAAATGTTATTTTCTCAAAAATACAAACATATATTGCTCACATATTATTGTAGCCCAGTTTGTGCTGAATACAGTGTTATCAGACTTTATCCATTAATGTGTTTTTAAGCAACTGAAAAAAGCACAAATGTCAAGGCATGTCAACTTCTCCAGGGCCCAAAACACCCTCAGACCCCAGAGGGTTAATGTCCATATAACTTGTGCACTGTATTCCAAGTCATATCATAGCTTTGTGTGAGAAGCAGATCAAAATTTAAGCTGTTATTAACTGATAATCTACCTCTAAGAGCTAATAATCTAAGAGCTTTTAAATTTCATTAGTACTTAAATTCAAATTGTTTTATTTATGTTACACTGAAGTTATTTTTGTTTTGTTGTGATGTCATTGACCTCAAATGGTATTTGAATATAACACCATGGCAAATAATACAAACGCAACAACAAAATGAGATATGGACTGTTACACAAAGCTATAATTTTCTTGATTTCAACAAAAAATGTTGATACCTGAAAATTAAACCTAAATTAGTTACTGTAAAGTATAGCCTTGTGATTCTCTCAACAGAGCCTTTGCTCAGTGAAGCTGCTTTGTGCAAAACAGAGGACTATGAGTGTACTTTAAATTAAAGGGAGTAATGGTACAGCTGCTCATGGAAATTAGCTGCAATTGCAGAAGTTTCACAATTTGTCAGCAAAGAGGCTTTTTCTGTAATTATAAAAAGGTCACTTTTCACATTTATTTGTAAACATTACAGGAAATGCCTTTTATCAGGAAGTGTTGCGTCAGATAGCTCCTGGTATCATTTTAAATATTCCTGCATCATACACCACAGGAAGTGATACTTTGAGCACTGGCTGTCTGAAATGTTTGTCAGAGAGCCTGGCTTTGTCAGAGAACGTCATTGCTGCAATCGAGCCCATTGAAATTTTGGTAACACTTTATTTAAAGGCCGTCTATATAATTAAATGGAAGCAGTGTTTATTAAAATACATACAAATATTTACATGACTGTTCATTGCAGTATATTTAAAAAGTATAATATGTTAAATTGGTGATAAACACCAAATTTCATATATATTATCAAGTGCTGCATTGCATTATACTCTCTGTATAAAGGTGTAACCATAAATAGGTAGGGTATTATATTTAAAATGCATGCTTTAAGTATACCTTTGTAATGCTGTATGCTGAATATAGATTATTGAAGATGAGTATTGTCACTAGGAAGCTGAATTCGGTGATTGTTTGGAGAAATGTGTGAAGCTATCACTTTGCCTTGCATCATATGAAGTCTTCAGATGCTTGCATTATGCTGTGCAATATGCCTTGTTCATTATGTGGTTTAACACCAGTTTTAAGCACACAAATATTCTTTTAGTAAGCATAGTAAAACAAATTTGAGTTTGTTCTCATGAGTTTCTGCAAGATTCTGTTAGGACTTAGTGATGCATCATTTTTTATGTTTATCTGTGTTTTCTGGAGGCTAGAAAAAATTCTGTATTATCTTTGTTTTGCATTTTGCCTGTAAATGATGCATATATGAGAGAAGGGTACTGTATTTCTGATCTGAAAAATGTTCTCTATATGCTCTTGTTTAAAAAGAATAAAGATTGCTAATCTAATATTTACTGTTTGTGGAAGTAATGGATTTTAATGCTGCTGTCATCAAAAATGTAAATGCAAACTTTGATAACAAGCTTAGACCTTGAAAAATATTGGTTTTGCCCACACACACTCACAAAAAATATTTCATACCAAAATTCTATCAAATTTAATTGAGTAATCTCTTACAAAATAAGAATGAAAAAAAACTAAATATTTTAAGATTTAATTTAAAAATGAACTTACATTTTTAAGTTAATTTTACACCATCATGCAGGAAATACATGATGGACTCAGTGCTATATCGCAGAGATGCTAAACAAAGCATGATATTCTTTTGTATAGTATATACCAGCAAGTAATGTCTAAAGGCCCCCAGTTGTTCCCTGAGAGCAATGACCTCCATTGGATTTTGATGACTGACTCTCATGTGCGCTAGTGCCTACTCGCAACAAACCTAGCGAATGCTTTCGAAACATCTTGTCCAGCAGGAAATACATGATGGGGTCAGTGCTACATCGCAGAGATGCCAAACAGAGGAGAATATTCTTTACCTCCACATGCATGGATAGTGGATGGCAAACATCTGCTGGGAGTGCTTCAGACATAGACAGCTCATTGACCATGTGAATAAAGATTGCCTTATAGATGTGATGAGGCAAGAGACAAACCACCAGCACTAGTTTAATGACAACAATATTCCGAAACACTCTTGAGTAGACTCTCTGGCTGTTGGAAATGGCTGCACTTTTCTTGGACCTCCAGATATGCTTGATTACTGCCATATAGGAGCTTAAAACCAACAGGAAGAAGACAAAGAACAGTGAAACGGCCACTAAAGCGAAGATGTGAGATCCCGCTCCTCCAATCTCCACTGTTACGCTGTAACACACTTCATTTTCATTGTCCTCCTTGCTCACAGTTTCCCTGATTGAGTACAGCACCACAAAGGGTATGATAGCTAGAGCAACAATAGCCCAGGTGATCAGACACAATGCATATGCCAATTTTGCATGTTTTTTTCTATTTAGGAAGGCTCCAGGGAGGACTTTCAGCCACCTGCTTGGACGATTAGCATGGGAATGCTGAATAAGTGAGGCAAAGCGACTCAGTGCCACCCAGCTCAATATCATTACACCAATGCATATGTTGATATGGAGCACTGGAGTTAGACCATTTATTGCTATTTGGCACATAGCATCGTGTTTGTTCCATATGGTTCCAAGTGTGTAGTATGCAGCCAGGAATGGCATGGTGAGGCAGAGCAACAGGTTTGAGATGCTTAAGTTTATCAGGTAGATGTGGGTGGACGTTTTGATGGCTATCCTCCGCATGAACACCCAAAGAGAGAGAACATTGCCAGGAAGGCCAGTGATGGACATCAGGGAGTAGACAGTGGGCAGAACTAAAGTTGTGGTAGACGTTCGGCACAGATAAGAGATGTTGTACCCAACTTGTGAGCTGTTTGCCATTGATTTCTTGGAGGAAGAGAGGGATTACAAATAGCTGAGTGAAGGAAACAATTGATTTCTTGTCATTCCATAAATCAAGTCAAGTCAAATTTAACTGGATTTCACTTTTCACAACAGGAGTTGTTTCAAAACAGCTGTACATGAAATTAGGCATAAAAGAAAATGAATGAATATAATACCAATATTAGTTTTTATGTTTAGAACTATTAGTGGTTAAAATTAGTAAACCAAGTTGGTGTTTTTGGTCAATGGTTAAACTAAATAATTTTGTATTAACTATGAGTTTAAGTGTTAAAATCCTTGAAGCCATCCCAAATTAACTAATTCAAATACAAGTAGATGTGTTGTCCTTTGATTTTGGCCAATGAAGGCTTTTTTTTGTAGTTAATTCATTTAATATGTGGTTTATTTATTTTTTTATTTTTTATTAATTGACAGTTAACTCAAAAATAAAGGAAAGGAGGCGTTATCTCACATAATGTCAACGCTGCTCTGTTCCTTTTCACCACAGGGACAGAGCAACTTTGACATTTTTTTTAAATATCATCTTTTGTGGTCAAGACAGAATGTAATATGGATAATACAAGTAAATTAAAATTGACTGTGAAATCAAAATTTTGGGACACTATAATACATTTTGGTTTTACCATTAATACAAACTGACATCAGTGAAAATGGCAGTGGTCATACTACATTTACATTCATTCATTTAGCAGACACTTTTTTCTGAAGCGACTTACAAATGAGGAGAACAACAGAAGCGAATCATCCTAGGGAGGCAGTAGTAACACAAGTGCTGTAATGTGTTTCTCAGCAGCCTCATTCAACAACAAATAGTATTTCAGTGATTGCTTTAGGTACTTGTTTTCTTGATTTTAAAATATTTTATTAATAAAGGAAACAATCAAACAAATGTGTCTGTAAAATAGTTGACAGTGCTTTTGGTTTGCTTCTAAATATCTACTTGTGCACCAGTTTTAGACCCAATTATAAGTTTTTAAGCAATATAACACTCTTACCCCTCTAAATGCTGTCACTAGTCTTCAGATGTCTGTTACCAGCGTCTGTGAATTGCTGTGTTTCAGTCAGCTCCCTAAACTGTCTGTCAAAAGGAAGTAACAGTCTGATCATCAATTGTTTAGTTTTTGTTCTCTTTTAGCAAGGTTCCTCTCACACATACACTTCTGACAATGAAACAGGCAGCTGTCTTTGATACTCTTATAGTGGCTGTTGATTTTTTTCGTTATTGGCCCAAAACGTAGCTTATAATCATTGTCATATGAATGATTTAAATAAGATTCATGGTTACGGTAAAATTTGAACCATATATTTTGGTAACATCTGGAACTTTGAAGAACAAGTTTTTTAATTCCTGGTACATCCAAGCATTGTAATTTTGTTGTAAACTGGTCTGTCCATAGACTTTCTTACCAAAGAACCTGTTAAATATTTTAATGGTCTCCCGACAGCCTCTTGTGGTTAAATAGACTCAATGCAGTTAAACGACTTTCCTAAGCTTGTACAGGCTAAAATTACATTTATTCATTAATTTATTCTGAATTATATACCATATCTGAAATTATTTATTATATCTTGAGTAAATTCAGAGGCTCTTCAGACAGAACACATTTCTTTTTTGGAACAAAATGAAACTGATATTGATGAAATTATACAGTTTAATTATAACATAAATGAATTGCCTTCGATATCTGTTATTTTATTTTACTACACAGTATGTGCTGTTAAATAGTAGTATGCTCATATTTTTTTTTTTACTATATCTCTATGTTGGATGTTTACATCTGCAAGAGGCATAGTGTTTTCAAGTATAGTAATTTTTACTATACTTGAAATTTTTATATTTTTACTTTACTTTTTTATTCACTATGGTGTTACTCGTTACATCCCATTTTCTTTACATTTTAAGAGATAAGGAAAATTACCATCACCACACATACATATTTCCATAAAATACCAGAATTCAATATCACAACAAGTAGAAAACTTTTTCCAATATTATTTGCATCAAGTAGAAAACACAATTCATATACTAATAGTCCACTCTATTCTCCCCACATTCAACCATGACAGATAATACAGTTATTTATTATCATTATTATTATAATTATTATTATTGTCCCTCTATCTACAAGTCCATTCTAAATGGGGGTTTTCGAGCCCTAGTTCAGAGGACTGCTGTTCAGAATGCTGTGTTTCAGGAAATTGCATTTTATTGGTTGGTACTTCATAAGTAATTCAGAATCGAATGATTCTGTGAAAGTCTCCTGAGTCTTAAGCAAACTCGGTCGATTTTTCCTTAGAATGTGTCCCTCTTCAGTCAACAATATTCAACAATATATGACCTGGGATTTACCTCTTGTAAAACTGCAGCTTTTTTCTTCCATGAAGCCAGCTCTTCAATTCTCACCACATCTCATTCTGCAAGAGGTTTCAGGCTCTGAGCTGCCTTACCATAGTACATTTTTACAAAAGCTGTATGTGTTTCAATGCCTGGCATTTGTTTTTTGTTTAGTTTTTTATGCTTTTGGCAGCTAGTCATGCAGCTTTCGATTCATAAGGAGTTCGGCAGGAGATAATCCACAACCCAGAGGAAAAGAACGTTAACTTAACAATGCCAGATACGGATCCGAGTTACAATCTGCTGCCATTTCAAGAGTTTTTTTCTCTGCCTTCCCATTATCCTTCGGGTAAAGAGGACTCGCAATAGTGTGTTTTAAAACCATAATGGCTCTAAAGATTAAAAAACATTCAATTCTCGACTACTATACTGTGGGCCATTATCACTTTGCACAATCTGTGGTATTCCGTGCCTTGCAAACATGCTTTTCATGTGATTAATCACATCAGTTGCCGTGGTTTGACGAAGTTGTGCAATTTCAGGATAATTTTAGTAGTAATCGATTACTAGCAAAAAGTCCTTACCATTTACATGAAAAATATCGGTTCCAACCATTTGCCATGGCTCCACATCAAATATCAACATTGGTTCTGTTTTACCTGAAAGATTAGGTACAAACTTGCCAAGAAAATTGACAATGCCCAGGACACATAACACCCCCTTCTTGTCAGTAAGGCCTATCAAGGAGGGCCTGTACATTAGAGTAATCTGGCTCTACTCCTGCAGAAAGCTTATCACCTAAAAAGGTAATCTCTGTTGTCCCAAACTGTCACTTTTCCTTATTTAGCTTTAGTCCATTCACTCAAATTCTTTTTTGTAGTTTCACAAGTCTCTGGTTGTGTTGCTGAAATGAGTTTGACGTTAAACACAGTTTAAAGCATAAAAAATACGCTGATAAAGAAAAAAAAAAGTCAGGTATGAAGAAGTCCTCTGAAAGGTTGAATCTCCAATTACCTTTGAGGGACCTCAGGGAAGAAAGATAGTCAGCGCTGAAACTAGAATCTCACTTGCAGGCAGCCGAGAATTCCTCAAGTGGTGGAGCCGGGACAGCATTGTAGTTGCCTGTGAACCGAACTGAGGAGATAATCACTGCAGAAACTGTCAGCCTGGAGGAAATGAGATGAACCTAGTGGAGGAGAAAGAACTTGAGATCATAAGAAGGGGTCTCACCTATGTACAGGTGGTTTCTCACAGTAAGTCTCCTCATTAGGATGCAAAGTATCCATGGACATCCACAACAGATGCGTAGTGGAGGCAACCTTCCTAAGAACAGAGAAACAACTCAGAAGAGTGGCAAGGTGTCTAGGCAGTTCATGTCCTTGATATGGTGAGGAGGGTTGGCGCAATAAATCTCACTAATGAAGCCATTGACAGTGGAACAGTCCAGTCTGGTATATAAGTCATCTGGTAGCACCAAACCCACATTCAGTCACCACTCCGGTATGTCTCGTGTGGAACAGTAGCCAGAAAATTAAGCAACTGAGCATGAACGACCTCCTATTGAAAGGACGCGACGTGCTGAACCCTATCAGAGCTGTTTTTTTTTTAATGTTTAGGAGACAAGTGTTTGGCACCTTGGGAGACATCAGGAAGATGTACAATTCGGTGTGGTTGGAGGAACGAGAAGTACACCTCCATAGATTCCTCTGGAGAGACGCACAAGAGGAGGAAATAGGAAAGTATGCTATCACCAGAGTAAACATTGGGGATCGCCCTGCTGTGTGTATATTGCGTTTGATCAGCTAAAAGGAGTGTATAGTTCTGGAAGAGGACAGCTACATAGATTACATCCTCATGTCATATAATGACCAGGAGAAACTGACCAGGATAATAAGTGGATTTGAAGAGATCATGAAGGCTGGTGGTTTTACGCTTAAACCATGGGTCAGGTCTGAGCAAGTGGGAGGCCAGGAACCCAAGAACCAACTGGGAGAAGACGGCAAAGCTCTTTTGCATATGGTACTTAGAGGAAGAGGATAAGCTTTACACTATGACCTCTATCAACTTCTCGAAAAAGATGATGAGAATGGAGCAGGATGTTCTCGAGATTGAGGTAAGGTCGAAAACACCAAACCGCTTTGACCAGAAGGCATCTACTAAGTCAAGTAGCTGGACTCTACGACCCTATTGGTCTCATCATGCCGGCCAAGCAGAAAGGGTCAATTCTCATCAGAAAAGCATTCCAGGAGGTAGGAGTCTGACCGGCATACATGGGATAAGGCGCTCTCGGAGAGCCTTCTGGAGGAAGCCATCAAGTTGTTTGAGGAATATGCGTGACTCCATAAAGTCAAGTTCTATAGAAGCCTCACGCCAGCTGGTTGGAAAGGAAAACCGTTGGGAGTAACATTCTCAGATGGAAGTGACAGAACCAACGGAGCTGGGCTGTATCTCAGAAAGAATACGAGCCAAGGAGTATATGTTAGACTAGTTGAATCCAAAGCTAAGTTGACGCCACTGGAACAGAAGTGAGATGATGTGAAAGCTGAGATCTGTATGGCAGAAGGGACACAGTTCCTCAGAAGTTCAGTGGAGGAATGTCCCAAGAAATCAGCTGCCGAAATTGCCACAGATGCCAGAGAAAATGTCAACAAGCTCCAAAGGAAAGCGTTCTCGGCAGTGCCAATAAGGGCTCAAATGAGGAGAAGCCTTAGCGAGAAGGAAGGGGCAAGCCCCGAAGGAGTGAGTCTAAGGAGCGAGAATGACCTTGCTGACGTCGTCTCTTACCCAGGTGTCCATGTGAAGGAGTTAAACTCGAGAAGCCCTCTCCAGTGGGAGTACTGAGTAACGTAGTTACCAAGAATCCAGTTGATGTGGAAAGATTCAGCAGCTAGTCAGAGTCAATGACTGGGTATGGCGAGGTATGAGGAAGTGACTCGAGATAAGTAATGAGATCAGACAAACTGTGCTGACAGTAAAGGAGCAAGAGGATGTCCTAAAGGTACTCCTTCTCGCAGTGCAGGAGGGTCTGACCTTACCAGACACCACGCTCAGTAGACTGGCTGTGTTCAAAGAAGGGAACTCAGGATTCTAGTATGCAGTGGCAGAGTCCAAATCTTCAGCAAAGAGGGGATTGCAGTCCCAATACTATCCAAGAGGCAAGGATATCATGAAGAGATCACAGAGACTTGCCTACAAGAGGTTCACAGCTTTGAGGAGGCATCCCAGAAAGTTGTGGTCAGACTCAGGCTCAAACTTCATACAGTCAGGTCCATAAATATTGGGACATTGACACAATTCTAATCTAATTTCAGCCTTAATTTGAGGGTATTTACATCCAAATCAGGTGAACGGTGTAGGAATTTCAATAGTTTGTATATGTGCCTCCCACTTTTTAAGGGACCAAAAGTAATGGGACAATTGGCTGCTCAGCTGTTCCATGGCCAGGTGTGTGTTATTCCCTCATTATCCCATTTACAAGGAGCAGATAAAAGGTCCAGAGTTCATTTCAAGTGTGTTATTTGCATTTGGAATCTGTTGCTGTCAGCTCTCAATATGAGATCCAAAGAGCTGTCACTATCAGTGAAGCAAGCCATCATTAGGCTGAAAAATCAAAACAAACCCATCAGAGAGATGGCAAAAACATTAGGTGTGGCCAAATCAACGGTTTGGAACATTCTTGAAAAGAAAGAATGCACCGGTGAGCTCAGCAACACCGGAAGACCATGGAAAACAACTGTGGTCGATGACCGAATAATTATTTCCCTGGTGAAGAAAACACCCTTCACAACAGTTGGCCAGATCAAGAACACTCTCCAGGAGGTAGGTGTATGTGTGTCAAAGTCAACAACCAAGAGAAGACTTCACCAGAGTGAATACAGAGGGTTCACCACAAGATGTAAACCATTGGTGAGCCTCAAAAACAGGAAGGCCAGATTAGAGTTTGCCAAACAACATCTAAAAAAGCCTTCACAGTTCTGGAACAACATCCTATGGACAGATGAGACAAAGATCAACTTGTACCAGAGTGATGGGAAGAGAAGAGTATGGAGAAGGAAAGGAACTGCTCATAATCCAAAGCATACCACCTCATCAGTGAAGCATGGTGATGGTAGTGTCATGGTGTGGGCATGTATGGCTGCCAATGGAACTGGTTCTCTTGTATTTATTGATGATGTGACTGCTGACAAAAGCAGCAGGATGAATTCTGAAGTGTTTCAGGCAATATTATCTGCTCATATTCAGCCAAATGCTTCAGAACTCATTGGATGGCGCTTCATAGTACAGCTGAACAATGACCCGAAGCATACTGCGAAAGCAACCAAAGAGTTTTTTAAGGGAAAGGAGTGGAATGTTATGCAATGTCCAAGTCAATCACCTCTGACTGAACTCTACGAATTCGTGGACAAAGTAGGGAAATCAGAGCTGGATGAAGAAGTTGCTTAACATGACACCAAATGCTCCTGGAAAATCCATCCTCCAAGCTCTCGTCACAGAAATGGAGAAATCGAGGCCGCTGTCCGTGTAGTGATATGAGATCTTCACAACCTTGGGTGTGGGTAGAATTCCAAACTTTCTCTAAATGGCAGGTAACCTGGTAAACGGGAGACCTATAGATTCAAGGATTCAGAGTCGAGAGGAGTGTATAAAATACGTTACCCCAAACTCTCTCCTGCTGGGAGGGACAGGACTGAAAGGGGACCCTGGTGACTTTGATTTCTTGGGCTATCCTTACAAAAGACTACGGGTCGTCCAAGGAGAAGTCAACAAAATCTGGACGAAGTGGATTCAGTTGACAGGACCAAACTTATTTGTAAGAAGTAAATGGCACACAAAGGATCAGAATGTTGCTGTGGGAGATCTGGGTGGCTGACCAAAACGCTCTTAAGATGTCCGTAGAAGCTGGGCAGAGTAGTCAAGGTAAATGCTGATCCCAAGGGTGTTGTCAGAGAGGTGGATGTCAGAGTATTCTCAAGCTACCCAGTCCTAAACTCAAAATCAAATCAAGTGAGTGCGAAAGGAGGCACCAAAGGATTAAGCAATAGAATCCAAGGCGAGAATCCCTTCAACCATCTTTCACAGAGATGTTAGGCATTTAGTCATGTTAATTATTGTTGAAGAGCAACCAAGTGAGCATGATGGAAAATAATTATAAATTAACCTCCTTGGGTTCAAGAACCAGGAGGTCAAGTGGGAGGTAGGAATTTAAATGCAGTTTAAAGCATAACAAATACGTTGATAAAGAAAAAACTGCACAGGCACCAAATTAGTGTGATGCAGAGAGAAGCGACGGAAAGAGCCGAGAGTTTACGGAAGTATGAAGGATGCAAGCAGAGGAGAGAACTGAGTACAGAAAGAGGGATAAGCGATCGCTTAAGCGAATTAATGATGTAGATCGATATCCAGTGGCACAAGTGTCTTCTATTTGGAGAAGCATTCAGGCTTAAAGGCTGATGTGAGTGAAATACGGAAAGAAGGGGGAAGCGCACCAGCGAACGGTCATCCCAGGGATGCTGATGGTAGGATCAAACACTTTCTAGTTGGGAAAGGGTTGACTACCTCTCCAATCTGTGCTATTTGAAGATAATAATGGACTATTTAGAAATGCATTGATACAGTAGCGTTTGGAGTTAATGTACATATTGTTCATGTGTGTGTTTACGCTAAGTAACAGTGAATTGTGAACACATGTTGTTTCAGTATATTTATTCAATGTGCAATGGTACAATATTATGTGTAGCATCTGGAAAAATCAGACACACAATTATTCATTATTTAATGAATAAGCCAACAGATGTCTCAAGACTGTAACAAGCAAAGGTCTAAGTAGGCCCAATCCAACTCTGTTATGTCTGCTCCCCCACTGATCATTATCACTGTCTTTACAAGGGGCTAGGAATCGAACCGCCAACCCTACAATTAGTGGACAACCCGTTCTACCACCTGAGCCACAGCCATCCCAACATCTCATGTTACGCAAGGCGAGGAGCAAAGGAAGGCTTTCTTGCGAGAACCACAACTCGGGCCCAAAATCATGTATTTTGCATAGATTCTATTGGACCACCTGTAGATTGTATATGCTCGATCTTAAAGACACATCCACCTGCTGGTGATGCCAATCAGAAGATGGAGACTTCTGGGGGTGTGTTAAGATCCAAGAATTTTGGTTGAAGGTTCAGAGTTTTGTGTGTTAGGTGTTGGGCATTATTTTTGGGGGTACTCTCGGGGAGAGACTGTGGAGAGAGAGGCGTAGTTTTAGATGTGTGTGTGTGTGTGTGTGTGTGTGTGTGTGTGTGTGTGTGTGTACAAAATTAAGCGGGCACGTTTATATGGGATCAAAATCCTGCCAAATGTATTGCGGTCACGGATCCAAAAATAATAAGTGTAAATCGAAAAAAATAAGCATAAAAACATAATACGTGCAAAAATATATAAAAAGCTAGGATAATAATTGCCGCAGATTAAAAAATTACAATCATGAATCAGAAATATATAAACACATTTAAAATATGCTGCAAAAACAACAAAAATATTAAAGCAAAGTCAATCATGTAAAATCATGTTTTCCTTGGTTATATTACTGGTTTTTGTGCTCTGACAATTTTGCTTATATTTAATTTTTCTTTTTAACGCTTATACTGTATTTTTCTTTGCTTTTGATTCCAAGTTTGGCGTTTGGTTTTCCAAAACTTGTGAGTAGAGTTTAATGTAAATCAGGGGGAGTTTTGCATCCCTATTGGTCTACTAGTTCTGGATCGACAGCTCCTCCTTTAGCCAATCATTCGAAGAGGGGAGTTGACGTCACTCCAATACAACTCTTGACGGCTGCTGCTCAATATTATATTATTTGTGGTTGATAGATACACAGCTTGTGTCTGTTTTGAGTACTTTCTGCCAGCTCTTGGAAACAATGTGTTGTCCGACTAGGTCAGCTGAATATAATTAGCAGTCTTTAGTATAGGCATTATTTAAGACTTCTTTGTTTGTAGGTTATTGGCTGCATATCTAAAAAAAAACACAAAAAAACATGTCTGGGTGGGTGTGGATGTTTGATGCATGTTTTTACTAGCTGCACCAATGTAGTTACGAGTCCAGAACCCAATTTGATCTGCTTTTCCATTCTGCTGAATTTGCCGTTATGTACTGATCCTACATTGTCATAATTGGCATGGCTGCATATTGTTTCTTTTTCGATGATACTGCAGTGAAATCAGAAACAAGTGACCAAGCGTCCCCACACCAATAAATAATGCAATAAAGTTGACTTGGCGCTGGATGTTCTTTATTTACAAATAGTTCCAAATATGGATCATCTCTAAAGATACAGGCAACATTGGAGCATACATATCCAAAACATTTACAGACATTTCCATAACAGAGTATACAAATTCAATAACTTTTTAAGCAAATAACTTTTCATACAACCATACAAAGTGTGAATGTAGGTGTTATCAATTATGCACACCTTTTACATTTTTGACATTAAAAAATGTCCAATTATATTTAAGCATTTCTATATTCATCAGTATTGTAATAGGCCTTGGTGTCAGGATCTGGATTTTATTTAATGGATAAGCAGATCAAGTTGGGTTCTGAACTCGCGAGTACATTGGAACAGCTAGTAAAAACATGCATCAAACATCCTCACCAGCCTGTGTGTGTGTGCAGACTCGATACATGTGTTAACGGACTATGATAATGGCCTAGTCGGGCAAAACATTGTTTTCCTAGAGCTGGCAGAAAATACTCAAAACAGACACAAGCTGCGTATCTATCAACCACAAATTATATTAAGCAGCAGCCGTCAGAGTTGCATTGGCGTGACGTCAACTCCCCTCTTCGAATGATTGGCTAGAGGAGGAGCTGTCGATCAATAGGAATACAAAACGGCCCCTGATTTACATGAAACTCTACTCACAAGTTTTGGAAAATATGAACTTGGAAACAAAAGCAAAGAAAATATAGCGTAAGTGTGCAAAAAATTAAAATATGAGCAATATTGTAAGAAAGCACAAAAATAACAGTAATATAACCAAGCAAATCATGTTTTTTTTTTTTTGCAGCTCATTTTAAATGTGTTTGTATATTTCTGATTCACGCTTGTTATTTTTTGGTCTGCGCTAATAATTTTTTATCTGCGTTTTTAATTTATTTTTGCACTTATTATTTTTTTTATCTGCTCTTATTATTTTTTTTTTTTTGATGCTTATTATTTTGATTCACGCTTATTATTTTTGGATCCATGACCGCAATACATTTGGCGGGATTTTGATCCATACGTTTACTCGTGCGATTAAACAAACATGAAGTGCTGCCAACTTGTGATGCGGGAATGGCTTCCATGTGCTGCATGAGGCTGATTTCTTTTGATTTTCCCATGATGTCAAGTAAAGAGGTTTTGATTTTGAAAGTAGGCCTTAAAATGCATCCACAGTTATACCTCTAATTCAGTACAAAGCTAATTGTCTAAAGTCTTGAGATCATTTTCTGGAATTTTCCAAGCTGCTTAAAGGCAAAGTTAACAAACTTAAAATTCTGACCCACTGGAAATGTAATATAGTCAATTAAAACTGAAACAATCTGTCTGTAAACAATTGTTGTAAAAATTACTTTTGTCATGCTCAAAGTAGATAATCGACTTGCCAAAACTATAGTTTGCTAATATGAAACCTGTGGAGTGGTTAAAAATTAGTTTTAATGACTTCAACCTAAGTGTATGTAAAGTCAAGTCAAGTCAATGAATCATCGTGTAATTAGATTAAATACAATTGTAATCATATTTAAAAATAATTAAATAATAATTGTATTAATAACCCCAGTGAGCAAGCTGAAGGCGATTCATGTATGTAAACTTCTGACTTCAACTGTACATGTTTATATGCAGAAAGGGCTGTAAGATCTAACATATTTGTGCATTTACTCCAGTTTATTTAGAGAACATGACATCATTGAATTTTATGCTCACAGTATATTGTTTTTAATACTTGCATAGAAACAATGCAAACACAATTACAAACAACAAGTTCAAATGAGTATTCTTAAATAGTGCGTAAGCTTATTCGTAATTTTGTACGATTCCAATAATACAAGTAACGGTCTACACTAATGAGCCCCAGTAAAATTATACTAATGTACATGTTCATGTAAAAGACATTGCCCACTATCCTGCACAGTACCTCCGGCAGCACCCACTGGTTGTTCTCAGAATGGTATGCCACTCGGAAAGGCAGACAGATCACAAAGAGCAAGTCAGCCAGAGCCAACTTGATGAGGAAAATGCAAGTTCTTCTTGGAGTGAACTCGCAGGAACACCCAGAGAGCCAACAGGTTCCCAGCCAGTCCGAACAGGAAGAAGAGTGCGTAGAAAATAGCTAACGGGACCGGCAGGCTGGCGTTGTCCATCTGGCAGTTTTGCTGGGGATTTATTGACATGCCATTCTGTGATGCATTGGGGTAGATTTGAGGATTGTTGCTGGCCATTGCATGTGTAAAATACTCAAACCTTAGAAAGAGAATCATATATAATTATAATCATAACCAAAGACTCTTTTCAACACATCTAAGCATGCATTTATTTCCTTTCTTGGAAATGAAGAGGCTTTAGCACTGATAAGTTGAGTAAGACCAATGAACAATTAATATGTTAAGTGTAAAATTCTGTTGTCATAGTTTCTGCAGTAAAAACTATGTAAAAAAATGTATCTTTGTGAATAAAGAGAACATAAATATATATATATATATATATAATCATTGACTGATTGACTGATGCACATTCATAAAGATGAGTTACTCACCATGTAAATTCTGTCCATCAGAGAGCTGCTCTAGTCTTAGTAATGAAACTGGATCATACCTTGATTTTGTTCAATGTCTCCTATTGGGCATATTTAATGTTTAATCTCTCTTTTGATCTCAGTTTTGTGTACTTCCTTTTTTGTAAAGATTTATTTTTCAGTTCTTCAGGAAACTGCTTACCTCAGGACCAGCTGAATGCACTTTCAAAAGTGAACAAGTGTTTCAACACCACAACTCTATGAAGGCTGTGCCACCAACAGTTTTTTCAAAACACTTTGAAAAAAAATAAAAAATTTAAAATATCAGAATCCCTTCTTTGATTTTCTCTGTTATTGCATATTTGCGCTGGCCCATCTTTAGATGAAATTGTAATATTAGATAAAGGGAATTTGTGTGAGTTTTATTTTTTTTTTTTCTTCTTTTTTTATTGTGTAAAAGTCCTTGTACCATAAAACCTATGTTGGAACTTTTTAAAATCACTTTCCTGTTCCTTTCCTTTCAGATCTCTCTGATTTCAGAATTATATTAAGCAGTGCCTGTTATTTCTAATTAAAGGGATAGTTCATCCAAAAATAAAAATTCTCTCATTTACTCACCCTCATGATATCCCAGGTGTGTATGACTAACTTTCTTCACCAGAACACATTTTAAGGAAAATAGAAAAATATCTTGGCTCAGTTGGTACTTAAAATGCAAGTGTATGGTGATTTGACTTTTGAAGCTCCAAAAAGAACAGATAGTCAGCAGAAACATCATCCAAACTGACACCAGTGGTTCTAAACAGTCTTCTAAAGCAACACAGTTGAAAGATGAATATTGAATATACATTATCCTTCTAGAGAGCAGCAGTATGTGCGTGTGACGTTTTCAGGTTGGCACCTGAGACACACCCAGAAAAGTAGCACTGTTTACAAGTGAGGAGAAGGAACGCTGTACAGAAGCTTTGTTGGTTTTTGTTTAGATATGAATTTATCAGGTTTTATTTTTACTCACAATGGTGCATTTGTGTACTTATCCTGGATGTCTCAACCGAGAGGAGAACGTAAGTTTATGTCCGTATCATGGCAACGTGAATGCGTCACACGAGAGACTACGAGATCTCCAGCCTTTCGTGAAGCTTACTGGAAGCATTGGATTATAGTTAATAAGTACTTAAATATTTATCTTTTTTTACAATAAAAGCAATCGTATCACTTTAGAAGACATTAATTTAACAGCTTGAGTCATTATGGATGACGTTTATGCTATTTGGTCTTTTTGGAGCTTCAGAAGTCAAATCGACATCAACTTGCATTTTAAGAACCTACTAAGCTGAGATAGAGTGCATTCAGAAAGTATTCAGACCTCTTCACTTTTTTTTCACATTTTGTTATGTTGGAGCCTTATGCTAGATACATAATTTTATTTAATTTTTTAACATAAATCTGCACTCCATACCCAGTAATGACAATGCAAAAAACTAATTTTTGATAACTTTGCAAATGTATTAAAAAGAAAAAACTGAAATATCACACTGACATAAGTTTTAAGACCCTTTGCCACTTTGACAAATTTAGCTCAGTGCATCCCATTTCTCCGAATCATCTTTGAGGTGTTTCTACACTTTGATTGGAGTCCTCCTGGGGCAAATTCAAGTGATTGGAAAGGCACATACCTGTCTATATAAGGTCTCACAGCTGAAAATGCAGATCTGGAGAAGGCTACAAAATTTTTTCAAAATTCAATCATTCTTAAATGGAAGTATTTTGAAACAACCAGGACACTTCCTAGATCTGGCCGCCCGGCCAAACTGAGCAATCGGGGAGAAGGGCCTTGGAAAGAGAAACCAGGCACCGCTCATCACCTGCGCAATACCATCCCAACCATGAAGCGTGGTGGTGGTAGTATGTTGTGTGGGTGTTTTTTAGCAGACTGGGGGACTGGTCAGGTTTAAAGGAAAGCTGAACGCTGCAAAATACAGAGATATCCTTAATGAAAACCTGGTCCAGAGTGCTCAGGACCACAGACTGAACCAAAGGTTCACCTTCCAACAGGAAAATGACCCTAAGCACACAGCCAATACAATGCAAGAGTGGCTTAGGGACAACTCTGTGAATGTCTTTGAGTGGCCCAGCCAGAGTCCTGACTTTCAAACCCATTTGAACATCTCTGGAGAGACCTAAGTCCAGGTCTGTGAGGCTGTCCACTGATAGTCCCCATCCAACCTGTCAAAGGTACTTTAACCATAGTACTGTGTTATGGGTCTGAATACTTGTGTCAATGTGATATTTCAGTTTTTTATTTTTAATAAATTTGCAAAGTTATCAGAAATCAGTTTTTTGCTTTGTCATTATGGGGTATGGAGTGTAGATTGATGTGAGAGAAAAAAAATATTTAAAGCCTTTTAGCATAAGGCTGCAACATAAAAAAATGTGAATAAATTGAAGGGGTCTGAATAATTTTTTAATACACTGTATTTTTCTATTTTTCTTAAAATATGTTTGCTGGACAAAGAAACTCATACACACCTGGGATATCATGAGGTTAAGTAAATAATGAGAGAATTTTCATTGTTTGGGTGAACTAAAATTATTATATAGAGCAAGGGTGCTGTTGTACTGAATATCGGCTGTGATTCAGCCCTAGCATTAACATTTTTGGAGCCCTACATAGATTTTCAAAAAGGTACCTACCCTGCCTAAAGGGACCTCGAACAACCTGCATCTTATTCACTAACCACCCATAATATTAAGCAGGTGCAATCGTCTCTGAAAAAGCATTTAGCACAGATTTTGTGGGCATGTCTGTGCCGTTGCCTAATCTGCATAATTTCTTCAGGGAATCTGGTGCTAAACCAGTGCAGACATCATATGCAAATAAATGCCTCGTTCAGCTGAGATAATTCATTTTCAGAGAAGTCATCCCACAGTATCACAAATAATCAATCAATGATTTGCTTCTTGTTCGCTTTCTCTCCAAACTCACAAGTAAACTGCCCATCTTCTGTCAAGTTTAAACTAGGTTACTTCACTGAACCCATGGTAGGGGTCCCCCTTTTGGTTGCAGGGCCCTTATGTAGACACTTATGATGCTTATTATGTAGGGCCAGCATTAGATTCAGCTGCAGGCATGATCCTGATACAACAGCTTTTATACTGCCATTCTATAAACAGGAAGTTAATATTGGCAAAACTTACATTTTAAACACAATTTTATTACTTCTATAATATTTTTGCTCTGCTAATTAAAATATTTCCAAACAAAGCCATAGCAGGACCACTTGAGCAAAGCACAGATGGCAGCTTATACATTACAAACATTGAAGCATCCCAGTGCTATTGTACTACATAGATTTTTATATTCACTATCAAATATTATGTTGTTGTTGATGTTTTCTTTCACTTTTTTGACTGTTAATGTCAATCCCACATATATTTATTTTCCCCCTGCAGCCTCATTGTGTGTTGCTGGCATCAAAGGAGAACTCGGCACCAGTGAAATTGGGTGGCTTTGGTGTGGCTATACAGCTAGGAGAGTCTGGACTCGTGGCTGGAGGTACTAAAAACATTTCAGATATTATATTTTTCACTAAAAACTGGTGTACTATGTTGCACAAAAATGGTTAATGCACAACATTTCTATGTTCTTGCACTTCAAACCAGTGGCTTCATAGTGTAACCTCTGGCATGATTTTATCTACAGTAGTGAAAGGATGTTGAAAAGCAGAGTGTTGAAAATAAAACACTGATGTGTCATAACAGAGAAGAGCCTTATCTTGTTTGCTAAGCATTGACTTGCTTAGTTGAAACTATGTGCTCAGTGTTCAGAAAATAGCTCTTACTTAGTACTTTTCTCACTAACAAGTCCTAACTCTTTGACACTTATACTGTTTGTGAGTGGCTGTGTAGGCATGATTGTGTTTGATTGTTCAAAACTTGTATCAGCTGCATCTCTTTTTGTGTATGTTTGAATGGATGCTCTCATGTGACTTGTTGTCCGTGCTGCAGGCCGGGTGGGCACTCCGCACTTCATGGCACCTGAAGTGGTGAAAAGAGAACCTTACGGGAAACCTGTGGATGTGTGGGGCTGTGGAGTCATCCTCTTCATCCTGCTCAGTGGCTGCCTGCCTTTCTACGGAACCAAAGAGCGCCTGTTTGAAGCAATCATAAAAGGAAGATACAAGGTATTGATTAAATTACAGAGTCAGCTAAGATGAAACAAAGCCACACAGAAAAAGCTACAAGGCCTTAAAATGTACTGAGATCAGGCTTATTAAAATGGCAGTCCACAGATTTGGTTAAGGGCTTCTATCTGGAGGTATGGAGATCTTATTCTGTTACCTAATTAACTCTAACCTAGTCACCTATTACACATTAATCTCAGCACATCTCAGAGCTATGGTACCACTTTTCCATTCTGGCCCAGTTCTTTCACTAAATAAAAGGTGGTTATGTATTGGAAGAATTAGCTCCACACCGGCCCTTTATGTCTACTGGTCTCAAACCAGTAACCTCTTACGTCGTTGCCAGTGGCATTATAATGTTGTAACCGCATTAAAAAGTAAAAAAAAAAAAAAGCTTGATTGCTGGTTACACTGAAAGTGCCCTATGCAGCGTGTTTTGGTTTTTCTGATCCTTTAATTTTCCTTTCTACCTGAAATAAAATTCATAGTATGAATTGTATTGGTTATATTTAAATAACTACATGTTACTTCAGTTTGTAAAGCCGGTTAATTCAGATACTCTGGATGTTGAAACATACTCTCAAAACTTAGGACTGCACCGTGTTTGCAGGTTATGTATTTACATAGTCAGTTGAAAACTTGGGCCAGTTATGAGAGAGGTTCACAGATACACCACTGAGCACCAACTCTGGCACCAGCAACATTTTACTAAAAAAGTAGTGTCAGAGCCCTGGGTTTGTTCTTTCATCTACGTGTTTGCTCTGCAGTTGAATCCCAGACAGTGGGGCCATATCTCAGAGAGTGCCAAAGATCTGGTGCGCCGTATGCTGATGCTGGACCCAGCAGAGAGGATCACAGTGTACGAAGCTCTCAACCACCCCTGGCTCAAGGTATCACCAGCCAACAAGAAACACCTGCTTTCTAATATGCTTGATAAAGCCTTTGCTCACTGGAAGCAAGTGAAGACACTGAAAAAAATCTAAAGATTATCTGATAATTCTTAAAGTTATTCAAACTTTTGTTAATTATATTTCAAATATTTTTCAGCTTTTTATTGCTGGACTTTTGAACTTTGTTTTGCTAAACCATTTTGGTATCTCTGTTTTATATTCTATTGCTTTTAAACATTTATATAAGAGATTTGCAAAGCCATTTCATAATAAGTGTGTGTGTGTTTTCTGTTAGGAGAGAGACCGCTATGCTTACAAGATCCATCTTCCTGATACAGTTGAGCAGCTGAGAAAGTTCAATGCCAGAAGGAAGCTAAAAGTGAGACAACAGCACTAAAAGGCTTCTGTATAATCCTGTTTCAGCTGCTTTTGTGCACATCCATTTTCTGAGATAAAGAACACAAATATGTTTTAATAAGGACTGTTAAAGAAATTAGATTAATTAAATTCACTATTATACTACATGAACAGACAAAGAAAATAGCTTTTAAGAAAGTCCTAATAGAAATGCAAAATGTATATATGTGCTTTAGGAGAATGTCTCAGAATGTTGACAGCTTGTAGGCAGTTATCCATCTGTTGCTAAAGATGCAAGGATGATTCATATTTGTATGGTCTTCCAGGGTGCGGTGCTCGCTGCAGTCTCTAGTCACAAGTTCAACTCTTTCTATGGCGACCCACCTGAAGAACTACCTGACTTCTCAGAAGACCCCACATCATCAGGTACTAAAGCAGCCAGCCGAGAAATATTATCACCTCCCATCCTACGCACAGTACCATCCTTCTGTAATGGGTTTTGAGATGAGTTAGTAGTCTCTTAGTCACTTGTCACAGTGGTTTAAATAACATTGACTATCTGTCTGACAGAGAAAATGAGCTTCTTGTTAGTGGTGCTTTTTTAGGCATGTATCAATATTATTTATATTTAATGTTAGGGACATGAACAAACTTGTAACCTTAAGAATTAAACTTCAGCATGCTATTTATGATACCTCAAATCCTGGGACTTGTTAAGGAGTGTTGCGCTATAACTGTTCTGATGGACAATTAAACAGAAAAAAAAAAATCCCATGGTCCCGAGCCATATCATGGACTAGAATATCATTGAGACTTTGGGTGGGTTCTTTTGACTTAAATGAATAATTCTCTCATCATTTACTCACCCTTTTGCCATTCCAGATGTTTATGACTTTCTTTCATCTGCTGAACTCAAGTGAAAATTTTTAGAAAATATTTCAGCTCTTTTGGTCCATATGCAAGTGAATTGGTGCCAAAATTTGGAAGCTCCAAAAATCACATAAATCAGCAAAAAAGTAATCCATACGACTCCAGTGGTTAAATCAATGTCTTCAGAAGTGGTATGATAGGTGTGGGTTAGAAACGTCTCGGTTACTAACGTAACCTCCGTTCCCTGATGGAGGGAACGAGATGTTTTGTCGATGAGTTGACACTAGGGGTCGCTCCTGCGGAGCCCAGACATCTCTGATTTTGAGAAAAGGCCAATGAGAATTTGCGTGTGGAATTTGCATGCCACTCCCCCGGACATACGGGTATAAAAGGAGTGACGCTGCAAATACACATCAGGTATCGCCACCCGGCGCTTTCAGCGGATGGTTCAGTATTGTGGCTAGTGGGACACAACGTCTCGTTCCCTCCATCAGGGAACGGAGGTTACGTCAGTCACCGAGACGTTCCCCGTCTGTCACTCACTCGACGTTGTGTCGATGAGTTGACACTAGGGGTTCCCATGGAAAACGCCACAAAGCTGAACCGAGTTATGCTGACTGGCGGTGCGAGACGGGCAGACCTCTGTGTGCCTCATAGCCAGCGCAGCAAGCCGTCGCGTAACTACCCCCAACACACTGGCAGGCATGAAGCGGTCCCCTGGACCTAGGGGAACAGCTAACTGCTCAGAAGTATAAGGACTGGCTGGCCCAGCCGGGGCCTTCTCTCTATTTCCTTATACTGTAAGAGGAACGAAACCCAAACTTACCTGTTTGTATCACCTGATAACACACGGGACGAAACTGGCTCATCCCTGAGGTTATAGAACCTTTCAGGTTACAAAGGTGTTAGGTGTTGCCCATAAGAACGCTAGGTCTGGTGTCGCGAGGAGCGTGAGGGCCGAGAACCAAATCCGGGTGGGCCAATAAGGGGCCACTAAGAGGACCTGCTCCCCGTCCTCCCTGACTTTGCACAACATCTGTTCAAGTAGGCTCACTGGAGGAAACGCATATTTGCGAAGCCCCAGGGGCCAGCTGTGTGCCAGGTCATCTGTGCCGAGGGGGGCCTCGGTCAGAGAGTACCAAAGTGGGCAATGGGAGGATTACAGGGAAGCGAACAGGTCTACCTGTGCTTGGCCGAATCGACTCCAGATCAACTGAACCACCTGGGGGTGGAGCCTCCACTCTCCCCTGGATGTAACCTGCCGTGACAGCGTGTCCGCTGTGCTGTTGAGGTAGCCTGGGATGTGAGTGGCCCGCAGTGACTTGAGTCGGTGCTGACTCCAAAGGAGGAGATGGCAGGCGAGTTGTGACAAGCGGCGAGAGCGTAGACCGCCTTGGCGGTTGATATATGCAGCTGTGTTGTCCGTCCGGAGCAACACACGCTTGCCCCGGATCAATGGCAAAAGCCTCCACAGGGCAAGTAGTGCTGCCAGCAACTCAAGGCAGTTGATGTGCCAATGCAGTCGCGGGCCAGTCCAAAGGCCGGCTACTGAGTGGGCCGGCGACTGAGTGCCCGCTGCATATGGCGCCATAACCCCGTTGGGAGGCATCTGTCGTGACCACAACGTGCCTGGAGACCTGGCCTAGGGGAACTCCTGCCCGTAAGAACGCTAGGTCTGACCAGGGGCTGAGAGAGCGGCAACACGTCTCCGTGACGAGGATGCGGTTTGTGCCGTGGCACCATGCTCGTCTCTCGACTTGGGTCTGCAGCCAGTGCTGGAGTGGTCTCATATGCATCAACCCAAGCGGTGTAACCGTGGCTGAGGATGCCATATGCCCCAGGAGCCTCTGAAAGGATTTCAGTGGGACCAGCGTGTTCCGTCTGAACGTACGCAGACAGCTCAGCACTGACTGTGCGCACTCGCTGGTGAGACGCGCCAACATTCAGACTGAGTCCAACTCCATACCGAGAAAAGAGATGCTCTGAACTAGTTGACCCGAAGCCCCAAGCGGCTGAGGTGATTGAGCACCAGGTACCTGTGAGCACACAACATGTCTCGCAAGTGTGCTAAGATTAGCCAGTCGTCGAGATAGTTGAGGATGCAGACGCCCGCTTCCCTCAGTGGGGCAAGGGATGCCTCTGCGACCTTCGTGAAGGTGCGAGGGGACTGGGACAGGCAGAAGGGGGAGGACTTTGTACTGATATACCTGACCCTCGAAGGCAAACCAGAGAAAAGGGTCTGTGTCGAGGAAGGATCGAGACATGAAAGTACGCGTCCTTCTGGTCTACCGCCGTGAACCAATCCAGATGCCGGACGCTCGCTAGAATGCATCTCTGCATGAGCATCTTGAACGGGAGTCTGTGCAGAGCCCGGTTCAGAACTCGCAGGTCGAGGATTGACCGCAGCACGCCGCCTTTTTTGGGTACGATGAAGTAGGGGCTGTAAAACCCCTTCTTCATCTCGGTTGGAGGGACAGGCTCTAGCACGCCTTTCTGTAGGAGGGAGGCGATTTCCGCACGCAAGGCAGCGTAGCCCCTTGCCGCCCCGCCGTCGAGGGTAGTGAGAGCAGAGGAGCTCACCGCTCGTGTGCGGGCAGTAAAAGGTGCCTGCCACTAGCGCATGAGCTCCTCATGCACCTCCTGGAAGAAAGGAACGGGGGCGGACCATGGCCGTAAGCGGTGCTCTGGCCCCAGGAACCAATCGTCAAGCCGCGAGGGTTCGGGGGGAGGCGGAGGGTTCCACTCCAGCCCGACACTCGTGGCTGCCCAGGCAAGCATGGCTGTCAGCTCCGCGTCAGCCTGCGACTGAGCCACCGCACCCGAGGGTGGGAGTTCAGCCGAGTCCTCAGCGTCAGACATGACGAACCCGCTCTCCGATGCCGCGATCGAGATCTCATCGTTGTCAGGCGCTCCGAACGAGATCGCGGGTCCACTGTGAAGTGAACCGGCAACCGCGCCCCAGCGCTCGGTTGGAGCATACGATTGTGGCGGGGAGTGGGAGGTCCATGGGGTTGTACCCGGCGGAGAGGCTCCCACTGAGGTCCCCATATCACCCCCAGCGCTAGCCGACACTGCCTCATGCCCGTAGGTAGTAGGACCGAGTGCGAGCCGTGACCGCAACGTAGCCATGGCCATGCTCTCGCAGTGAGGGCATGAACCATCCACAAACGCTGACTCTGCGTGGGTAGCACCCAGACACAAGAGGCAGCGATCGTGGCCATCAGACGGGGAGAGAGAACGACCGCAACCAGGAAACACACACAAACGGAAAGACATCTTGAAAAAGACGCTTCACGGTTTGCGCCACTCTTTTAGAGAAATATACTCTTTTATTGGTGATTTTTATATATATATATATATATATATATATATGTATATATATATATATATGTATATGGGAATATAAATATATATATATATAAACGAAGTTATTCACTCCGTGAGCTCTTTTTCAGCTGCTGAAGTGCCCAGGGGTGTGTGCTCAGCACAACGTAATATGCGAGGGGGAGGACCTCTGAAAAGCGCCGTAAAACCAACAGCTTGTAGAGATGAATGAACAGCAGAGGAATTCAGCTTTGTGACTGCTCTCTCGGCTCCGAAGAAGATATCTGATGTGTATTTGCAGCGTCACTCCTTTTATACCCGTATGTCCGGGGGAGTGGCATGCAAATTCCACACGCCAATTCTCATTGGCCTTTTCTCAAAATCAGAGCTGTCTGGGCTCCGCAGGAGCGACCCCTAGGGTCAACTCATTGACACAACGTCAAGTGAGTGACAGACGGGGAACAGATCACTTTCACATTTTTCGTCTTGTGTTTTGGATGATTCACATCCAAAGAATTTCTAGCAAAATACATTTTTAAGTATTGATCTGTTTCTCTCCCACACCAATCATACCACTTCTGAAGACATTGATTTAACCACTGGAGTCGTATGGATTGCTTTTATGATGCCTTTACATGCTTTTGGGAGGGTCAAAATTTTGGCACCAATTCATTTGCACTGTATAGACCAGAGGAAACATCATTTGTGTTCTGCTGAAGAAAGAAAGTCAGACACATCTAAGATGGCATAAGGGTGAGTTAAATGATGAGAGAATTTACATTTTTGGGTGAACTATCTTTTTAAACCTGTAAGTAACCACCTATTAATGCACGACCAGCCAATGAGAACACTTTAGTAACAGCAATGCCTAAGCCCTCACCCACAACACCTTACAACGCCATCGTGATTGTGAGTTTTGCACAGGCAAAACACAATTTCTTCAGAAAAGTGAAGAATCTAGTTTTTTTATTTTTGTAGCAATTGTCACGGACATATTTGTCAAATTAAATCACTTGATGTGTCATATTTAGACCCTGAAGTGTAGATTGTATTTTCTTGAATTTAGCTGAATTTCAGAGGGATCAACTCAAAGTTGCTTTTGCATATTTTTTTATGGTTTAATTATTAATTATGGTTGATAATTTTTACTTGTAATATTCCTGTTTTGTTTTTTCACCACCCTGAACATTTAATATAGAATGTTTTAATTATTTATTTATTTTTAAATGTATACAGAATTCAATGTAAAATATGCATTGATTTTTTGCATTTAGGATGTCAAAACCATCATTGGTATGTGTATGTGTTGTGATGCTGAGTAAACATGCTCCTCACCTCCTGATTGTTTTGTATGTACACTTAAGAGTGTGGACAGCTCTTATCTCTAAAGACATTACATCTCTATTGTTAATTTAGTAATTGTTGCTTGTTTCTATGCTGGCCATCCCGCAGGACTGCTTGCTGCAGAAAGTAGGTGTAACTGTATGTCCCTTTACATAGCTTTGTTTTCATACCCTTGTGTAAAATATGACTTATTCCTGGATATGTATAGTTGACTCTCTATGCATGCGCTTGTGTTTGTGCGTGTACACACACAGGGGCTGTGTCACAGGTGCTGGACAGTTTGGAGGAGATCCATGCACTGACGGACTGCAGTGAGAAAGACCTGGATTTTTTACACAGTGTCTTCCAGGACCATGATCTCCACACGCTGCTAGATGTAAGAGATTGTACTATACACTCTGTTTAGACACACCAACATGGACTTACACCCTCAAATATTCCCTTTTTTAGACCACACAAAACTATATGTTAAGAGACTGTTACAGCTTACTTTGCTTGGTTTGTTGACATTTAGGACACTTTTTAGCCAAAGCACCGTAAAATGCACTGATTGCAGGCACCGTCCCGTAGGAGCAATTTAGGGTTAAGTGCACACTTATGGCAGGCCAGGATTTGATCTTAGTAACTCTTGTTTTCTGCCGTGAGCTGATAACAACCTACATGCTTAGTCATTAGACAAAAACCAAAACAAAAATCACCCATGCTTAAGATATCAATCCTCTGCTAAGCAGTTGCTCTACTATTTGCAATAATGTGTTAGAATTCTGTGTAGTTTCTTCTCGCAATACCAAAGTGGAGCAGGCAATGAATATCAGAAGACCAATTTTCAGCTCTCGACTTTTCTGTCTTTTCTGTATATTTCAGAACTCAATGAACTTTGTTCGTTCATTCATTACATTGTGTCTGTCCATGCACACACGCCTCTGCATGTGTCTAGCTTGTGTTTTTGAGAACGCATTCAGTATTAAGGCATTATGTGTGTTTTGTGTGCTTGTGAACATGTGCAGATGTGGACTCTGCACACAGTCTCTATTGCAGAAGTGTTTGTGTTTGTGTGTTTTTGTGTGTGTGTGTGTGTGTGTGTGTGCGCGCGCGCGCACCAAGGCCTCTGTCATAAGCCGTACAGCTTGGTACCACCCAATGTGGATGATTGGTCTGTCTCTATAGCCACAGGCAAGAGGAAAGTAGAGAGGACCCACCCATAATGCCAGTACTCTATGGGTAAGATTATAATCAGGAGGCTGTGAATGCATGATGTCCCATTGAAAAATCAACTCCTACCCTGAATAAGGAGGGAAACAATAGCATCTATTGTCAGACTCCACACGTTTATCACTGTTGCGGCTCCAGCAGTATCTGTGTATCAGAACTGCTGCTATAGACATTAAAACATTGCCATCCTCTTCACTGAAGCCATGGGCAGTGTGTAACTCTACCTTCATGAGAAAGAGAGGCTGAAGTCTTTGTTTGGTTTTACTCGAGTTTAGCATTGTTATGCCTGGTTTATTTGCAGTTATTTTTGCCAAACACTTTATTTAGAAACCATATTATTGTTGCTGGAAATGTACTAACCATGAAAGTTCAATTGCTGACTTTGCAGGTCTTACATGCTTTGAGACATGGTTTGCCTTCAAGGGTCAGGTATATCAGTACAAAGTCCTCCCCTTCTGCCTGTCCCAGTCCCCTCGCACCTTCACGAAGGTCGCAGAGGCATCCCTTGCCCCACTGAGGGAAGCGGGCGTCTGCATCCTCAACTATCTCGACGACTGGCTAATCTTAGCACACTCGCGAGACATGTTGTGTGCTCACAGGGATCATACTTGATGTAATGTATGATCTTTTTACTTATGAACCAGGAGAGGTTTTCTGGTTGTTCAGCCACAGCCTAATTAAATGCATCAAATAGACTTGGTCATAAGAGACTAAATCAATCAACCAGACTTAAGTAAATTCAACAGCATAAGTAAACCTAGTTAACTACTGGCTACATAGACCACTCAACCATCAATTTAATTAAATCGTTATTGTTCATTCTCATGGAAATTTGTCTTTGCAACCCCCCCATGCCTTATGCCACCATATTAAAAATTAAATAAACAAGATTCAATATACCCAATACATTAAAAAGCAGTAATAGAGGCAGTAATATAGCTTCTGTTGTACAGTGTGCACATAGAGTGCAGACCTCTGAGTATTAAGAATGTAAAAGGACGTAAGATCAGGACTTCAAATAAATGTGTGATCACAACATTTATTGTCCTGTGGCTTGGCTTCTTCTGCGAGGGTTGACACTCAGGCTTAGTCAGTGAAGAGCAACTTGTTAACAGATGTGGTTTGAAGGAACATTTGTGTGCACAGTAAATGTGCAGAGGAATGGACCAGCACAACATTGGAGAAATGTACTGTATGTTAATGAATAAATTACAGCAGTTGAGAACTGTATTGTATAATTATACATGTTCATGATTAACATGGTGCAGGAGATAATAAGTAATTTGAAAAGTTAACCTGCAGAGCATAGTGCTTTTTCCACATGTTAAACTGTGGTAATGTGTCCTTTAGTTATAGTGCTAAAGGAGCATTTAGATAGCTTTTAGCATTATATAGCATTTAGATGTCCTTTACTTTATTAAATGTTGCTTATAATGTCCACTTTCAAGTTAAATATTCATGAAGTAATAATACTTTTAATTGATTTTCAATTTCCTCCTGTTGGGATGGGTTTTATTTAAGCTGTCAAGTGCTGTGATTGTTCATCTAGGACAAACTTTTCAAGCATCAAAAATTCTGTTAACAAAAATGCATTAACACAGCACATTGACATAAGTCTGTCAACACTACATATTAACATACAGTGTAAAGCTACTTGTATCCATTAACATATGTGTAATAACACTGGATATTGCAGAATAAATACTAATTATTTATCCATTTTCGATTTTGCAGCTGTATGACAAGATAAACACTAAGTCCTCACCGCAAATCCGAAATGCACCAAGTGATGCAGTTCAAAGAGCCAAAGAGGTGAGTGCTCTCCGCTTGCAGAAAGATGCATTTGCATTGGTCAAACATACAATAATGAGCCTCATAGAGGTTCTCAGTACAAGTTTAATTGTAGTCTTTGACCGGTTTGTCAATAAAAATTACCCTAACCAGGCCTAATCTTCCTCTGCTCTTCATGTGCTGTCCAATATCAGAAATGTCAATATTTTCAATTGTGAAATTGAAAATTGCCCTCAACAGAATAAAATGGTTTGTCTAAGCCTTTTTCTTTGTTAAATTAGAGAGACAAATTTCAAGTAGTTTGTATTCAGAGTATCAGAATTGTTCTTATCTTGTTGCTTACTTTGGCCACGTTCACACAGCAGCAGAATACGGTTGTCAGTCCTGAATACGAGTGCTTAAGGGAGTTGCATTCACACACAGTTCAGTTATTTATGAGCGTGACAACTGCATTCTATAAGCAAACTGACACCTGTAAATGTTCGAGATTCACAACCACATTTTTGGCAAACCCATGCTGGGTAAACAGAACCGTACTGGACAACATGTTGTCTGTCACGTCACGTCATATAATGCGAGACCATTGCTGCACTGTAAACACTTGTGTCTAGTGTGTTTCATGTGGGGTTTTGTTAACTCACAGAGACGGAGATATGAGCTGCATGTCTTCGAAGATCCAGCCGCTGTCTTCCACCGGAGTTGCTCACAGGCTCGAGCTGTGCAACACAAATGCTGAACTCTGAACTTGGTTAAAAACATTCAATGAACTAATGGATGAACTTGTGCCTTGAGAGCACTAGTTTATTTAATAAAGCAGCGTCAAATGTGACAAAACGTTCTGCTGTCATGAACGTTGCCATTTTCAGTATTTACTTCAGTCTGTCACTGCAGTTACAGGTGATACCAAAGGTTATTGGGTGAACAGAAATATGGTTGTGACATGGGTTATTTATTCATTCATACAGATGGACAGTATTCAAGCCTCTTGTATGAACTGGACATTTCGAGACTCACACCGGTTATTAAATACAGTTGTCAATCCAAACACTGACTTTGTGAACGTGGCCTTTGTACCTACCATTTGTAATACTGCACATTAGAATGATCTGAAATGACTCACCGCATGACTTTCACTTTGGCTTTCCTAAAAATTCACTGCATATTTTCAGATTTATCTATGAGCTACTTCTTTCTTGAACTTTTGATTTTTTTCACTGTATATAGTTTAGCTATAATTTAAAAATAGCTTATTTTTTTAAAGGGGATTAATTTAGAGATGCAACTTCTCTTTGAGGGCTGTTGCATACTGTGTTAAAACCCTCTCAGAGAAGTTGCGTAGCTAAATTCATCACCTTTGAAGCATTGCCTCTAAAAAAAATAAACTAAACTAGATAACCTTGTTGACCTCAGTAATTGACTAGTCAGTTGTTGGATGAGTAGTCAAACATCCTGCCTATCCCTAATAAAATAACGTTTTGCAGATGATTTTTCCACATATCTATTTAAAAAAAAAAGCATATTTACTAAAATATTTTAATGGTGAAACAGTTACCAATTTTTTTTCATTGAGGTACAGTATATTTTTCTGGGTATGAAGTCACTATTAATTTGAAAAGTATTTTTTTTTAATCCTCTCATTACCCTCTCTGTTTTTGGATATAGCTCAGAAAACACCATTTGGCTGCCATTTATGTGATTTGTATGTATTTTATGTAGAACAGAACGCCACAGACAGAGGTCTGTTTTGTCAGTGCTTCTAAGAACTTACAGCTTAGTTTATTATTTATATGACATTTACAGATCCCAAGTGGTCTGTTGCTGGTGTGAACACATGCCTGATATCCACCTGCTAAAATAAAAAGCATTTAAAAAAAAATCTGCAAGGAGAAATCCATATTAACAAGTGAATGTGTTTATTTGCTTGTGCTTATGGTGTAGCCTTTGAATAACAACATAATAATGGCCTATGAAATTGGAAACTGTAGCTCTTTCAACACTGTTGAATTGCACAAAAATATCATTTTGCGTGTGTATGAATGTTTATGTCTGTTTGCTTGCCTCAGTGTTGGCTGAAGCTTTCCACTCTCTTAATCTGCTCCAAATCCAGATAGTTAAAATCAAAACTCCCACTATTAACAGAAATTGTGATTAATTAGTTATGTTACCAGTTCCCCTTTGTCCTTTGCACACTAAATTAAAGTAGTCACACACTATAACTGCAATATAACTTTAAATGTGATTACAAATCCCTTGCTGGCTCTAAACAACAGACATTACATTTATCCAGTATTATTTTCAAGCACAAAGTCAACATGAAATCAAAATTGACCCTATTTATTTAATGTTTGTTCCTGGTCATATTGTGTACAATTAATCCATATAACTTAGTCCAAAGAAAATATGTTTGTCTTTGTAAGCGGTCATCAATGTAATTGTAATTACTAAATCCACCTTTGAAACAACATTCAACATTCAACATTTTGGCTGACATCACCTAAGCTGCAAGAGTCTGGAAAATAATGTTAACCTGTTGCCAAATAGATATGTACAGTAGTTAATGTTTTAGGCTGCTGTTGTAGGTTATAGCAAATTTCTAAAATCTTGCCAGTAGTTAACGCTGTAATTTAATGGTGGTTAATGTAATAATAAAAGAACTGTAAAATTGAAAAAGAAGTTTAATTGTACTGGTTTCCCTTCACTCTGTGTTGTGTATAGAATGACTAAATCCAGACACTGTGAATGCTGATCAGACAGGCCTTTGCATTCTGAATGAATAAAAGAATGTTTTGTATTAATAAATAAAACCACATGAAATTCTGTCCTGCCAGTTTTTTGTGCCAACCTGCCAGCAAGAGAATTAATTCAGCCACACGAACTTCCACTACATTTCATGAAAATGTAACAATTAACATGCTTATGTTTTTAAACAAGTTCACAACTTGTCCTTCAACCTTTACATCCCAGTCAAAAAGCCATCTTAAAAGCCCTACTTTTTTTGTCTCTAGTTGAACATTCTGTTTTGCTTGGAAATGCATCACATTATGGAAGTAAAATAGGTTGTGAATGCCATTTCATGTTGACTCAAAGTTAATGGGGCAGAATGTATGTTCTTATACAGCAATTGTGTCAACAAAAAGCGTTCTAATTATTTTGAAAACATGTCAACCATTAATCAAAGCCCAACTCTGTGCAATAAGATTAGCATGATCAAACAGGTTTGTTAAGTGATGAAAGTATTCTTTGTTTAGGTAATTAGTTAGAACCATCTGCATGCAGTAAGAAAACAAATAGGAAGAATCAAACTACTTTGCAATGGTTAGTTCTGTTCTCAAACTGTAGTTTGACTGCCTACCTCAGTTACACAACTTATAAAAATCAACCTTTTCCTTTTGTAATGCACATCAAAAAAGAGCTCAAGTCTATTGGTGATTAAAAAGCTGTTCTCTCGAATAACCTTCCTTGGCCTCTCGCTTGTGATCACTGGCAATGGTGAAAGGCTTAAGGATTATCCTCTTTGTATTGCATAGAGCCAGTGGGGCGCAAACTAACCCATCACCTCTAACTGTTTTTGCTGAGCGGCTGAAACTTACGGAGATGATAAAATCCAACCTCCAAAACTCAACTTTCGACCCTTTGCTGCTTTCTTACATAGACTACAATTATAAAATGTTATAAAACTCTCCTGTGTATGTCTCTTATACTAAGACTTCCACTGAAGACGAGTCGAGCACAGCTTTGAAACATCTGGAATATGTAAGCTGCTGACATTTTCCCAATGTTTGAAACTTATTTATGTATTCTATTGCAGGATCATGTGACAATTGCTAGGATTTCATGCTCTTGTAAATGTCAGAGCCTTTGTTTTAGTGATTTTGACTGGGAATGGATGACGTTAGGGGCTGTCAGGTGGCTCTAAACATTGATTCGAGATAATTAGCATGGTCTAAGTAGACATTCAGTATCCAGCACTCAATAGCATTCAGCAGAGAGTTGTGACATATCTGCAGTACTGTGCCAAATCACCCCCTCCCACCCTACCGCCAACCTCCCCACCAATGGAAGAGGGAAATGGGCCCAAACAGAATTGCTGATTGGTCACAAGGGGTCTAAGGGTCATGCCAAAAATGTTGTGTGTGAATGTGTGTTCTGATATATGATGTGTGGGGTTTCAGCAGTCCAGTTAAGAGTTCTGTTGCATTTTATTTGTTCATAAAGCTTAAATGTCAAATACAACATTTTTAAACAAGTAGAGCATGGAACTGGTAGCCTGAGGAAAAGCCTGACAAATGTGTCTGTCTGTAGGTATTGGAGGAAATTTCGTGCTACCCTAAAAACACAGACGCTAAAGAACTGAGAAGGATCCTAACCCAGCCACATTTCATGGTGAGTCCTAACAGCATAGCACTCTTTTTTTAACACGTATTTTATTTTTGCATTTGTTTTTTTCTTTACAAATAACCTTTGGCATCTCTGTGTAATCCTCAATGACATATTGGCTCTTGGTGTAAACCTTTTAGCAATACATACACAGTAATCTCAAATATAGTGAAACAACTAGATTGGATTCATCTAGTTTGATTGAATCACTGTATCAGCAAAACTATCTGTGATTAGATTCAATCAACATAATTGGAAATTGATTAGAACCATATATGAATTTAATCTGTGTTATTTTCTCACTACAAAATGTATATGAGGATGATGTTGGTAGTCTTGTTGTTACATCATTTCAGTCTTTTTCTGTTACCTCTGCTGAAGTCAATGAGGTTCTCGGAACTCTTGTGTTCAAAGCATTGTTCCTGAGTTCTTATCAGGAGAACAAACAACCTTTAGAGCGACTCAAGACAGATGGTGAAGTTTTGCCCTTTGCTCTGTGCTGACTATTTGTCACTGAGGTTCGTCTTGGGAAGGAGGTTTAATTGATAAATATTTCTTAACTCTCTTTTGGTAAAGTTTATTTTTTATCCGGATCAGAATGCCCAACAGGTTTGTCTCACTCCACAACACAAGCAGTGAGTGCTGGTTCTCTCCTGTGCTGTAACCCTTGGCTCTCTCTTACAACTTTACCATGGTCAAGATAATTGCGGAATTGAAATTCAGATTAGTTTTAGTGTTAATTAGTGGTGCGAGGGCTTAACGTGTGCTATACATATTTTTCTTGTTTGTGAAATATGAATTCAGGTGATTTCGTCATCCGCTCCGCTTCGTTCTAAAACATTTCAAGAGAAGAGTGTAATACATGGGTATTGTCATCAACTACTCTTAACACTTATTAAATAACAGGGATTTTATGAAGATATTGTGTAATCCTATAAATGAACATTGATATTATTAAAACATATTGAATTTAAAAAAGGTATTTAGTGAGAGCCGTACTGTGAGCGTGCATTTGTGATATGAAAAAAGTGATGTGACCCCTTAAAATCAAATGTACAATATTTCAGTTTTTCTAAATATTTATATAACTTTATAAATACAATTTTTCTCTCTATCAGACCCTGCTATTTTAGGATATCAACACACTTACTCTAATGTACTCTAATTCCAACAGAAATAGCTTACACGGTAGCTTACCTGATAAAGCGTTGAACCTAAGAGTTGGAGGACTGTGGTTCAAGTCCAGCCATGGGTCATAGAACTGGCATGAAATGATGTGGTTTAGAAAATGTGCTTTTTCGTTTCGCTTCTGCATTTTAAAACATTAATGGTTAGGTTTAGGCATTGATTTGGTAAGGATGTATTTTTTAACTTCTCATTTATATTTTAAAACACTATTGATTAGGTTCAGGCAAAAGTTTAGGTTAGGGTCTATGGGCCTGGGTAGCTCAGTGAGTAAAGACGCTGACTACCATCCCTGGAGTTCGCGAGATCGAATCCCAGGGCATGCTGAGTGACACCAGCCAGGTCTCCTAAGCAACCAAATTGACCCAGTTGCTAGGGAGGTTAGAATCACATGGGGTAACCTCCTCGTGTTCGCTATAATGTGGATTACTCTCGATGGGACATGTGGTAATAATGTGGAACTGATCTAGATTGATAAAAGCAGCAAGATTGATCTGGGCTGCAAGGGACTTATTTGTGGATTGTACACTGTATACTGTACTGGAGGTGCATTACAGAACTAAGAGAGGAAGTGAAAATGGTGGCTCTTATATAGTAAAGTGAGCTTTTGAAAAAACAAGACTTGGGTGATGTAACTCTGACAGCCAGGTCAAGAGGTTTGGGGGGAATGCACCATAAGTACTGGATGTCGGATTCCAGCACAGCCTTGCTCTTGACTGCATTCTCACGCTGAAGAATAAAACTCACTATACAACAGTACTATCAGGCGAGCTGGTGAGAAAAGAGAAAGTCTGTGTAGTGCTTCTTAAAAACAAATTTTTTTTTTACTTTGGTTGTGACATAAAATATTTATTGCCTGCTGAAGTGAGGCACTTTTTGAACAGAGTAAAACAGTGTGGTGTTGAGACAGAGAGCATGTTTACTTGATGTTTTTCAAATTCAAATAACAGGAACTAGTAGTAAAAATGTGGGGGTTTTAGAAAGGCAGATATAAGTCTTAAAGCATAATATGTTACATTTAAAAATTTCTGAAGAAATTGCTAGGGGTGCTTTATTCATATTTATTTTTTATTTTTGTTTACTGGATGAAAAGTACAAAACTCTTGCTTTGCAATTCAATGACAAATATAGAAGCTTGTTACTGTACAATGAAATGTAGAAACATGTGAACATGAAAGTCTAAAAATGTGGAAGTGTTAAATTAGATTTTTTTCAGATTTGGGATTGTGCATGTGTGTGATTTATTTATTTTTTTCTCTCTCTCAGGCCTTACTTCAAACTCATGATGTTGTGGCACATGAGGTGTACAGTGATGAGGCACTGAGGGTCACACCTCCTCCCACATCACCATACCTCAACGGAGACTCACCTGAGAGCACTAACGGAGACATGGATCTAGAGAATGTCACACGAGTGCGCCTTGTTCAGTTCCAAAAGAATACGGATGAACCCATGGTATGCATCCTGGCCATCACATGCATGCACACACACACACACACACACACACACACACATCATATACACTCACCTAAAGGATTATTAGGAACACCATACTAATACTGTGTTTGACCCCCTTTCGCCTTCAGAACTGCCTTAATTCTACGTGGCATTGATTCAACAAGGTGCTGAAAGCATTCTTTAGAAATGTTGGCCCATATTGATAGGATAGCATCTTGCAGTTGATGGAGATTTGTGGGATGCACATCCAGGGCACGAAGCTCCCATTCCACCACATCCCAAAGATGCTCTATTGGGTTGAGATCTGGTGACTGTGGGGGCCATTTTAGTACAGTGAACTCATTGTCATGTTCAAGAAACCAATTTGAAATGATTCGAGCTTTGTGACATGGTGCATTATCCTGCTGGAAGTAGCCATCAGAGGATGGGTACATGGTGGCCATAAAGGGATGGACATGGTCAGAAACAATGCTCAGGTAGGCCGTGCCATTTAAACGATGCCCAATTGGCACTAAGGGGCCTAAAGTGTGCCAAGAAAACATCCCCCACACCATTACACCACCACCACCAGCCTGCACAGTGGTAACAAGGCATGATGGATCCATGTTCTCATTCTGTTTACGCCAAATTCTGACTCTACCATCTGAATGTCTCAACAGAAATCGTGACTCATCAGACCAGGCAACATTTTTCCAGTCTTCAACTGTCCAATTTTGGTGAGCTCTTGCAAATTGTAGCCTCTTTTTCCTATTTGTAGTGGAGATGAGTGGTACCCGGTGGGGTCTTCTGCTGTTGTAGCCCATCCGCCTCAAGGTTGTGCGTGTTGTGGCTTCACAAATGCTTTGCTGCATACCTCGGTTGTAACGAGTGGTTATTTCAGGCAAAGTTGCTCTTCTATCAGCTTGAATCAGTCGGCCCATTCTCCTCTGACCTCTAGCATCAACAAGGCATTTTCAGCCCACAGGACTGCCGCGATACTGGATGTTTTTCCCTTTTCACACCATTCTTTGTAAACCCTAGAAATGGTTGTGCGTGAAAATCCCAGTAACTGAGCAGATTGTGTAATACTCAGACCGGCCCGTCTGGCACCAACAACCATGCCACGCTCAAAATAGCTTAAATCACCTTTCTTTCCCATTCTGACATTCAGTTTGGAGTTCAGGAGATTGTCTTGACCAGGACCACACCCCTAAATGCATTGAAGCAACTGCCATGTGATTGGTTGATTAGATAATTGCATTAATGAGAAATTGAACAGGTGTTCCTAATAATCCTTTAGGTGAGTGTAGATATAAACCTGACAGCTTATGTGTCTAACATGAATGGCCCTGAAACTGGAAAGGATTTCTTAAGAAAACGGTACAAGCATAATTTTGATTGCTAACTTAAAAATGCTTATTATGATTTTTTGCTCTTTTGATTAGTAGCCTTCTTATCCAGGTCCCTCTTTGCAAAAAGATGGTATAGCTCTGTCCCAAGACCTAGTGAGCTGCCTACATAGGCCACGTTTTAAGGCAACGTAGTCCTGCATTATCGGAATGAGAAGGCTTATACCTCGCTTTGGCCTAATTATAAGGCAGCATTGTATGTATTGGACAGTGAAGGCAGTACCAGAATGCATTAAGAGAAAAAATTATCCAAGATTGTGGTTAAGTCAAGATAATTTATTTTTTATTAATATACCATGTTCACTTTGCTAATTAGAGTATCCTTTTGTTAAATGAGCAACATGCGAATATTAAACTAGAATTAAATCAATTGTAAGTTGAGTGTCTTATACGGTACACATAAGAACCTCTATTTGTTTAGAGTTGTTACTTGAGGTTTGATGATGCTGTAAAAGGCAGTTTCCTATGTAGCGAGAAGTCAAGGCTTATTTCACATATCTTGTCTCCCCGAGATGATCGTGTTGTTGATAAAGCTTTCATAGTGGTCATAGTTTTTATCCACAAATCAGTCTAACTTCCTGAAAGCTGGTTATTCTCATCATAGATGCTTCAAATGAGTTCTGTGCACTTGTTTCAGGGCATCACATTGAAAATGGATGACCTGAACCACTGCATCGTTGCAAGAATAATGCATGGAGGAATGATCCACAGACAAGGTACATGCACACCTCCATTTAAAGCCACATCTGCTAGTCCTCAAAGTACCAAAATTTACCCCACACTAATATATTAAGATCCATTTATCTCCATATCTCCATAAACACCTAGTAAATGAATTAATATGTACAAGTTGCAACCATTGCTCCTTCCAAACTCCAACCATTGTTCCTTGATAGTCTTTGCTGTGCCTTCAGGCAAGGCCAGATTACACAAACTATTAGAACTTGGCAGTACCATGGCACTGGCACAGGCCTTAACCACACGCAACACACACGTGCCATAATGTTCCCTGCAAGAGACACAAGCTTATGTTAATTAAGATCTCCTGCGATGACAGTGGTCATGTTAGATTTTATCAATATGTGTTACATAAAAAATTATGAAGGCTGTAAGATTACAGTCAAGTGTACACAATGTGTTGCTTTGTCATCAATCAGGAACTTTGCATGTTGGAGATGAGATCCGGGAGATCAACGGTATAAGTGTAGCAAATCAAACGGTGGAGCAGCTGCAGAAGATGCTTGTGAGTGGGAACATTGTTTCTTTCTAGTTGTTCTCTTCTTTAAAGAGGTTGATAAACTTGTTATAAAACATTTGTCATCATCTACCCCTCATGTTGTCTGAACTCGTAATTTTCCTTTTTAAATGGAACACAAAAGGAGATATCTAGCAAAATATCCAGGTTGCTCTTTTCCATGCAATGAAAATAGATGGCGAGCAGTGGTCCAAATATGGACAAAAAATACCAGTCAATTATAAATCTTGCCCTCCTTAGCTTTCGATTCGCTTTTGCACTTTTGCACATTCAAACCTGGCGCTTTGAGAATGTATGCAAGTGTACAGTTTATTTTCCTCCTCACCTCATGTCAAGTTTGCAACACTTTGACTGTATGATAACAAAGAAGTTCTTGTATACATGTATATCATAATTTGAGCTTCCAAAAGGTAAGATTTTTAGTGTATAACAACTAGGGATGCATCGATCAGCTACCTGGATTGGTATCAGCTCTGATACTGACATTAATAAAAGGTATCGGTAATCGGTATCGGCCCGACGAGCTAATAGTTAGTCATGTTCGTTGCTGTCAAGCTCAAAAAATGACATAAAAGAACCATAAAAACACAATTAAAGTAGTTCATATGACTCATGCATTTTACTCAAAGCCACTTGAAGACGTGCGATAACTCTGTGAGTCACAAAAGGTTGTGTTTAAGAGGTAAATATATAAAATGCACACGCAGCTCCAGCACGTCATGGCGCTGCTCTGTTTACACACAGACTCGTGGCTATTTTTAGCCTTCACGCGGTGCACAATATTTGAGCACTACTCACGAACAACATATCAGATGTACACTCACCTAAAGGATTATTAGGAACACCATACTAATACTGTGTTTGACCCCCTTTCGCCTTCAGAACTGCCTTAATTCTACATGGCATTGATTCAACAAGGTGCTGAAAGCATTCTTTAGAAATGTTGGCCCATATTGATAGGATAGCATCTTGCAGTTGATGGAGATTTGTGGGATGCACATCCAGGGCACGAAGCTCCCGTTCCACCACATCCCAAAGATGCTCTATTGGGTTGAGATCTGGTGACTGTGGGGGCCATTTTAGTACAGTGAACTCATTGTCATGTTCAAGAAACCAATTTGAAATGATTCGAGCTTTGTGAACATGGTGCATTATCCTGCTGGAAGTAGCCATCAGAGGATGGGTACATGGTGGCCATAAAGGGATGGACATGGTCAGAAACAATGCTCAGGTAGGCCGTGGCATTTAAACGATGCCCAATTAGCACTAAGGGGCCTAAAGTGTGCCAAGAAAACATCCCCCACACCATTACACCACCACCACCAGCCTGCACAGTGGTAACAAGGCATGATGTATCCATGTTCTCATTCTGTTTACGCCAAATTCTGACTCTACCATCTGAATGTCTCAACAGAAATCGAGACTCATCAGACCAGGCAACATTTTTCCAGTCTTCAACTGTCCAATTTTGGTGAGCTCTTGCAAATTGTAGCCTCTTTTTCCTATTTGTAGTGGAGATGAGTGGTACCCGGTGGGGTCTTCTGCTGTTGTAGCCCATCCGCCTCAAGGTTGTGCGCTTTGTGGCTTCACAAATGCTTTGCTGCATACCTCGGTTGTAACGAGTGGTTATTTCAGGCAAAGTTGCTCTTCTATCAGCTTGAATCAGTCGGCCCATTCTCCTCTGACCTCTAGCATCAACAAGGCATTTTCACCCACAGGACTGCCGCGATATTGGATGTTTTTCCCTTTTCACACCATTCTTTGTAAACCCTAGAAATGGTTGTACGTGAAAATCCCAGTAACTGAGCAGATTGTGAAATACTCAGACCGGCCCGTCTGGCACCAACAACCATGCCACGCTCAAAATTGCTTAAATCACCTTTCTTTCCCATTCTGACATTCAGTTTGGAGTTCAGGAGATTGTCTTGACCAGGACCACACCCCTAATTGCATTGAAGCAACTGCCATGTGATTGGTTGATTGCATTAGATAATTGCATTAATGAGAAATTGAACATGTGTTCCTAATAATCCTTTAGGTGAGTGTAGATGCTCAATAGTTCTGTTCACTTATAATATGCATTTAGAATGGCACCAGAGGTGCAATTTACCAGAATTTGAATGAGAAGCGAATTAAACTAATGTGAACTTGCCAACAAACAGACACACTTCCAGGAGAGTTCAGAATGTCAAAATAAAAGTGTGAGGATTTAAAAGTTAAAGGTGCATGATTGAGATTGCTATATATTACTATTATAATATATTATTTGTTTACAAATGATAATTATATTTAAGTTGAAAGGGTTCCAAAAAAATAACTGTGAATAAAAAGTGAGCTGATATCTTACAACTAAATTGAACAAAAAAGAGATCTGAATCCTATAAAGTCCAGATACAAGTTGAAAAAGTTTGCAAAAAAGAAAATGGGCTTCTGGTCCTGATGACTTATTCTGGAATTTCTGTTAATTTTGCTGCTACATTATCCAGTATACTAGTTAATAATAAAGTGTTTCTTAATAAGCTATACATTTATATTGAAATAATGTGTAGCTAGAGGTTTGTGATTCTTTACATATTAAAGAGCACACCCAATTAGTTCCACACAATAAATGTGCAAAAAACAACACTGGTATCTGATCGGGATCGGTATCGGCCAATACTGATATTTCTGATATCGGAATCAGATCGGAAGAGAAAAAGTGGTATCGGTGCATCCCTAATAACAATGTTATTTTTCTTACATGTTTCTTACAGAAAGCTATTATATCTACCACCTAAGTTCATGTGTGAAGAAATTGCATCCTGGACAATCTGCTAAATTTAAAGGAAACAATGAGAGAATTTTCTTTTTGAGTGAACTGTCAATTAAAAAAGAGGCTTTAGTCTTTTCCACCATTATCTGGACTTACATTGATTCCAGATTTTTTTATTTATTTATATTATTTATCTTTTGTTTATTCACAGCGGGAAATGAGAGGAAGCATCACCTTTAAGATTGTGCCAAGCTACCGCGCACAACAATCATCCTGTGAGGTAACGGTCTCTTCGTTTTCTTCTGCTGTCTGTATGTTTCTGCCAGTCTCTTCTCTCTGTAGTGCTGTGGTTGCTTTCCTGGCCTATCATGACCTTGCGTGGTGGGGTTTGATTGCTGTGGACTCTTGTGTGACTAACTGTCTGCCTGGTGGCTGTGTGTTAACGCTTTCCTCCCCAAAGGCCTCCATCCTGCCGGCCATAAAGTGCTAGCTCAGACACTACTGCACACCAATTTTACAACCAAGATACCGGAACCCACCACTCATTTAGCCTACAAACTTTGACGGGAGTAGGATTAGGGCAGAGATTTTACAGCCTGTTCAGAGACACTATTGCAGAATTATTGTTGATGTTGGGGATTGTTCACCTAAAATAAATAAATTCTGTCATCATTTATTCATCCTCATGTTCTTTCATACCCATATGACTTTCTCTCTTCCATCAAACACAAAAGGAGAAGTTAGCCTCAGGCTGTCAGTGTATGGAAAAAAAGATGCAGTAAGATTGAATGGTGACTGAGGCTAACGTTATGCCTAGAAATAAAATCTTATATGTTTGGAACAACATGAGGGTGTGTAAATGACAACACAACTTATTTTTTTGGGTGAACTATCCTATTAACATAAAAGTGTGAGAACACCAGTTATTCTATAGCTTACTGCTTAAGGAAATATAATTTTTAAATATCTCCCCACAGGATCAGGACAAGAAATCCTCTCCTCTAAATACATGTTGCCATTAAAGTGGTCAGGTTTCACTTTCTAAGTAACAGGAGTTTCTGTGTACAGTAAATCTCTCAGATACAAACAGTAAGGTGGTTAGAAGAGTTGTTTACACTTGATATTGGTGTTGGTGTGGTCCTCCCCACCCCTTCTGGTGTTTTTTTTCAGCAGCTGTAACTTTACCATCCATGCTTTATTAAAAGTGTTCATTTAATAATGTCCATCTCAAGCAAACCTATTTCTTTTCTCAACATGATGGCACATGTCCCTAATTTCTTACCATAGTGTTGGCTAGGGTCCGGTTTGCTCTACTGTCTGTCTGCTATATCGCTGACCTATATATCTTATTACAGAAAGAATCCCCCAACACCTCCAGACAGTCCCCTGCTAATGGTCATTCCAGCATTAACAGTTCTATCTTGGTAAGGACCCCAGTCTACCTCAAAATAACGACCCCCCCCTCCTCAACAGTCTCCTAATGTTGTGTGTGATAATTCCACCCGTTCCTGCAATTATATCCTGTTAATCTGCACCAGATGTTACTTAAATTTGTTTAATGTCTAGTCTTATTTTCTTTTGCTTTTAATTGTTTTAGATTTCTACTTATGACAATCTCAATGTCTCCTAAAAAACACAGTTAACACAAACACAGAAGATTGAAGACAGCAGCTTACATCCATTGAACATAGTTTCCGTTATCTCAGTTCACAAATTGGTGTGCTCTGTGCTGCTATAAACCACAAACTCTGACTGCCAGTGTAAATACTATTTCTGAAGACATTGTCCCAGACACACTGGTACACTTTGGATGCAGGATTTCTACTACTGTTTATAAAAAAAATAAAAATTACAAAAATAAAAAAACATTTATGTTGTTACTTAATAGCAGTGATATACAGTTGTAAAGGGATCAATGGAAAGGAGGAGGCGAGAACTGGCTTGACGATATAAATCATATTTTAATAGTAAACTTAAAAGACAACATAAACACACATGACAGACATGTCCGTAAGCAATCTCTGTCTCCCGCACGACCCTCTGCAGTCGACCTTTATACCTCAGAGGCTTGATTAGCCTAATACGGGACCGGGTGTGTATGATCACGACCCGCCCTCCGCCCTGCCACATTCCTCCCTCGTTCTCTCAGGCTGGGGAGCCCCCTGTATCAAAGCAGTTCTAGCAGTTAATATATGTTCTAGAGTATCCTTTTGTTAAATGAGCAACATGCGAATATTAAACTCTAATTAAATAAATTGTAAGTTGAGTGTCTTGTACGCTTCATAGTCTTGTACGCTTCATATAAAAACCTCTATTTGTTTAGAGTTGTTACTTGAGGTTTGATGTTGCTGTAAATGGCAGTTTCCTATGTAGCGAGAAGTCAAGGCTTATTTCACATATCTTGTCTCCCCGAGATGATCGTGTTGTTGATAAAGCTTTCATAGTGGTTATAGTTTTTATCCACACATCAGTCTAACTTCCTGAAAGCTGGTTATTCTCATCATAGATGCTTCAAATGAGTTCTGTGCACTTGTTTCAGGGCATCACATTGAAATTGGATGACCTGAACCACTGCATCATAGCAAGAATAATGCATGGAGGAATGATCCACAGACATGTTCTAAAACCTGAAAAGAGAGAGGCCTAATTTTTTTGTGTGGATAAAAAAAGAACGATGCTGATCAAATGTATAAAAATAATCATGTGTGCTAGGCCAGGCTACCTTTACTTTGGACATTTGGTTCTACGTTAAAAGGACATTCTTTTTTTAATTTTTTTTTCAGTAATTTTACAAATATTTTTTCCATAAGAATGTGTATATTGTTATCAATCAAAATTTTTAAGAAAACAGTGATATTAATTTTTACGAATATCGCCCACCCCTAATGTGAACCCAGAGGAATCGTCTTGGTGTTCTTCATATTGAAGGGTTAATCTCCACCTCATGCTTGAATGCAGTGTGGTGCTGAAGCTGCTTGCTTGCTCCTTGCTTTCTTGTGTGCTGCTGTACTGAGATTTACCCTCAAGAGCTCATCTTCTCTAATAACAAACACACACATACAAAATTAAGTAACTTTTGCGATCCCCCTTATGGAGTTAGCCTTCATTTGTCTTCATGTCTGGATTTTATGTTTTGTTTTGTTGAATTTGTATTTTGTTTTGATTGTTTTTGTCTTGAGTCACAGCCTGCCTTCCTCTGTAAACAGTCAATCTCTCTTTCATTGCTGGACTTTGCTTTACAGGATTTGCCGGCAACCATCCAGCCAAAAGGACGTCAGGTGAATAGAGCATCCCTCAGTCTAGCACCCTCTATTAGACTAGAGCATTCCCATACTATACTGTAAATTAACTGCTTAGCACTATGTACACTTGTGTATGCTTTTGTTTGTATTTGTGTGTGGAAATAGAGAGATCGAATGAACAAGTGAATATGGGAGTGAGTGATTTACCGCTATTAACACCACGTGTTCCCGGTGGACTTCCCAATCAGTCCTTACACTAGCACCATTCACCACCTCTGACTCTGGTTTAGAGAAAGTTTATTAACAATAGTGTAGAGCTGCTCTGCAGACAGACTGATTATCAGGTTGTTAAATTTTTTTATCGCATTTACACCAAAATAAGGCAATAAATGCAATCATCCGGTTAATTCTGTTTTAGTGACTAGTGTTAGACAAAGTCTTAAAGTTTAATACAGTTCAAGGGCATTACGGTCATATTCTACACTAACTGTTACAAACCTTCTGAGAAAATGTCAGAAAACACCTTTGAGACTCTTATTAAATGTAGTGATTCTGTATATATCTGGGAGCATCTGTATTTGGTAATATTTTACTATTATTCTTTTATTAATTTTATGCATTTTAGAGCTAACTCTATTAACTAAATTTTTTTGAGAGCTTGTACAATCACAAAATATCTACTGACACTTGCTCATTTTCATAGACTTTGTTTAGAATAAGAGTAAATTTATAGACACCATAATAACACTTAGCATAGAATAACTCAAATGTCATTATGTCCCTAGTAGACTTTCGGCTTTGTTAAAGAAAACACTAGGTATTCCAGATTGGTGTGTCTGTCCTATCCTAACCCAGTGTTATGCTTTCCTACTGGCTCTGGGCTTCAGAGTGGTGTGTGTATCCTCTCACATCTCATCTAGGTTAGTCTGTAAATTATGGAGGCTGACAACACAAAGGATCAAATAGCCCATCATAATTTGTTCTCCTAATCTCTAGTCCTCATTTACTCACCTTGATTCATCATGCCCTAACCATTGGAAAGAGAGAGAGAGAGACAGGTGATCAGCAGAGGGCGCCATCTGCCTGCACATCTGTGTTGACTGATCTGCTTCACAGAGTGTGGATAATAACACAGTGATGTGACTGACATCTCCACCCTGCTTTGTTCCCTTTATTGACCATAAAGTTTCTAAACATTAGCTTTCGTACCTACTTTCTTCATCTCACCAACCCCTTTTCAAAGTGTATTAATGCCACCACAGTGCCGTGATAATGCGTGATGTTTGTAATACTCTCATGCCCTAGATCTCCAGGCCTCCAATCAAGGATACGTTTTCCATTAAGGTAAGATTTTAAAGAATGAGCCCAATTCACTGTCCCATCTGAAAAATTGTTGTGTAACCTTTTATGTCCAACCATAATAACTACTCAAAAACAATTGTATTATCAGCATTGATTCTTTGAAAACAAGGTTAAGCTCGCTTTTTGCTAAACAATACTTGTACTCAGATACCTCTTTAAGTCAACCCAGTGTTTTCAAGGTAATTTTACAAGCGATAGAAACAGCTGTGCCTTCAATGGATTTATTTTCTCTTAATGCGAGAGTCACACACCACTCTAACCTCAGACAGCAGTTTGGTACCCAACGTGACAACCTGTAGTTAAGGGTTCCAACTGTGTTAATTGCCCAATGAGTGCTCCGTCATATCACTGCTCCCCTTGTGCAGAAAAAGTCGTTCTCACAGGATTGCATGCATCTGTTTACCACCATTTAAACCTATAGTACACGATCAACCAAAACCTGATCTCCTTTTGTGCCTTGAGCCTCCTCTGTCAGTCATTCCTTTCCTTTGATGCATTTGTTCCACTGTGTTGGTGGAATATTCTGACTCAAGATTGACCATGTCTTCTTTTAGATCTACGTGAGGGCACAGTTCGAATATAACCCGGTGAAGGATGACCTCATTCCATGTAAAGAGGCAGGAATTTGCTTCAGAGTGGGTGACATAATCCAGATTATCAACAAAGATGACCATAACTGGTGGCAAGGCAAACTGGAAAACACCAAGAATGGAACGGCAGGGCTGATTCCCTCTCCGGAACTCCAGGAGTGGTGAGTCCTATTTTTTTTCCAGGGGCATAGTTACTGTTTGTATGAGACAGAATATTGTGGTTAACTGCTGCTGAGGGTAAAGACAATGCACAGCAAGGCATTATTTAGTGTCTTTGATATGATTTAAAAGCACTCGTTGAGATACCGTCATCAAAGCATTGCGTTGAGGTCATCTACAGACTGAGACGGAATGTGCAGACTTTTGTCACAGAATGATTTAAATCTGGTAAAATATGTTAAACAAAGCTGGGAGTACTACTCTCTTAGTCACTAGCATTATCAAATGAGCAAAAATATTTAATTAATGATCGTGCAAAGGGTGGAGGATAATGTACTGTGAATTATGGACTCTGTAATATTGATCACACAGTTTCTGTGTCAGCCTGGCCAAAAACTGAAACCAGGCATTTGAAAAGTGAACAGATACATATGCTGTGCACTCACCATGTTCCTATTATGGTTTCTTTTGTTTTAGGCGGGTGTTTTACTCATCATGTTCCTATTATTGTTTCTTTTGTTTTAGGCGGGTGGCATGTATAGCCATGGAGAAAACCAAGCAGGAACAGCAGGCAAGCTGTACTTGGTTTGGCAAGAAAAAAAAGCAGTACAAAGACAAGTACCTAGCAAAACACAATGCAGGTAGAGTTTCCAATGGGCATTGTGCTCCTTTCCTCTCTCCTCATACAGAGAACAACAGCTACATACTAATCAATCAGCTATTTTCTAAAGTAGTGGGTAATCTAAAATTTGCCACATAAGCAGTGTGTGTTCATATGGGCTATTAAGTCAAGCAAGTTTGCTATTTACCAAAAACTTGGTGAGTCATTATCAGTGATAGCATTGCCTTTTATACTTGTTTTTTATTTTTTTATTTACCATTTTACAAGCATCTGACAGCTTTAAGTAGGAATATTCCACATCTGACTTTGAATGGAATGCAACAATGAGCATGTTTGAACACACAGCTTTAGCGTGCACTGCTCTTTAAAGGAATAGTTCACCCAAAAATGACAATTCTTTCATTATTCACTTACCCTTATGCCATCCCAGATGTTTGACTGTCTTTCTTCAGCAGAACACAAATTAAGATTTTTAGAAGAAAATCTGTCAGGTCCTTGTAATGCAAGTAAATGTGTGCTATCACATTGATGGTCCAAAAGTCACATTTAGGCAACATGAATCCATGTCAATCAATGAATGTCTTCTGAAGCAAATCGATATGTTTGTGTAAAAAATAAATAGATAATTAAAATGTTATTAACTTTTAAAAGCGCTTCTTTCCAGCAGTTGACGCATCATGTAGCTGTCGCGTGACGTAAACGAGTCTGAGAGTTCACGCGATAATTCGGAAGTGCCGCATATTTACAACAGAACAATGAAGTCACATGAGAGTTTGCCCTTTTCAAACAGCATCAGAGCCGATTTAAAGTTAAAATTAAAAACGTTTTAAATATCGACTTGTTTCTTACATAAACCTATCGATTTGCTTCAGAAGACATTAATTGATTGAGTCGCGTGGATTACTTTATGCTGCCTAAATGTGACTTTTGGACCGTCAAAGTGCTGGCACCCCTGTACTTGCATTATGAGAGAATTGTCATTTTTGGGTGAACTATTTACAGAATCTCTGGAGCTTGTGTGCTATCACCTGTTATTTAGCAAGCTCCTGTTACCAGCTGATGCCTACTGCCAACTCAGTCCAGGTGGAACCCCTTCAAGAAGAATCCATGTATATCATATTTAACTCTCATTATCACTCACTATACACCAGTGACAGTCTTTTAATTAGTATTATGTTTATACTGTATATTACTTCCTACTTTTCAATGAAAGCTGACTTTTACACTCATGGGATAGTTGTCTCCATGGTATGATTCAGACAATATTTCCAAAGCTTTAGGAAGCATCTCTGTTTGTCGTGTGGTGGGTATGTGCAGGTAACAGGGCCCTATGCTGTCTGGCTCAAATAACTCAAGGTCCTGACTGCAGCACTTCCACAAATAGCAGGGTGACCTGTGCCAACCACATAGCCTAGTAGCTGTGTGTCTGATTTCGCCTGCTGTCCCAGACCACACTGTCCCCTAAAGAGAGCAGGAGTACCATAGGGCCTCGTTAAAGGCAGCCACAGTGGAAACCTGGCTCATTGTCACGTTAACCTTGCTAATGAGCACACCTGTTTATGTTCCTTCACTATGCTACTAATGTGGGGGTGTGTGCGCACATTCTCACGAGGACTGCAAAGACTGTATGTGGGATGTCAGTGTTTTCCGCAAGAGTTTATGGACTTTTGAGCTCAGGTGTCAAGAGCCACTGGTAGAAGGCCAGGGGAAAGAAAAAGATGGAGTGTATCTCTGCACTGACTCATATGTCACTGTAAAATACATTAATATGTTCAGGAGATACTCATGTCTTCCCCAATGGCTTCAAGTCCAAACCAACAGACAGAATTCTACAGCTGCTACACTTATGTACATGCTCTCTACTGTAATTAGGTGTAAATTTTACAACCTGTTAATAAATTGGTTCTGACCTTATGAAAGGCAGCAGTCATTTTTGGGTCAACTATTGCTTTAAGCAAAGCAAGCTTGTGTTGCATTCTCAGTGTTGCTGCAAGTGGTCATTGTGGGACTGGCATTAACTTCTACGGTCAAGTTTCACAATATTACTGCTGTTATAGAGGAGAATCTTACTGAGAAAGTTAGTCAAACTTGGCTAAACTGTCAACATCATTATAACTAGCTACCTGAATAATAACGCATCTGGTTTAATGGCACACAGACATCACCCCCTTAAGAACTGATGTTTGTTACCGCCACAGTTATGCAAGAGTGCACATTAAGTACTGTGTGTACAACAGGACTGCACACTTGAAATGAATTGACCAAGCATATACATGCTTTCATAGAGTATGAGTTCTGGCCTAAAAAAGGGTTAACCGTAAATCTTATTCGATCTGGGCTGGTGGAATCGCAGTGTTCTCTGAACCGTGCTCCCAATCACTTAGTTCATCAAATAGGCTGTGGTGAGCATGGCCCCCCTCAACCAATAATGGTGGGGAAGGCAGATCAGACATAATCCCTCCTGAGCCCAGTGTCCCACTTTAGTGAGTCTGATTTAAGCTCACTAAGTCAGAGAGGCATGCAATGGGACTTTTAAGTGTAGTACAACCTCTTGTCAGGTCTTGTTACAAATTCCTCTAGGCTTGTTCAATTGTTTTGAGTCAGGGGGCTTGTAAGTGTTTTTTTTTAAACATTTTTTTATTATTTTATTTTTTTTTATCTCAGATGAGCTCTAATGCTCAGTTTCAGATCAACTGAGGAAGTAAAATGGGAATCATATGGTTGGGGATTTTCCACTGGGAAGCAATTGGAAAGGGGGGTTGTAACAAGGAGAATTTCAATTGGAAAGGAGTGTTGTCCTTAACAAGGAGAATTTAATCCACTAAAGGCCCAGACTTTGGGAGACCCAAGACAAAGAACGCAGAGTTTTTGCTGCAGCAACAGGCTTTTAAATTGTAAAAAACACTTTACTGGTATGTGCATATCGACAAGCCAGGAAGTGCTTTCGTCAGTTGTGTGTAAAAGCAGATAGGGGTCATTGGTGGCTTAGCCCAATACAGTTTTGATGTCCTATAAGCCCCATCCTTGCTCTCTTCCATTCTAGTCATTTCAATCTGAAAGCACTTTTCATTCCACATAGTAAAACCACTATAATACATTTGATTTTATTTTATTAATGGTTAATATGGCAAGCATCGCTATTACTGCTGCTCATACTTAAGGTCTAGGATTTGAATAAACCCCTAGGATTTGAATAAACCCCTACATGAATGATACCTCAAATATTGTGGCCAGTAGAGGAGATGTACACTATTACTACTCTAAGCAACCACATTTATTTTTGTAAATGTGTACATTAAAAATCATTATAGATTTACACTGAAGGATGAACTTGATCCTGGGACCAGAATATCATAGATACTAAGGCCAGTCAGCAACCACCCATAAAACCATAGCAACTACCTAGCAACCACACAGCAAAGTGCAGGGCTGGGAGGGATTAGGTATACTGTGTGATGGTAGAACATTGGCAGACGGTAGAAATGTTGCTATATAATTTAAGATAATATAATAGAACAGTGAAGAAACGTAATGTGAAAATAGAGTGATGCATGTTTCAAACAAGTCAAGACAAGAAAGAAATGATTAAAAAGAGAAAATTATCAACTGAAAAGAAGTACCTGTGATTTGTATATTATTTAATGCCCTTGATTAGACAAAAATAGGCATTATATGGTTATTTTATTCATGATTGTTTTTTTTTTCTTTTCTAGAAAATTACAATATTGAGATATATTCTACTACTGTGATTTAAAATTACTCAAACTGTGAATGCAAATTCTATTCCTTTCCAGATTATCACAAAAAACTCAGAATTCCACACTTTTATTGCAGCTTTCAGATATCAAATTTGATATGCAAGTGCATTGTTGTGAGTTACAGATGCATGTTCCATTGTTTAGAGCCTGGCATCGCTCATGCCTCTGAAACCCCATCCAGAGCAGCCTGAGCTCACGGATGGCCGCTGGATGATTTCTGTTATGTCTCTGTGCTTCCAGCATTAGAGATTTGAGTGTGCTGCTTGTTGTTCTCTGTGTTTTCTTATGTTCTGTTAACTGAGCCATAACTCAATGATACCCCTCCCCTGTCCATTTTACATGCTGTCTATCAACCAATGGCACTGTGCATGTAAGTAACTCTGTGCGGCATACAGCCTCTGCTTAATTTTCTCTCTCTGTCTATCTCAATCAACGATTTTGCTGTGGTGATTTTATTAAAACAAAATTCAGCTTTGCTTATTAGTAGGGGTGGGGATCAGCAGGTGCCTGTGATGCAATATTATATAGATATCTATGTTTGGCAATTTTGCCATTTGTTTTTGATTAATATATTGCAACTCAAAACCGATTATAATCTTTTACTAACTTGTCTCGTTCATCTTTATTGGACTTTGCTGCTTTGCACATCAAGAGCTGAGCTTGCTGCTTTGTCAGAAAAAAAAGAAAAACATGAGGAATAACTGCGTACCTTATTTCCAGCATGTTTATCATTATGCAAATAAACTTGCAGTACTGACATTATCTTAGCTCTTTCTGATTTTGGTTAAAAAGAAAGAGCATTCTTTGAAATAATAACACAGTATGTTTCTTATTGCACACTTGCTCAATCTATTTTATGCCAAAAAAATTAATGTGGAAATATTTTATGAAAATATTGAGACTTGTCGTTAGAATATCTATACGTTATTGTGAGGAAAAATACACAGATCAGCTACAACATTAAAACTACCTGCCTAATATTGTGTAGGTCCCCCTCGTGCTGCCAAAACAGCTCTGACCCATCGAGGAATGGACTCCACAAAACCTCTGAAGGTGTCCTGTGATATCTGGCACCAAGAATTTAGCAGCAGATCTTTTAAATCTTGTAAGTTGTGAGGTGGGATCTCCATTGATCGACTTATCCAGCACATCCCATAGATGCTCAATCGGATTAAGACCTGGGGACCTTGAACACTTCTTCATGTTCCTCAAACCATTCCCAGCACTGGGCTGTCCAAATGATCTAAAAGAAAACGTGATTCCTCAGACCAGGCCACCTTCTTCCACTGCTCCATGATCCAGTTCTGATGCTCACGTGCCCATTGTAGGCGCATTTAGCGGTGGACAGTGGTCAGCATGGGCACTCTGACCGGTTTGCAGCTACGCAGCCCCATACACAGCAAGCTGTGATGCACTGTGTGTTCTGACACTTTTCTATCATGGCCAGCATTACGTTTTTCAGCAATTTGGGCTGCAGTAGCTCTTCTGTGGGATCTGACCAGATGGGCTAGCCTTCGCTCCCCACATACATCAATGAGCCTTAGGCACCCATGACTCTGTCACCGGTTCATCAATTGTCTTTCCTTGGACCACTTTTGGTAGGTACTTACCACTGCATACCGGGAACACTCCACAAGACATGCTGTTTTGGAGATGCTCTGACCCAGTTATCTAGCCATCACAATTTGGACCTTGTCAAAGCCGGTCAGATCTTTACGCTTGCCCATTACTGCTGCTTCCAACACATGAAATTCAAGAACCGACTGTTCACTTAATGCCTAATATATCTCTGCCCTTGACAGGTGCCATTGTATTGAGACAATCCGTGTCGCTCACTTCACCTGTCAGTGGTTTTAATGTTGTGGCTGATCAGTGTATAGCAATGCTTGAAATAGTTTTTTTTTTCCCCACCTTTACTTTTTTGGCAACCTGCATTTTTCTGTTATGAAATCAACACTTAACAAAGAGATTTTTTGATTGTGTGTGTGTTTAAATGTCTGTGTGGTGTTAATGGTTTACCTTTGTTAATTTTTTGTATTGTGCTGAATTTTTGAGCCTGTATTCTAAACCTTGTGATCCATGTGCATTTATATTAACTGATCTATAGCACAACATGAGGCTTCTCTGTGGGCTGATTCATAAGCATCCTACATTTATAGAGCTGCATACTCGATGTCGGGGGGGGGACATATCATTTAAGGGAGAGATGAGTGCTGGGATGGCATTTCACGTGGAAGTGACACAGATGGCTCATGGTTCCCTTTCGAGAGGTCTCTCCTATTGCGTAAGTAGCTTACGCTATGGGGAAAACTCAGTTTCTCGAGAAATATTGAAGTCTTTATGTAAAACGCATTGCAGCTGCACAGCAGACAGCAATGAGCGAGGCAGCTCGGTCATTGGCTGTGCTGCGACAACTTGCTCGAACCAATGACGGGGCGACTCTGAACGCGTGACCAATGAGTGCGCTTCGCGCCCGCGCGCTCAGAGCCCGCCAAGATGGGCATGGCTAAGGCTATATATTAGGCGCCCCGTCATGAGAGTTCTTTAGATTTAAGCCTACAGCAGGACTGCTACAAGGATGCCGGCGCCTTCAGCCGCCTTCAAAGCCTTCTGCTACGCCATCCGGCGCGCATCACCTTGATATCCTTTTACTAAAAGCTACTTTGCAAGTGTTCGCCTCTGCGACGCTTTTTGTCCTTTAGTAAAAGAGCAAATTCGAGGCGTTGTTTCAAATGCCTTCGACCTGCGCTTCGTGCAGAGGCCCTCTTCCTGACGAGGACCGTCACATTTTCTGCGCTCGCTGCCTGGGACCTGACCACGCAGAAGCTGCTCTCACTCGAGGCGGATGACCCGAATGTGACTCCCTGGGCCTCACCGAGCTGCGCGCTCACTTTGCCGCCTTTGCCGCGAACGAGCCTGCTACCACCGTGCTGCCATCCCCTCTGTTTGAGCCGCGCAAGAAAAAGCGCCGCTCACGGAGGCCGCCAGAGCACGCGGACTTCAGTGAAGTCACGCCGGGCCAGTCCCCGCGTGCTTCACCACCACCCGAGGACTCCCTGTCGCCAGTTCAATTCACGCAGGCAGACCAGCACCCCTCCGGAGCGGTGGGTCTCGTCTCGTTCGGCGCCAGGGGCGGCGGTGAAAAGGATGACAGCCTTTCCATTGACGCTGCATCCGACGACTGGCCGGGCTCAGCCTTCGACCCCGCGCCGTCGACATTAGCGGACACGAGCAGGGGCACCAGCATGGACTCAGAGATCGTCCGCATCCTGTCTAAAGCCGTGGAAGACCTCGGGCTCGACTGGTCTTCTCCGGAAGAACCCGCCCGTAGCCAGCTGGACGAGTGGTTCCTGCAAGGGTGCCGGCAGGCCCCTCGACAGAAACCCTCCCCTTTCTTCCCCGAAGTTCACGACGAACTCACAAAGTCGTGGAAAGCCCCGCACTCTGCTCGCCTGAAGCCTTCTTTCTCTTCCTCGCTCTCCTCGGTGGACGGCGCGAGAGAAAGAGGCTACGAGGGAACCCTGCCCCTCGAGGAGGCTATGGCCAACCATCTGTGCCCACCCTCCACCGCTGGATGGAAAGCCAAAGCTTCTCATCCCTCGAAGCCCTGCCGATCTACCTCAGCTCTCGCCAGTCGTGCATATGCCGCTGCCGGCCAAGCTGCGTCAGTGCTTCATTCCATGGCTGTTCTGCAGGTCTATCAGGCCAAACTTCTCCGCACCATGGACGAGTCTGGACCTGAACCTGAGGCTTTCAAGGACCTGCGCAGCGCCACTGATGTAGCCCTGCGAGCCACAAAGGCTACCGCCCAATCCATCGGCCGGGTCATGGCTAACCTGACTGTCCTTGAGCGCCATCTGTGGCTAACGCTAACAGAAATGAAGGACGCGGATAAGGCGCCATTCCTCGACGCGCCTATCGCTCCAAGCGGCCTGTTCGGACCGGCGGTAAGAGAGTTCGCTGAACGCTTCACTGAAGCCCGGAAGAATTCGCAGGCTATGCGTCACTTCCTGCCCAAGCGCTCCAGCTCGTCACAGAGCCGCCAGAGTCCGCCTCAGCAGCGAGCCAGGGCGGCGCCTCCCGTCTCCCAGCCCAGACCTGAAACGGACGCTCGACGCCGCTCGCGTTCCGCTAACCGAAAGCAGCCGCCTGAGCGACGGGGACCTCGGCCCAAGATCGTGCTGAACCCGGAGCCTCATAAGTCTTCCTAGCCATAGGAAGAAAAAGAGAGAGTGCGTGTCTCGCAAAAGCCGGACCACTGTCTCCAAAACGTGTAAAACATTACCCACTCCCCTTACAGGCGGCTGGAAATGTCTGTACGGCAGTCAATGGGCCAGTCACAGAACTCGCTCACCTGCAATCAAACGCCATTTTAACGGCAACACACAGAAATCACAAAAAGAGTCATTTTCTGCCTGTGTCACTAAGGGGTCACGTGTCCACACTAAAGTGTGCATTCCCACATATCAATACTGTCCAAACAGTGCCGAATACTTCCCCAGCTCAAGCTGGACGCCCCATAAATGTGGATCGTGTGCCTATTGTCATGTATGCACCACTACACACAAGCACTGTTCCCACAGTTATAAACACTTCCCCAGTAAAAGCGGGAAACACTATAAAGGTAGCGCGCGTGCCTGCTGTCATGCATGCACCCCTACACACAAACACGGTATGCATGCCCAAAAACCCCCCGCCGTGAGCGGGAGGCTTTATGAAAATGGCGCGCGTGCCTACTATGGTATATGCACCCCCACCCATAAGCGCTGCCCATACAGTTTCAAACAGTTCTCTGGCTCATGCTGCGAGCCAAGAAACTCCCCGCTAAGAACGGGAAGCTTTATGAAAGTGGCACGCGTGCCTATTACAATGTACGCACCCCCACCCGTAAACACTGTCTATACAGTTTCAAACATTTCTCCAGCTCATGCTGCGAGCATTACGGAGATAGCGCGCGTGCCTATAATCTCACACGCACCCCTGCACTCGGCACTCAACAAAGCTGCTCAGCGCGCTCACGCGCCTCTGAGAGCTGTAAGCTCAGTGTTAGCACAAGGCAATTCGCCGGCAGGGCCCATACGTCACTGCGACACGCCCCCAGCCAGCATTCAGCCCATATCTGTGCGAGCAAAAGCCTGGGAAAAAATCCCAGACATGCCGAAATGGGTTTTGAACATAATAAAACACGGTTACTCGCTTCAATTCGGCTCAGCAGACCACCCCGCTTTTCAGCGGTGGTCGAGACGAAAGTGAGGAAAGATGTTTCACATGTTCTACGCACCGAGGTGCTCAAACTGATAGAGAAGGGCGCTATAGAATCTGTTCCTCCCTCTATGAGCTAGGCGGGTCTTTACAGCCGCTACTTTCTCGTCCGAAAAGGACGGTGGCCTCCGCCCCATCCTAGATCTCAGACATCTGAACAAAGCTTTAATGATTCGGCTCATTCAGAATGTTAACGACCAAACATATCCTCGCGCAAGTTCAGCCCGGGGATTGGTTTCTATCAGTGGATTTGAAAGGCGCTTACTTTCACATTCGATAGCGCCTCATCACAGGCCATTTCTGAGATTCAGCTTTGAGGGACAGTCATACCAGTACACAGTACTACCATTCGACCTATCATTGGCCCCCGTACATTCACGAAATGTATGGACGCAGCACTTTCCCCTGAGACAGCGGGAGTCGCGAATACTGAATTACCTTGACGATTGGCTAATCCTAGCACAATCAGAGAGTCAGTTAACGACGCACAGATCTTGGATTATCAGCCATCTAGAATGCCTGGGTCTGAGAATCAATTTTGCAAAGAGCGTGCTATCCCCCAGCCAGAATATCTCTTTTCTGGGAATAGTGCTAGACTCAGTGCAGATGACGGCGCGCCTCTCATCAGAGCGCACGCTCGCTATTCGGCGCCTTGCAACATCATTCAGAGCGGGCGCACGCGCCCCGTCAAACGATTTCAAAGGATGCTCGGTCTCATGGCCTCGGCATTAGCTGTACTCCAGCTAGGATTGTTGCACATGCGTCCTCTCCAACGTTGGCTCAAGAGCCGTGTCCCCACTCACGCGTGGCGCTCGGGCCACTTTTTAATCAGAGCGAATCACGGCTGTATAAAAGCCCTGACGCCCTGGAAGGCCGTCGACTGGTATCAAACCGGCGTGAGTCTGGGCGTGAACACACGGAGAAAAATGATCACGACAGATGCCTCCAAAATAGGATGGGGGGCCCTTTACGAGAGCAGGCCTGTCTCCGGTTTTTGGTCAAACCCGGAAAACGCCTACATATAAACTGTCTGGAAATGAAAGCGGTCGCCTTGGCTCTCAGAGCCCTGCTTCCGTACCTGAAAAAAACACGTCCTGGTCTGAACGGACAACATGACGGTAGTATCGTATATAAATCGCCAGGGTGGACTCAGGTCGAGCTCCCTGCACTCTATGGCCAGGGAGCTCATCTTATGGTCACAGCACAACCTGCGCTCGCTGAGAGCAGCGCATGTGCCAGGCGTCCTGAACCAGGGAGCGGACATGCTGTCCAGAGACAAAGTTCTCCCAGGAGAATGGTCTCTCCACCCCCTGACGGTTCAGTGGTTATGGCAAACCTTTGGCGAGGCAGAGATTGACCTCTTCGCCTCCAGGGAAAATGCGCACTGCCCTCTTATCTTCTCAAAGAGCACGGACGCGCTCGCCCAAGTCTGGCCGAGCCGCCCCTTGTATGCTTTTCCCCCGATCGCGATGCTACCTCAGGTCATCAGTCGGATCAGGGAGGTGAAATGTGCAGTGCTCCTGGTAGCCCCACTCTGGAAGAACCAGACATGGTTTCCAGAACTGATGCAGATGATGCAATCTGCCCCATGGCCGATTCCGTTGAGGCTGGACCTCCTCCGGCAGGCCAACGGGATGATTCTTCATCCCCGCCCCGATCTGTGGGCCCTTCATGCATGGCCCCTCAACGGGTTCCAGAGAACCGGGTTCCAGAGAACTGAGGCACGAGCGCCCTCTACGAGGTGCTTATATGCCCAAAGGTGGAAAGTGTTCAGTGACTGGTGTGATACCAAGAGCTTGAACCCCAAATCGTGCGAGATACCAAGTGTACTCTCCTTTTTGCAAGATCTGCTGGAGACGGGCCGCACACCCTCCACCCTCAAAGTCTGTGGCTGCCATAGCGGCGTCACACAATCCTGATAAAGGACGCTCATTAGGGAAACACAACCTAATCATTCGTTTCCTAAGAGGTGCTAGGAGGATGAACCCTCCTCGCCCCCCCTCGGTACCGATCTGGGACCTGGCCACGGTCCTGGACGCACTCAAGAGTGCCCCATTCGAACCTCTCCGAACCGTGCACCTTAAACAGCTCTCGCTCAAAACTGCGCTCTTGCTGGCACTCGCCTCAGTCAAGAGAGTGGGCGACCTGCACGCTGTCATCAAGCTGCTTGCTTGGAATTTGGACCTAACGACTGCAGAGTTGTCCTTAGGCCAAAGCACGGGTATATTCCTAAAGTGCTCTCCACACCCTTCAGAGTACAGGTGATATCTCTGGCAGCTATCGTCTCCAGCAGGCGAAGCGGCGCTAATTTACTCTGCCCGGTCAGGGCGCTCAGAGTATACTTGGAACATTCTGCCCGTTCAGACAGACGGAACAATTATTCGTATGCTTTGGCGGCCGCACTAAAGGTCTCGCAGTTTCAAAGCAAAGAATATCGGCTGGATAGTAGATGCTATAGGCTGGCTTATGAAGCCAAGGGCCTTCAATGCCCCTTAGGCGTCAGAGCTCACTCTATGAGGAGCATGGCCTCCTCGTGGGCGTGGTCGAGTGGGATACCCATTGAGGATATTTGTCGGCGGCAGGCTGGGCCTCGCCTTCGACATTTATCAGGTTTTATAACCTACAGGTCCCCTCATTGCATTCCAACATTCTATCAGCCTGACTGTAGTATGGACTGGAGTACGTATATGCTGAGCATTATCTCCTCCCTTATAAGGTCAGTCTCTGACTGACTTAGAGAGTTTTTATGCATATCAGTAAATAGAAAAATCAGTACATAAGATATGTGCTTGTGTTTTTACAATGAGCCCCACCATGGGCCACCTTGGGGCAAAGGCTCTGTATTATCCCATTATATAGCTCGCCGTTGGCCGGCTCGTTGAATAATCACTTTGCTTTAAGGCTCAGGCATCTGCCTCTGGCTTTATAGAGCTGAAGTCAGCACGCACAGCATTTTGCATGGTGTTCCCATAGCGTAAGCTACTTACGCTAATAGGAGAGACCTCTCGAAGGGAGCGACTCGGTTACTAACGTAACCTCGGTTCCCTGAGAGGAGGGAGCGAGTATTGCGTAAGCTGCCGTGCTTGTGCTTGCTCAGTCAGCTTCAGTCGATTGAACCTAAAGAACTCTCATGACGAGGCCTAATATATAGCCTTAGCCACGGCCATCTTGGCGGGCTCTGAGCGTCGCGGTAGCGGCGCTCATTGGTCGCGCGTTCAGAGTCGCCCCGTCATTGGTTCGAGCAAGTTGCCGCAGCACAGCCAATGACCGAGCTGCCTCGCTCATTGCTGTCTGCTGTGCAGCTGCAGTGCGTTTTACATAAAGACGCATTGCAATATTGAAATATTCAATATTTCTCGAGAAACTGAGTTTTCCCCATAGCATAAGCTACTCACGCAATACTCGTTCCCTCCTCTCAGGGAACCGAGGTTACGTTAGTAACCGAGTCGTTTCCCACAGCCAAGTCAACTCAGTGTCTCCTGCACACGCACACATACATATACATACACACACACACACACACACACACACACACACCCCTCCCACATGCACACAGTAGCCAGTCTTTCTTATTATGCAATAGTAGCACTGTGGTACAAAAAACAGTGCTATATCCCAGTGCGAGTTTTCACAACAGCAGTGTTACTTCTGCTTATTCAAACCTTTTAGAGTAGCCTCTGGTCACTGTATGCAAGATTGATTTTCTATGGGGTATTTACACTTTGTGTTTTTCCTGATCAGATTTCTATCCGATTGAAAAAGCATATTCCATTTACACTTGACCACATTAGTGTGTTTCCTCCATATGGAGGCTTCAGCCTCTAGCCTCAGGCGCTAGTGTGCCTCTTGAGGCCATGTGAGTGAGATTTACACATACCACACAGCTATCACGTACAAGCTGGCTCCCGTTACACATGTGGGTATCTGAGTGTGTGCGCTGTGTATTTTTTCCCTCGTGGCTTGTCATAGGTAAGATATGCCCATGCGAATCAGCTGCACTCATTGTTAGTGTTTAGTTTGTTTCAACAGAGATCTGTATCAAATAAATGAAGAAACAGTTCCATACAATGTCCATTTGTTTCTTAATTTGATATTATGTATTGCGCAACACAAGCGCTAATCAAATACTCGGTAACAGGTGTTATATTTCACATTTTCCCTATGTTGAAGTAGCACTGTTTGGACAAGGTAAAGTTTACATATGTGGGTTGAACAGCCAGATGCATTTACACTTGGCTGATTTTCTAATTGAATGCATCTCAAACCAACTCCGGAGGTCATTTGAGTGATCTTATAAATATCTCGAATCCGCCTTTAAAGGCATTTACACTTGGTCTTTTAATGATCAAATAGCCATCCGATCAGTAAAAACGCATGAAGTGACCAAGTGTAAATCACCCCTAGATAGAGTTGTAATCAATGTTATGATTTGATTTTGATCAATCCTGTTCACAGGCCAGCTTAATTATTTGGCTACCATCATTCTTGTGACTGAACCTGCCAAGTTTCCCAATTGGGATGTTGGGCGACATCTTTTGCTAATTGTGAGCAGCTACGACGTGTTCTCTGAGCTCAGTCTCTGTACTGCATTGATAGATGCCACATTGGTACAGTGGAGATTGAATTTCACTGTCACTCAACCCCCATCAGGCCTGTACCATTACATAAACAGCCAAAACACCTGCATCGTTCTCATAGTCCCAATCACGTTCAGCTCTCTTGGGCACAAACAGAAGAAGCACTACAGCATTAGCCAAAGCCTCCTCCTTTCCAGATAGAAGATTCCAGATTTGTAACCATGTTTGACACAACTGAACTGTTGAGGATCAATCCACCCTTTTTAAATTCAATCTTCTGTTTCTTCAAGTGTTCGATCAACTAGATCTCGTCACATATGAGGAAGTAGTGAAGTTGCCGGCGTTCAAGAGGAAAACATTAGTGTTACTAGGTGCGTATGTACATCTGGGTTTATTTCCACACCTTACTTTAGTTAGATGGCACAAAGCATATGGCGCTTACATTTGTTGACGTCAACTGGCAGGTGCCCATGGCGTTGGCAGAAGGCACATCAAGAACACACTCATCACCAAACACCCAGAAAGATTTGCTTACCCCATTCCACGTAAGACAGCACACTGTAATTCTTGTAACTGCTTAACTGAACTGAAAACCGAATACTAATGTCAAAATTCTGCCCCAAAAGATACGACCAGACCCCCAAAGAAAGATGAAGAGAACGGCAAGAATTATTTCTTTGTATCTCATGACCAAATGATGCAGGACATCTCTAACAACGATTACCTGGAGTACGGCAGCCACGAGGACGCAATGTACGGCACACGCTTGGAGACGATACGCAAGATCCATGAGCAGGGACTCGTAACCATATTGGACGTAGAGCCACAGGTGAATGTTTTATGCAGGGTCTGCTTTAACTGCCCACATTATTAATGAGAGAAGATGGTTGAACGTTACAGACCACATAAAATCACAAGCACAGTTTTCCTTCCTTGAAGTATTTGCTTTAAAAACCGGAAGTTTGGGCTGGAAATATTGAAGGGCTCACCCCCCTTTTTTAAATAGGCAATAGATTTTAGTTTATAGACTAGAAGTTGTGATGCAAACCTTCCTAGAATAGGAAAACTAAATTATAAAAGCATACTGTATATATGCTAAAAGTTCATTTCTGTCATATTTTAGGAGTACACTAGCATATAGATGACTTTAAAGTTAAAAGACATGTAAGACAACTTCCTTAAACTTCTAGAAAGTGTAAACTTGGAAGTTATCGAGTTTGTGCTTCATTCATCTCAGGCACTGAAGGTGTTGCGGACATCTGAATTTGCTCCCTATGTGGTTTTCATTGCTGCGCCAAACATCACCCCTGGCATGAATGAGGTGAGATCATACATCATCCAAAACATGCAATACACACACACACCCTTCTCAGAGATCAAACCATTTTTAACATTAACCCTGTGTCAAGCATGTGTCACTTTAGTTTTATAGCCCCATCTAACTTCTTTGCCTTCAACACTTTAAATCTTTGTCCAGCAGGTCTGTTTTTTTTGTTTGTTTTTTTTGCAAGCACTTTTTGTTTCAGCTCATGTTTTAATTTCTTCCCTTACATCGCACTCAGCTTCCCAGATGGTGCAGGAAGCTGCCTGTGAGTATGACAGGAAGTCAGCTTGGTTCTAGTGCCCAATTAGCTTTACCCAAATACAGTCCATTTCATTCATGACCTTTATAAATAAGGCTATTGGACAGATGGCTTTTCAAGATTTTTTTAAGAAAACCATTATTCACATCCCAAAACTTAAATAGTTCCTGTATATAATTTCTCCATATGCTCTAGTACCAGTCTCCCTAACACTCCTTGAAGTAGGTGTTTATAGCTCCCCTTACCTTAATACAGTAGCCTTTAAAAATATTTGAACTCTTTTGCCACACATTATGAAACAAATTATGTCTTGCATTATGTAATAAAATATCAAGCCAATTAGCATTTATTTTAAAGGGATAGTTCACCCAAACAAATGAAAATTCTCATAATTTACTCATCTTCATGATGTCCCAGATGTGTATTACTTTCTTTGTTCAGCAGAACACAAACAAATATTTTTTCTGAGAATATCTCAGCTCTGCAGTTCCATACAATGCAAGTGAATGGTGATCAGAACTTTGTAGCTCCAAAAATCTCATAAAAGAAAGTATTCGTATGTCTCCAATATTAAAATCCACATCTTCAGAAGTGATATAATAGGTGTGTGTGGGAAACAGAACTAAATTTAAGTAAATTTTTACTGTAAAGGTCCACTTTCACATTCACTTTCAGATGTGAAAGTGAAACTAAACAGGCGCCACATGTGACTTTCAGATGTAAAAGTGGAGATTTCGAGTAATAAAAGGATCTATTCATCCAGACCTATTATATTGCTTCTGAAGATATGGATTTAACCACTGGATTCTTATGGATTATTTCTATATTTCCTTTGTTATTTTTGGAGCTACAAAGGTCTGATCACCATTATTTTGTATACCATTATAACTATCCCTTTCAAGCAAAGCGCTCTCAAAAAGAAATGTTGGTTAGGTTTCAAATGATTAAAAAAATTCTGTATATAGAAATATTGTTCATACCAAAGTTTTTGGACACTTTCTGGTTGTCAAACTGTGTGACACTATTCCGTTGTCAATGTAATGATCTACACCAGTGGTTACTCTGCTAGGACACCTGCGTGAACTTCAGGGGAACTGACTAAATACTTCATTCATACAAATCTATTGATATTTCATATCTAATGTAATAAAAGTCATTTTAAGTGTTCACAATTGTCCAAATATTTTTGGGGCTATTGTATATCAGATGTCCTCGTATTCTGATAAACATTTGTATGGACACATGGTCAGAATCTGTCCATGATCCTTCATTGTTCTTTCAACAGGTCTCCTAGATTCTTTACCTTCCCTTAAACCCCGTTTATCTCTTGTCTTGCTCATTTTTCTTCTTTCATTCTGCAGGATGAGTCATTACAGAGGCTGCAGAAGGAGTCCGAAATCCTTCAGAAAACATATGCACACTATTTTGACCAAACCATCATCAATAATGAAATTGATGAGACTATTCGGCTCCTGGAGGAGGCTATAGACCTGGTTTGCACCACCTCCCAGTGGGTGCCTGTGTCCTGGGTCTATTAAAACAGCAGTTCCAAGTATGGCCATCAAGCCTATAACCATATGCCCCTCCCAACCTCAAACTTTGAATGCATCTCCACAAAAACTTCAAATCTTTCCCTTGATAAAAATAGAAGGGAACCCCATCTCTGACGTTCAACTACATGGATGTGCAAGCCCTGCAGTGAGCCCAGCCTTGGCCCCTCACAGACTACCTAGATGTAGTGTTGTATCAATAAAAAGATCAATAAAATGGATTACTAAATATTGTCATGTCTATATAGCTAGAAGGCAACATTTTGTAGACATTTGTTTTAAAGAGACAGTATCCTCCATGCCATAGTGTCTTGAATGTTTTTATTATTCTAAAATTATTTTTCTTTCTTCTGTTGGTATTGGAGCAAAAGTGCAGTATTACTGTGGTGGAACCCTCATCACTTTTATCTGTTCAACCGGCCATCATACATAATCCCCACATTATCCATGCACCGGCCCCAGCAGCTTTATAGAGTTCAACCCACCGAGTTACTAGTTACTTAGCTTTCATTTAAAACTTTTTTTGTTTTCCCCAATTTATCCTTCTTTACACATGGATACTGTCTCTCTAAGGACCTGCATAAATGTTTTATAGATTTGAATGAAATTTCATGCATGTGAATATTCACAAGCTTCCATGCTGTCAGTGTTATCTGTGTTCAGACTGTCATCCACAACCGAAAACATTCCATTCGTCTGAACAAACACATTCAAACAAGTGGAGCCAGTGACAAAAAAGAAATCTATGATGAAAAGACCTATGCACATCCTTTGAATTTTGGCAACTTTGTAAACAAATTTATTTTTACCAATCATGTAGTAACGTGTTTGTAAATGGTCAAAATTTTTATTTGTTGTAAAATTAAGGGGTATGGATGAAAATGAATACAAAAAAACTTCCATTTCTGAAATGTGTCATTTGAGAGCTTTAATGTTTTGATTGAGCTGAATCATATCAAAATCTTTTTTAGTCTGTGCAGTTGTTTGAGAAAGAGGTGCGTGCGCCCATGAACTGCGTGGCATAAGACGACTCAGTCTGTTCATCTGAATCATTCTGTTAATGCAAACTGTTCACTCAAACTGCCCTGTATGAATTCCTCTGCCGATGACAGAGCAACTCTTCAGTATGAGCGTGTTTTTAAAAAAATATATATTTCATTTTATGTGGTGAAGAACTCTGTGTCCTCTGCTCTGGGTTGTGTCATCCTGCTCTTTTGCTTGGCATCTCTGTGTGAGTTGGCAAAGACATGGGTGAATGGAAACTTTTCACTTGTCTATCACCATTTTGTTTTTCTGAATTTTTCCCAGCAGCTGTGATAGGTCACGCTTGCCTGCCCGCCCGACTTTGCATGATTGCAGTTGGGATCAATGCCCAGTGTTTGAGAGTGAGGCAGACAGTTTATATGTTTGTTGGACCAGTGGTACTGTGTGCAATGTCTTTTGTAATATACTATACAGAAGGTATTTCTATAGATAATAGAAAAAAAGAGGTGGGTTGCTACTAAAGGCTATTTAGTTATGCTTGCTTTCTTTGTGTACCAAAGTGCCTTGAATGCAAAAAACATTTCCAAATGCTTTCCCTTGCTCTAATCCCTCTCTGTTCCACTCCAAACTAATATAAAACTGCATTTTTCGTTAAGGAAACTTCACTTCTGACCACTGTTTCTGCCATAATGAGCAGAACTTGGGAATGCCAGCTTTTAAACTGTTGTAATTCACATAAATGAATGGGAGAGCCAAAACTTTCACCTGCTGAACCTTGAATGACACACAGATACCTGTGCAAGAGAGGGAGGGGTTTGTTCACTTTAGCTGTCTCCGTTTAGCAGCCCTACAAAATGTACACAAACATTGAGACACTTTTTTTTGTTAATGTTGAACAAAGAATGAGAGTCAGACTCAAAAACAATGGAATCCAAATTAAATAAGGGGAGCACAATTTTGCTGTGCTGAACAGCTTTCCGCTTTGGATGAAAATGCTATTTTTTTCACCCTTAAACCATTATCTGACAATAGATCCTATTTTAAAATGTTATAGTTTGGCAATTTTAGCTGAAAATTATAAACTGGTTATCAACTATGGTGGTACCTCAAACAGACTTTTAAATTATACTTTTTTCTGGGGGGTTGTTTTATGAAAAGGTTCTTTATTGACCACAGCTTACTATGACAGTCTTTAAATGACTATAACCTTCTTTAGAAAGGCGGTGCTATAAAATACATAAACTTTTATGTACATTTCTTGTGTGCTGAACTTAAAGGGATAGTTCACCCAAAAATGAAAATGATCTCATGATTTACTCCCAGATGTTACACCTCACTTCAGAAGATATGGATTTAACCATTTGAGTCGTCTGGAGTACTTTTATGTTGCCCTTATGTGAATTTTGGAGCTTTAAAATGTTGCCACCTGTTCACTTGCTTTGTATGGAGCTGAAATATTCTTCTAAAAAACTTTGTGTTCTGCCGAAGAAAGTCATAAAAATCTTGGATGTCATGAGGGTGAGTAAATGATGAGAATTTTCATTTTTGGGTGAACTAACCCCCATACCAAATCTGTTTTTCATTGATTTTCAGTCAGTTTACTTAATATTTTATGCAATGATCTTTATTCAAAGTATTACTCAAAGTTAACAAAAATCTTTTTTAAAGCACAATTATTAAGGTTTTTCTCACACAAATCTCACAAATATGTATTTAATTCTGTAATGTCGAGTCAATAGATCTGGTCTCAGAGTGTGGCATCATCCCTCAATAAACGGTCTATTTTTCCCCTGGATAGAGAGAGAAGGTATGTGCAAAACACAATGATAAAGCCAATCCAATTGGTTATGATGTGAAGCAGCTTACATTACCGAGTGCACTTAAGCTTTACGGAAGAGGGCTAATGCATTTTCCAGAACTGGAAACTTACCCAGTGAAATTAAACAAACCAAAAAAATGTATTATGCCAGCTGCCGAAATGACAGTGAGAAGCTTTATCAGTGAAATCTCAGACACAAATGTTACAAAGTTATGCAATATGAAATAGAAAATGTATAAAAATGTTCATATGTGTACTGCCAAGAGTGCTTGACAAAATGTACAGTAGATTGTTTCTCATTTGAACAAAGAATGGTATAAAATGTTGCAGTACACACAAAGTGCTTAAAATGCCCCTCCATGATCCTTTAACGAAATGGATCATCCCATGTTGGCAACACAAGGAAGTCTTCTAGTCTCATTGGCTTACAACATGCTCTTTTGTGTTTGTTTAGTTTTTTCTTGAATTCATGGAAGTGTTTACATTCATTTAAAGAGATTCACGTAGACACGATCATCATCAATTTAATTAAATATTCCAGAATTTCATTTTCAGGATGAGAAAACCCACCACTCAAGGCAAGATCATCTAACATTTCAGCACAGCCTTAAATCCACAACATTTTCCCATTCTTGAATGCCTTTCATCCCTTTTGGTATTCACCTGACTCTCAAGAGACATTAATGCTGTCAGATAGAAAGCCAATCTGGGCTTGAAAGAGAAATAAAAGAAGCGTAGTATAAGGAGCACTGAACAGTCCATATCCAGAAGAAACCTGACTCTCAGCTTGATCCTGCTGGGTGCCATTCCTCAGGCTGTCCGTTGAGTTAATCATCTCTTCTCTGAACTCCTGGTGAAGCAGTTTGGAAATTAGGCTGTTGAACTTGTTCTCGGTGGTTGGATAGTCAGGAAGAGCTGTGGTCAGGTTGAGCTCTGGTGGATCCAGACAAGTGTCGTTCAGATGGGCGTAGACCACCTCACTCAGATCCAAGCCAGCTACCGAGGAAGGGGATGCACATGGAATGTCTCTCACTAGCTTATAACTCTCCATCCACTCTCTCAGCCACACCAGATCACAGCTACACTCCCAGGGGTTTCGAAAGAGATACAGGCGCCCGATGAAATAGATGGGCTGAAAGACTGAAAAGGGTAAAGTTGACAGATTGTTGCTGTTGAGGTGCAGCGTCATGAGGCTTGTCAAGTTCTCAAAGGAACCCTCCTCGATATAGGACAGGCGGTTTCGATCCAGGTAGAGTATTTCCAGCTCTACCAGGTCACTGAACCATGTTTTGGAGACATTGGTCAGTAGGTTTCCTCCCAGGTTCAACATTTTCAGATTGCTTAGGCCCTTGAAAGCCTGCTGGGGTAAGTCAACCAACAAATTATCATTCAAGTAAAAGTTCTCCAGGCGCACTAGATCTTTGAAGGCTTCATCATGGATAACATTTATGCGATTCTCCTGCAAGTTAAGGTATTTGAGGTTGGTTAGGCCTAGCAAAGAGTTGTAGGCCACTGCTTCAATCTTGTTGCGCTCCAAGTAGACGTGTGTGAGGTTTTCCATCCCTCGTATAGCACCAGGAATGCGGCGGAAGTTGTTTTGAAAGCACAGCAGTTCCTTTAGAGAAATTTGCTCAAGGAAGATGCGGTCTGGCATGTTGAAAAGGTTGCAGTCAGAAAGGTCCAAACGAACCAATCGTTTGAGTGATGTGAAGATGCGGGTATGCAGATAACGGATGTAATCATTGTGGGCCATTTTGAGCTCCACCAAGTTGGGAAGCCCTTTGAATGCACCTGGTGTGATGAAAGAGATGTTGTTGTGGTCAAGTGAGAGTGACTTGAGGGAAGGCAGAGTGCCAAACGCCCGCTCAGACAAGAACTTGAGGCTGTTCTTGTCCAGGTTTATGGAGGATGCCTCACAGGGGAATTCTTTGGGCAGGTCCACCATGTTGACATGGTCACAGAGGACACTGCAGCTCTTCTCCTGAGTACAGATGCAACTAGGAGGGCATGCACGTGTACAGGCCCACAGGGCTAGGGCATGAGGGATGAGGAGGATCAAGTACACTTGAGAAATGGGAAAAGAGTGGCATTAGAGGGTGCTGCTTAATCACAACATGCAATAAAGAAATTGTCATCTAGTCAGAATGTTCTTTTACGTGTTTATCAAAGTCAGGTGCACACTGTATGATTTTTACAGTCCTTTACAATCGTTGCTTGTAAGACTGTACTAGATCATCCCAATAAGTTCTTGGGGAAAACCATGGCACACAGTGTGTCAGTGTCAGATTGTAGTACATATTGTAGCCAAGAATGGACCTAGTCATCCTGATTGACAGCATTTACTGAGTGTCATATCTGGCTGTCGTAGGAACAGTTGCACTGCACAATTGCAATGCAACATTCCTGACACTGAAGGAACTTTGGATGCTAAGATAAATCGTAAAGGCAATTAATTGGATGTTGGTAAACATGTCACAAAAATAAATAAAAATGGCCAATTTTGCAAATATTTTTCCAGATGGCAAAATTGTGGCCAAGATTCTACAGTGTGAATACAGTTTGAGGGACTTATTTATTCTAAATATCTATCACACATTGCATTTGTATCTATATCACACTGATGCTGAACTGTTTTCCATTTCAAACCCAAACCGATACTTCTGTATTGAACAACACACGGGTTATACTAGAACTAGATAGCAGTTTGCTGATATGACTATTACTTGCTTAAGGCTACACAAGCCTTAAAAAACCTTCAACACTCAGAAGTTCCAGTGCTTGTTCTCTCAGAGCAGCTATGAAAGATTACAGAGAGCACAACCGGACACTGGAGGAATAATTGAATGTGTGTTACACATCGGGTAGAGGACTCCCACTGTCCTGTAGCTGCTCTCCACAATGAAATTATGATGATTAAGACAGAACAGATTAGAGATTATCCAAACAGAACAGGTAATGTTTGTTCCCTGGAATTCAAATAGATACTGTATTGCAGCAGAACACTGTAAGGTGATCTTCAATATAATGTTCATTAATGTTAAGATAACATTGTGTTATTTTTAACAGTTTTATTGACAGCTCATATCTTCACAGAAATCCACCATTAAAAGATGTTGTACTTCATGTAAAATTTGACTTACCAGCAATAACGATGAAACACATCACTGGTTTCTCTCAGCTGTGAATTTTGAAGATGAACATGATGAACAACAAAATGAGTTCAAACTTTCCACTAGACAATTCAAGTTAATCAAATTTTAAGCATGAAAATATAAAACTACTGGCCCGTGTTACATCTTGCTACCAAGAGGAAATGGAAATTTTCCCTTACATCAAAAGTTCCAACCATTGAATTGATCCCAGAATGTCAACATAAAGACCAAACTATACCAATACAGAATCCACCCTCCCACACTGTACCTACCTGCCATGTGTTTTCAGTAAAGGTTCTCCTGCACTGACAAATAATAAAAGTAAATCCACAAGTTTTCCCAACATGACTATTTGTCAGTACTGCATCATTCCAAGGGAAAATCTGAATGGATTACGCGTCCTGTCTGTTATATAGTTTATGTGTGCACATAACCACTAACATCAGCACTCCCCTCCTGAAAGCCATCACTTAATGGCAGAAAAATCCTGGGATTATAGTTGTTTAAAGCAGTACTCTGAAATCAAAGCAAGCAGATATGAACTGCTGGGCCTCTATGGTACAGATTACGATCAGCAATCTCTTTACATAAACCAGCAGACTGTAGCCATGGGATGACACTAAACTTTTCAGGAAACATCTCCCAACATCTGCTAAGTATCACTTAACATCTTGGGAATGAGTGGGGTAAGATGTGCCACTTTCCACTTAAATTGTCATGATATAAAAACTACTGTCTATGACTGGACTCAACAAACTAAGGTATTATCATTCCACATTTGAAATATAAAGGCTGCAATAAAATATGAAATGGTAAACCTGACTTGCAACGTCCTCAAACTTTAAAAGGCTAAATTTGCTTCTTCAAGGCATAAATTAATGCAGAGAAAAAAAAAAGTATCATTTACTTGGAAAGTGTTTCTCTCAGCCACCGCCTCCTTGTTCAGTTTAGGAGTATTTCCCATTTTGGATGCAAATTTTACTATCACTATTAATTGATAGTGATAGTGGCACATATTTGGGGAAACAATACTTTAATAAATCATGGCTAGTAGTTGACATTTCTTCTACATGGTTTTATACTATGGCAATATACCAGCAAATATATTTTCAGCTCTTTCAATATTAATCTACTTTGACAAGATAGTATAACATTTTCTTTGACATGCAAAAATAGTTCATAGCATTAAAAAACAAAAACAAAAACTCATATGGTCCTCAATTCCCAACAGCTGTAATGGGTCCTTTTTAAATCTATAGGGAGTGACACAGCTTACCTTACTCTATGCCCTGGGGTTCTCAAACTTCGTTTGTCATCTGAACCCCTTGGCCAAAACGAATTACTTGAAGTACCCCCTGATATACTGAGTAATGGTAAACTTCAAAATATGATACATTTTACATTAATTTGTCTTATTATGGTTATATTTTAATTACATTTTATTACACATGTTGCTCTTTTTGTTATACTTTACACTTTCACTTAATTCACTATTGGCATTTATATCCCAATCAGAGATTACACTACATATAATCATTATCCATCACAGTAGAAGTAAAAAATCTGTTTTTATCCATTGCGGTTTTCATTTTCCTGATAATTATATAAATGTACATCATTCCGTTTGTGTACATTTGATATCTTTTTTTTCTGCCCAATTCCCAATGTGCTCAAAAGTCCTCGTGGTGTTGTAGTGACTCGCCTCAATCCAGGTGGTGGAGGATGAATCTCAGTTGGCTTCGCGTCTTATCACGTGGCTTGTTGAGTGCATTACCATGGAGACATAGCACGTGTGGAGGCCCGCGCTATTGTCCGCGGCATCCACGCACAACTCACCACACGCCCCCCTGAGAGCTTGAAACACATTGTAGAGACCATGAGGAGGTTAAACCAATGTGACTCTACCCACCCTAGCAACTGGACCAATTGTTTGCTTAGGAAGCCTAACTGGATTCGAACTATACTGGACCAGAGACCAAAGTGATTCTTGGTTTTTCCCATTATGTTTGATCATTAGTCTAGCCCTGTAATTGCTCTTATTTGCATTTGCTCCAATCATATACAAATGTAAACATAGTTAAATGAAGTCTAACATGACAAGTATATGACATGAAAATGAGAGGTGCTTTATAACAGCTAAACAAACAGTTACCAAGCACAATATGGAGAAGCACCCATTGCAAGCACAGGAAATAAAACAAGGGACACTTGCTAGGTAAAGAATGATTTCTATTTTGTAAACAAACTGGGGTGAACACATTTCAAACAACTCCATTTAAGTTCAGGTCACACCCAGAACAGTTGTTACAATGTTTGACCCATTTGTGTTACTACATCTAACATTTCAGAAATTATGCTTGATTTGTAAGGAATTTGCATCAGAAATTTTTATTTTTGTAAAATCATACAATAAACGCACAACTGAGTCATCTCATGCAGTGCATAGCCTGTAAGCTACAACATAAAGCAAATCTGAAATCGAAATATCTCTGGTGTCATCTCAGGGAGCAAGCGAATTACCTCTTTCCATTTGATTGGAGGGCAGGAATTATGACTTATTGCTAGCATGGGCAATTGCAGCTTCTCCTGAGAGGACAAATCCTAGAGTTTCCATTATGCAAATACAATAGATATTAACCACATGTTTAAGATTGCCATGTGCCAGACATTGACAGAAAAAAAAAAAAAAAAAAAAAAAAAACACCTTAAACAGAACAAATGCCAATCAGAAAGACAGAAAAAAAAAACACATGTTTGGAGATTCTGGACAATTTTTTTCACAGAAACTAAGGAATTTTATTTTTTTATTTTCTTATTCCAAACCTTGGCATGTCCCCCCCACCCCATTTTGAAAGCCAATTGGTACTTCCACGTGCCAATGTTCGATGTGCGGCCATTTGGCCTTTAACAGCTCAGGATACTGACAGAGTCCAACATGTTGGAAACATTAAAAAGCTCACACTACCCAAAGTATAGAAATTCCACACATACAGGTGACATTCAACATTCAAGTGCCAGTGTTTAGGTATTGTCTTTTGGTCAAGTTTCTTGAAACTTTCAAAGAATCACTTTGAGGCTTATAAAAATAAATATTCTCAAAAAATGCTTAATAAATTACACAAAACTAGCAGCAAAAGTGGAAATCTGTGTGCATACAGCTAAATTCCCCACTGCTAATCCCCCTGGTCCCAAATAAATCCTGTTAAATATTGAGAACACTTCCCCTTTTGTAAACAAGCTGCATTTCTCATGTCATTACACAATATTTGGAAGCTTGAGCACATGAACTCAAGACAGTAATATAAAACTCTAAATGTGCAATAAAAGAACTTTGTAAAACGTGATGGGCACACCATACATGGGCCTAGACCTTACTTAAGTAGCACCATTCAACTTTAAGTTCTAAATACTGTCAGTACATCTGCTTGAATTCAACAATTAAGAAAAACGTAATAATAAATCAAGGCACAACTCACTTGAGAAGAAAATCTATTGCACTTGTGTTAAATGCCTTATTTCTTCTCCACTCAAATGCTTCCTTCCTTTTATAAAAAGAAGCAGAAAACTGGCTCTTTGGCCAGTGGTTTAGTTCACATCAAATCAGATGAACCTCAGGAGCTGACAGCATTTGTGTACCACGAGGACAACACCTGGTGTTTGGCCCACTAACAGAACAGTGGGGCCTAACTCAAGCTAAAATGGTGGCCTGTCTAACTGCACTCACGGTCAAGCCCAACCCAACAAATTCCAGGGTCAGGTCTGCCACTGCCTCAAAATGAATTTTCGCGCGGCCTCTACCTTTGGAAAAAGGGAGCCATACCTACCACGCAGCTTGAAAAGAGGACATTTGTATTAAAACAAAGCCTGCGACAATTCATTATTCTTCTCTCCTTGACCAAAACACAAAACACTAGCATGCGTGTTTAACCAAAGCAGTCATGTTTGAAAGGCACAGCCACCTTGGTTCTGTGGTCTGTTAGTAGCCGTTTGAACTTCATTTTCAGGATGGCAGGCATTTTTTTGTTTTGACATTAATAAAGAAACATTTAATCAAAAAAACATGATGTTTTTTTAATCACATTTGCTTCTCTAAAATGTTGTTTTAAATAAAAGAAAATTACAAAAAATGCTGCCCACTTACAGTGGCTAGCACGTGTTTCTTACTAGCTGCCACAACACTGTCAAGTCAATTAAAATAAGTAGAGTAAGAAGTTCCAGCATTTCGAATTTTCAAACAGTGAGTGTTTTCCAAATATTTTGTCGAATTAAATCACAACAGGAATGATCTTTTTCCAAGACAACCATATCCCTAAATAGGTGGCTATCTAGGATAGAGTGAGCGAAACAAAAATAAGTCAGACCTATTTGTCCCTTGTGACACAGTTGTTCAAAGAGCAGTTTAAACTGCAAAGCTTCAGTGTTGGTGTTTTAGTTCAGTGGCTTGTATTGTTGGCTTCATGATATCGATGATAATTTGAAGTTCAAATGAAACAGCGACTCATTTGAGCCACATTATCTGAGTGTTTGCCAAGGTTTGATTAAGTACAAGCTTTCAAATGCCTTCACAGCAAAAACAAATTAAGCTCTTGGACAAGTTCACTCAATTAAATTAATGAAACAAAATTCCTGTCTATATTCAAAAAGGCACAGTACATTCACTTACAAATGATCCTTTTTTTTTTTTAAACAAAGAAAAGATGAAACCCTTGGTGTTGTAATATTCTATATCAAATACACAAGAGGGCATCAATTTCGGTCTGCTCTAATTTTACCGCAGATCTTCTCTTTATCAGTTCCCTTTCGAACGTGGGCCGAGAATCTGAGCGTGTAATGTACCGAGTTCATAAAGCTACACAGAGGGTAGAGTCTGGCTATGATAACATGTGGTTTCAGTTCGGCTAGTTTGGCATGGTGACCCTCTACAAACACATATTTAGTTGCCCCACCAGTCAACCTGGGCATAGTTTCCTACATAGTTTCCATAGTTGCCCCCGTAGCTGTCACTGCCAAAACTCCCAAAGCCACCTAAATTAGATATTAAAGTTAGGATTGCTTTCACAATGAACACAATATTCTTGAACAAAATTAATCTCCACTGACACAACTGAGGTTTCAAGTGAAACTAACCTTTATTGCCTCCGAAACCTCGGTTCCCTCCATGGGCACCAGTATTGCGAGCACCACGGCTGCCAAAGGTGTTCCCACCTCCAGCCACTTGCCGGTAATCTCTGGCCCCAAAGCCACCAGAGAACCTGCAAAAGAAAGCCAGAGAATAACCTGTTAACCTGTACAGGGCTAGAAAAATCTAAAAGGTCAGGAAGGAATTGAGGGCTCTCACCTCTTGGGGCGTCCACGGTTGGTGCTCTTGTGCTGGTGCTCGTAGGCTAGGTTCTCAAGCCAGGAAGGAACCTCCTGTTTGGCCTCCACAAGAATGTCAAGCAAATCTTTAGTAATGTTGCTGTTCTTATCATTGAAAAAAGAGGTGGCCAAACCTGAAAATAAATTGTGAATTCAAGATTATTTGGGGAAAAATATAACAAAATATTGTACACTCGACACAGTGGCTCAAAGTTTTTGAGCAAATAAGCCACACAATGCATAAATGTCTTGACATTGTATGACAAAATATCAAGTGGCATTTATTCTAAAGAAAACAAAGGCAAAAAAAAATTATAAAAAAAGTTTGTTAGATTTAAAATGATAAAATATTTGATGCATTGGTAAGTATTTGAACACTTTGTCAAACTTAAAGGAATAGTTCACCCAAAAATGATTCTCTTACTATTCACTTACCCTGACGCCATCTCAGATGTGTGTGTCTTTCTTTCTTCAGCAGAACACAAATTAAGATTTGAAGATGTTGAAGCTCTGTAGGTCCTTATAATGCAAGTAAATGGGTGCCATCAGGCTGATGGCTATTTGACGGTCCAAAAGGCATATTTAGGCAGCATTAATGTAATCCACATGACTCCAGTCGATCAATTCATGTCTTCTGATGCAAATCGATAGGTTTATGTAAGAAACAAATCGATAACTAAAATGTTTTTAACTTGAAATCGTTGCTTCCTCACAGTGCTGAATTTGTTTGAAATGAACTAACTCTCGCATGACATTCGTTCCTCTGTTGTAAACAAAGCACAGCTTTCGTCACTGATGTGTCATCCATTTGTTTCTTACACTAACCTATCGATTTGCTTTTAGAAGACATTAATTGATCAACTGGGGTCATGTGAATTACATTTATGCTGCCTAAATATGTCTTTTGGACCGTCAAACAGCCAGCAGCCTTCTGAAACCTGTTGTACTTGCATTACAAGGACTTACAGTGTTTCAACATTTTCCTAAAAATCTTAATTTGTGTTCTGCAAAAAAAGACAGTCATACACATATGGGATGGCATCAGGGTAAGTGAATGAGATATTTTTGGGTGAACCATTCCTTTATTGTGATAATCTACATCCATAATTACTCTGCTAGGACACCTGTGTGAACTTGAGGGGAACTGACTTCATACATTAATTAAAAAAATAACCTTAAACCCAGCTGGTTAAAAAGGTCATTAAAAAAAAAGTCTTAAGTGAAGTTAGTTCTGAGAAATGCTCCAACTCATTTGTTGCAAATGCAACTTGGTTTGGCATTCTGTTATCTAATTCCTTAACTTTCATACATTTAAGTGAAGCTTAAGCATCCAAGTGTCTGAAAACTGTACTTCCGAAAGCTAGAGCAAAACTTACCAAGGTTTCCCACACGTCCTGTACGGCCAATGCGGTGGACATATTCCTCAATGTCACTAGGCAAGTCAAAATTTATCACGTGTTTCACGTTGGAAATGTCAAGTCCACGTGCAGCCACCTGTAAAGACAAAACACATAATAAGTACAAAGAGCTAGAGAAAAACCACAGGCTTCAAGTGAACTCACATACTGTACTCACAGCAGTGGCAACCATAATAGGGCAGCGGCCAGAACGGAACTGGTGGAGAGCTTCCTCACGATCACGCTGACAGCGGTCACCATGGATACTGGTGCAAGCATAGCCCTCGCGGTAGAGGAAGTCCTCCAGAGCATCTGCACCCTTCTTAGTTTCCACAAAAACCAGAGTGAGAGAATCCTTGCCTGCAAGTAAAAAGAGACAGAAAGATGCTTGTCATAAAGGGGACAATTCATAGCATGGCTGACCTGAATTCACATCCCATTTTCTTACACTACCAACATCATTAAAGCAATGATCCATTTGAGATCACACGCAAGTAATTGTACCATTACCTGTGGTACAATCACTTTAACACACAGAGTTGATCATTTAAATCTTCATAAAGACAATCAATTCAACTTGAAACAAGACTTTATATTAGGGCTGCACGATTTGGACAAAAAGTCATATTGCGATTATTTTGAAAAATATCGCGATTGCGATTTGAACTGCGATTTTGATGGTAATGTTTTCCACATGTTCAACTGCAAAAAGGCTACTACACACTTGAGCCCTATTAAAAAGAACCAAACGGAGACCTTTTTTCAGTTCAACCAGAAACAAATAAATATATAAACAGTGAAACAAATTCTTCTTCATATCCAAATGTTACCATCCACCATGTACCCGTTTTTCTCCATTTTGTGACAGGGTCTCAGCCCACTAATCAACATTTGTTTTTGAAACAGTCAACTTGAATATTAGGGATGCTCCAATCAGGATTTTAACATCAGATACTGATCTCCAATTTTCCAATCAATCGATGCGGATCATTTAACTTTTATCAGCAGCTCTGTCAAAACTGGTTATATGTAAGCTTTCTGCTCAATGTCACTGTTAACTACATTTTCCTGTTGGTAAAACCATAGTTGTTGCCTAGTTTTTGCTGTCAAAATGATGTTGGTTGATTGAATAAATAAATAAACACAATGTATAATTTTTTTTATATAAATGTTACTCGTTATTCTAGGCCTTAAAAACTAGCAGGCTTATACAAACTACTCTTTACTGTATATAAGATTGTCCTAAAGAATGAGGCTTAATGTCAAATGGAAGTTGAACTGATAACCCATTGGTGTAATTAAATTTAAAGTGAAATTTTGGTTAGTTTGTCACCATTTCATTTAATTATTTTTATTCCTTATTTTATTATATTTAATTTAGCAAAATATTATATTATAGTAACTAAAATTTGATATAGATTTATTATATGCATGTTCCTTCCTTTTCATTTTGTTGGATGTTGGTAATATTAGTTCCGCTTTCACTTGTTTCCGTGGGGAGTGTAATAAGGCAACACGCTCTCTCGTCAGTTAAACAAATGACAGGAGAATGAAGAGAAGTTTCTGGACTCTACAGGTGTTACTGTTAATGCGGTTTGCTCAGCAATCATTTAATAAAGATGTTTGAATTACACCCAATCTTGTATTCAGTGTTATTATTTTGATACCTGTGCCTTGTGGAGACTGAGATGCTGCTACCGCAATAATAATAAAAAATGCTTCAAGCAGGACACACCAGTTTATTGTAAATAAAGCGTTTAGCGCACGTAAGCAAACAGAACCGAACTCAGAGCACTTCTGTTACTCGAAGCATGAGAGGGAGTTGTGGAGCACAGAATCGCTCTGAAAACAATGTAATAATGCTCTAACTTAATATAGACTGGACTGAGCAGCGCAAATAAACTTTGAAGGGAGCAGACTATTTATTTAATTAAAATCGCAGCCCTTGGCAATAAGCGATTTTATTTCGATTTATTGTGCAGCCCTACTTTTAGTTTGCATCCCTGCTGTAGTCAAGTTTTGCCATGATTGCCTTTATCGCTTAAGGATGAAATACAGTATTTTCAGTTACAGGTCCCTATTCCCCTTCTCTTAAGCTACTAAACCGCAGCCCTCAGCAACAGTCCTTGCATAGATAATGTTGGCATGGTAACACTGACTGATGAAACGTATCTAAATGTTTGTGTCTTAAACCATGTTGCTTTGGATACAGAGGAGGGCTTCACAAGGAGCCAGTCATTGATTTCTCTTTTTTTTCTCACCAGAGTTGGTCACATGGTTTTTGAGTGACCAAACAACAAATTAAGGATACCAAAGATGCAGATAAGAAGCTAGAATAGCCATCAAGTAAAAACACTATAAAAAGTCAGAACCAACAAAGTAAAAATTATAGAACGAGCCATGAAATTCAGAAATCATGATTTTGTCAAACTTCAAACATCTCTTGCTAAGCCACCACAGAGCAAAGAATGTTATACAATTCCAGATGGAGAGGCAGTCATACCTGTGGCATTGAGCAGGTCGAGGAGGAAGGAGCGCTTGTCATTCTCTTCCACCCAAACTACCTTCTGAGTGATGTTCTCTGAGGTTGAGCCCACACGCCCCACAGCCAGGAAGATGTACTCCTCTAGAAAGTCACGTGCCAGAACCTTAAAATAAAAAAGGCATGAATACAAAGAGTTCCTTGTCCAGGTCCATAGGATTTTGACTAGCTGGCATGTCTCTTGCAAAATGCATACATACCTGGATCTCCTTTGGGAAGGTGGCACTGAACATCATGGTCTGGCGAGTACCTTTCAGAGGCATGGTGTCCTGCTCCACGATGCGTCTGATCTGTGGTTCGAAACCCATATCGAGCATTCTGTCTGCCTCGTCCAGCACCAGATATCTACAAAGAGTGCATAACTCCGGAACAAGATGCAAACTAGAACTAAAGCTTGTGGGTCGCTCTCTTTGTCTTTTACCTTATATGTTATCAAAATCAACTTATATCTTAAGGACATAATGGTAATAGTTCATGCAGGGTTTGGACCAGGAATCTTTCTGTTACCAGTCCAGATGTTTAACAAATTATCTACACTTACTTGCAGTAGTCCAGGCCAATTTTCCCCCGCTCCATCATGTCTACCAGACGGCCCGGTGTGGCCACAAGCAGGTGACAGCCTCTTTCCAAATCACGAATCTGTTGGCCTATGTCTGCACCTCCATAAACTACACTTGGACGCACTTTGGAGCGGTAAGAAAACTGCAGTAGTAATAAAAAGTGAAAAGTTTTAACTAATTACACTCTGGCACAATTTCTTGGTACACAGCAAGAAAGACGCACCTTTCTGGCCTCATCATAGATCTGAAGAGCAAGCTCTCTGGTTGGAGCCAGGACCAGAGAGATGGGATACTGTTTACGGCGACCGTATTTTCCATTCTCCTGCTTGAGGAATACCAAAACAAATCTCTTCAAGTCACCAAAACTTCCACTCAAGTCAACTTTTGAAGACTCTTTGTACTTTAGGCTAATAAAGGTATATTAAGTTGAGCTGTTTTGTAATTGCAGAACCTGGGTGCTGGCTTTAGTGGCCTGCAGTGCCTCTCCAGGCCCATCAGTGTAGATCTGACTCAGCACAGGAAGCAGGAAGGCTGCAGTTTTCCCTGAGCCTGAGTGAACAGAGCACACAAATGATAAAGTACCCTCTCAATTTTCTCTCAACAAGCTGCACACTGCATTTTCAACCATAGTGGGCCCCCTATTCCTACAGTGCTAGACATTTGACAATCAGTATAAAGTCTGGTCCACACTACAGTTTATTCTGGCCAAAAACTTAAACAGGAGGGTGTTGTTTGACCAATATGTTAAAAATAAACTGTGGCTGGTCACTTTAAGATTCTTAGGGGCAAGTCTATATTACACATTTTTAATCATCTTTCAAATATTTGATGCCAAGAACAGTGGACAAAGCCCATAACAAAGATCCATTGGATCAAACATGGCAAAATAATTGGGAACATTAAGTGTGCGGACATTTCTTTACTGTGACACCCAAACACCATGACCTACTGCTTAAAAGACCCACCTGTCTGAGCACAGGCCATCAGGTCCCTCTTAGACTTGATGATGGGGATTGCATACTTCTGAACAGGAGTAGGACGTGTGTAGCGGGTCAAGTTTATGTTGCCAATAATGATCTCTCCCATGTCCACATCATGGAACTAAAAGACACAAACAGAAAATATCTAAACACAGGGAATCATTTGAGAAAAATGTTCTTAGTCCCTTGTTGAAACAACAAGAAAAACAAATGAGGTGGAAGATGACTATCGTCATTTGGCTTACACTCTCAATATGCCCCGGACAGTTTGTTCCAGTGGCTTCCACGGGAATGTCATCATACTTCTCAAAGTTAATTCCAGTGTTGCTACCAGAGAACAACTCACTGTCAATCAGAGGGGAGAGAGAGAGAGAGAGAGAGAGAGAGAGAGAGACAACAAGGGATTAATCACAATGACAGATGGAGTCTCCCAGATACTGGATGCACAGTGCGATTAGCAGTGGGCCACTCACTGTTCCAGACGCTCATTGGGGGGCATTGGCGTTGACCAGTCTTCTTCATCTCTGGACTCTTCAACCCAACGACTGTTCCCTACTGTTCCTCCTCCTCCAAAGCCTCCACGCTCATACCTGCCAAGAATTACTTTTTAGCCAATAATCAGATTAACTCTGTACAATGAGATTTGTACTTTTACTAAAGATAATAGGAGCGGTGCTTGCCAGTGCAAAAATTGCCACCATGATTAGGTATTATTTTTGGTTGATAGTGCATTGATAAGTAGTTTCTAGTTCATAAGATGTGTTGTATGTCTTTAAAAAGGAATCAATCAATGGGGTAATAGGGGACCATGATTGGGTAATATGACCTTACACTGCTAAAGACTGGGTATTTTCCCTGTGAAAATTGGGCTGTCAACCGCCAATCTGGGAGTGATGAATGCATGTTTTTTGCCAGTGCATGTTTAAAATAAATCCTTAGGATTTAAGTTAATTCTGCCTATGATTTCACCTTGAGCCCATTTTTGTGTGCAAGGACACAACAGCCCAAGTTAAAAAAAGGCCACCCAAGTTTCATCATATTGTAGTCTGTACATACGGCTCTAGTACCTCCTTCCATGCAAGGGAATGGAACTTTTACTTAGAAAAGTAGCATCACAGTTTTCAACAAGCTAAACGATTTGAGGTTTATCATTCATGTCTGTATTACAAAAATTGCAGGACGATGTATGAGCAAATAGAAATAGTGAAGTTCACCTTAGAGAGCAGCACTCATAACTTTTAAGTTATATATAGGTTATAATATATATAAATTACATATTATGATTTGTAGAACTTAGTATGAATTATTACATTATGACAAGTAGTATGATGTAGTATGACACTTCCTCACCTTCCTCTTGATCCAGCTCCTCTGTCGTTGAAGAACGCAGTCTTGCCTATGTCAGAACGTCCTCCAAAGCTGGTGTAGGCATCTCTGGTAACCATAGAATTCCAGCCTCCATCTTTGACCTCGTAACTGCCATAACCTACAATTTCATGTTAAAGCTGAAGTATGTAATCTCTGCACTACCAAATGGAATTGGAAAAAAAATAAACTGTTTTCAAAATAGCTTTCTAAATACTGCTAATTTCTGCTGTTGGTCAAACAAAGAAATAGTCCCACCACCAAATCACGCCATTAGACGGGTCACCCAGAACAAACAGATGGTTTTCATAGTGCCACAGAGACACCGGGCTTACAGTTAAGAGAAAATGTACCTACAGTATGAATGGCTTACTAACGGTTGTCTCTGCATATTAAGGGTGGATAGAAGTATTTTAACACAGAGAAAGTTACATCAGCCTTAAATTAGATTTGTAAAACAACATCAGCACCTTGCAATCAATCTCTCTAGACTTAAAAACTCACCTGTATTAAGCATTGGCTGGTTGAAGGAACCACAGTTCCTGTTCCCACGAAAGCCACCACGTCCTCCTCTGTCACTGCGAGGAAGTCCATGACCAAAGTTTGCAATACCATTCATACGACCATCATGGTACCCATTAACAAAACCATTGCTTCGACCACCATCCCATCCTGGAGAATCTGTTACAGAAGACAGGGAGGTAAATAAGATCAGGTCATTGGGGGGGTATAATTTGTTCCTACAGCAACACAGAGAACAATTCAAGTCAGTTGAGTCAACCAGTCAAGCAGGTTCATGGCACTGCTTAAAATGATAGAGCACAGAGAGACCAGCACCATCTTTGAGCAGAACTGGCTGTCCTGGCATTTAAAAAGCATAAGAAACAGAGAAAACTCAATTTTGTAATCCTGGTGACTCACTCAGCCATCTCTTGCAGAGGAAATTCCAGTTTAAAGAATAAACAGTGCACACACTCCACAAGCTCATGTGACCCCCTCACAGAACAATGTACCTCGCATTAAATGGGGTGGTGAAAACTAGGGCTGGGCAATATATCTTAAAACATTTTTTTTATAATTCTTTGCTTTTTAATTCTCTTTTTTAAACATATGAATTTTAGTAAAAGTAGCAAAGTAGACGTTTAATGCCAGTAAAAAATGAAAAAAGGAAAATCTAGTTAAAATTATTTAAGGCATGTTGGACATTGATAATAAATTATATTTCATTAGTTTTATTTCCATGCACCAATAAAATTAACAGCACTATGTGAACATTTTAATCATTTAAAATCAGAGTTTTGAATCAATTCGTTGAAATGGACAGCATGAATATCTTCATTGAAATTAACTTACCAAAAGTGTTTTTGGTACTCAAGTTAAAATTAGAGACATAACAAAAACATCTGTCGATAACAATTTATAATGAAGTTGCATTTGTTAACTACATTAGTTAACATACATTTTTTAGCTTTTATTAATCTTGGTTAAATATTAATTTCAATATATACTACAACATTTTTTAAATTTAAAGCTATATGCAGTATTAGTTTATGCATAATATACATTGACAAATTACCATCAACAAAGATAAATACATTTGTAAAAATACATATCGTCCAATGTTCGTTCAAGATATCTAATCCCGAAATTCCAAAAATGTTGGGTCAGTATGAAATATGCTAATAAAAACAAAAAGGAGTGATCTGTAAATTTGATTCACCCTTTGCTATATTGAAAGCACTACAACTACACATTATAATGAGGTTTTTCCAAGTGAATTTCATTGTTTTTTGAAATTTCAAAGCAGACGATTACAACATGCTCCAAAAAGGTGCGGACAGTCGAGTGTTTACCACTGTGAAACATCACCATTTTTTTTAATAACACTTAAGCATTTGGGACCTGATACTAATAATAGCTTGGATGGCCCTTTTCCTCTTTTTCAAAAACTTTTTGAAATGTGGAATCTTCAGACCAAAAAAAAAAAAAAAAAAAAAAGTTCCTTTGTTCTGCTTTCCATCTATGATGAGACTGAACCCAGAGAAGACGGCAGCTCTTCTAGACAGTGTTGATGTATAGCTTCTGCTTTGCATAGTAACTTGCATCTGTGGATGCAGTGGCGAGTGATGCTGACTAACAAAGGTTTACTAAAGTAATCCCAAGCCCATGTTCATGATATCCACTACAGATGAATTATGTTTTTTTAAAACAGTGATGTCTGAGGGAACAGAGATCATGCACATTTAGAAGTGGTTTTCGTCTTGCCCTTTACGCACCGAGATTTTACCAGATTCCTTTAATCTTTTAACTATTGTGCACTAGAGATGGTGAAATGGCCAAAATCCTTCCAATTTGTCTATGGGGAACATTGACAAATCAGAAACATCAAAAAACAATAAAATTCACAAAGTAAAACATAATGTGTAGCTGTAGTGCTTTCAATATAGAAATGAGTAAATATAACAAATACAACCTTGTTATTATGTGTTACTCGTCAGTCTTAAGATAAATATTTAAGTCCTATTTTACTTTTTATCTACATTTGCACTTCCACATTCTGGTGTGGAAGGGATTTTCACCTTTACATTCAGCCACCTACTGGTTGGGGCTGGTCAAAGGTAGATATTTATCATTAAAGGGCATGCATATTGATCTGTTTCTCAACCGTATCCATCAAATCACTTCTGAAGATGTGGATTTAACCGATGGATCATTTTTATGCTGCCTTTTATGTCCTTTTTGGACCTTCTGAGATCTGGTCACCATTCACTTGTATTGTGAGGACCAACAGTGCTGAGATAATTCTTTAAATACATTTCTGGAATTGCATGTGGGTAAAATGATGAAAGGATTTAAATTTTCGGGTTAACAACACAATAACTTGCATTTTAGACAGCCACAGATGTGGTTATACTACAGAACCAAACACATTTGAGCTTATATCCAAACAGCACAATCACTGTTGACCTACTAGCTAATAAAGAAGCAAAGGATGCATCTGAAAACATTTTACGAAAAGTGACCAAAACGACTACATTTTCACAGATCTTTGAAGCAGGCAACACATGCTATAGAAGGAAAAGTGGCAACAAACTATCCCTTTAAGAAAAATAAAAATTAAATTAGATCTTGTAATAAATGCTCACTGAAACTCACATCAGAATTGGACATGGCGTTTCTTGGCAAGTACAAAAACAACACATTCCACATCGCAGCAGGTAACCACAGATGTGGTTGCTGTGGTTGGGATCCATATTTAGATTTAAGAAACTCTTTCAACTCAATCAGAATTCTTTTAAGTCCCCATGAAGTGCCTTGAAAAGCACAGCCTACTTTTCACGGTTGACAAAGTTGGGGCGGGCCCACTGATATATAATATAGAACTGGATTGCTGGGAATGTGATGAAATAAATAAAAGCTGAAATAAATAATTCTCTACTATTATCCTGACATTTCGCATTCTTAAAAGTATAGTGATCTTAACTGACCTAAGAAAGGGAAAGTTTAAAAGCATTTGGCTAAGGGGTGTAAATTTCTGACTTTCTAAGCTTTTTCTACCTTGGGTGATGGTGTCCATCCTATCAATGCAGCACAATGAAGGCAGGTGAATGCTCTGACATCACAATCCGCATATATCTTCTGCCTCGTAACGATTATTATCAAGAACAAGCAAATAAACTTTAAACACGATTGTCAATGGAGAGCAAAATGCAACCGTTTTATCTGGAGATCAGAGACGGTGAAACGGGGGCTTTTTCACCACCTCAGTCATTGACGCTCTATGAAAGTTCGGGCATAGATGGCAGCTCGAACACATCAGAATTAGCTTCAAGTATGCTTACTTTTACAAGGAATTTGTCTTGGTGACAGAAGCTTCCAGCACACAAACAATACAGCAACAAGACAAATAAATACAAAAATATAAAAATACAAATAAATAAAGATAAATAAAAATGTGAATAGAAAATATAAGTATATATAGAAATGCACAATAAATTATTTATATATTAGGGCTGTCGATTTAACGCTTTAATTCAGTGCGATTAATTTCACAAAAAATAATGCGTTAAAGAAATTAATGCAATAAATCGCACCATAATTAAGGAAGATTCCTGAGAAATGCAAGCTTGTAGTACCACCTGTTTACTCCAGAGGACAGTAAGTGAAATTTCAGCTGTATGAGCAACGCACAGTTTATACAGTGAAGAAAACACTTCAGTAGGCAGAACAACGCAAACATGCGTTACATTCTTGCGTTTAAAACACTTGAAGTATTTGATGTTGTTTAAAGACTGAGTATTAAACCATATTTAAACCATTTTATGTTTATGACACAACGCACCTGAGAAGCTACACAAGCATATCTGACGCAGGTGTAAATTGACGGGCTCTTAAACAAGCCCTCATAATTAATCTCCAACTGGTTGACAAATTCACTTGTGAAATGGATTGCTGTGAACTGTGTACCAATGATTGACTAATGATCAATAATATGGTAGTAAACAATACATTGTATTCTAAATCAAATGAATGATTAACTCTTCTGCTATGCATTTTAATTATCTGAATATTTTTTATTATATATAATTTAATATTTAAAAGATAACCATGTATAATTATATATTGATATAAATATGTATAATCTTTATATATTGAATTATTGTTATATGAGGGGCTCAGCAAATATTTGTATATGCAATTAATTAATCGGGACACCATGTAATTAACTCGATTACAAATTTTAATTGACAGCTCTAATATATACACACACACACACACACACACACACACACACACACACATACATACACACATACATACACATACACACCCCGTGGCCAAATGTCAAATTGGCAGTGACATACATTTTGTGTTTTGCAAAGTTTCCTGCTTCAGTATTTGTATATGTTTCTATGGTATACTGGAAAACACTGATAAGAATTTCATAAGTTTGAAAGGATTTTATTGGCAAAAATATTAAATATATGCAAAGAGTCAATATTTACAGTGTTGACCCTTGTTCTTCATAACCTCTGCAATTCGCTCTGGCATGCTGGATATCAGATTCTGGGCCAAATCCTGACTGATGGCGATCCATTCTTGCCTTATTAGTGCTCTGAGTTGATCACAATTTGTGGGCTTCTGCTTGTCCACTCGCCTTTTGAGGATTGACCACAGGTTCTCAAATGGATTAAGATCCGGGGATTTGCTTGGCCACAGATCCAAAATTTCAATGTAATGATCTCCTAGCCACTTATCACTCTTGCCTTGTGACATGGTGCGCCATCATGCTGGAAAATGCACGGATCATCAACAAATTGCTCCTGGATCGTTGGGAGATGTTGCTCTTGCAGGACGTTTTGATACCATTCTTTATTCATGGCAGTGTTTTTGGGCAGAATTGTGAGAACCAACTCCCTTGGATGAAAAGCAACCCCACACATGGATGGTCTCAGGATGCTTCACTGTTGCCACGACACCGGACTCATGGTAGCATTCACCTTTTCTTCTCCGGACTATCAATTTTCCAGATGTCCCAAACAGTCGGAAGGGGGCTTCAGAGAAAATTTCTTTGCACCAGTCTTCTGCTGTCCAATCCTTGCACTTCCTGCAGAATTTCAGTCTGTCCTTGATGTTTTTCTTGGAGAGAAAGTGGCTTCTTTGCTGCCCTTCTTGACACCAGGCCATTGTCCAAAAGTATTTGCCTCATTGTGCGTGCAGATGCACTCACACCAACCTTCTGTGGGGACACGATTCTGTAGCTGACTCGGGATGAGATGGTCCTGGTGCTTGCTGGACACTCTGGGACGTCCTGAAGCCTTCTTCAATGCAGTTGAACCTCTCTCCTTGAAGTTATTGATGATCCAGTAAATGGTTCCTTTCAGGTGCAATATTCTTTTCAGCAATTTCCTTGCATGAGGCCATTTTGATGCAAACCAATGATGGCTGCATGTCTTTCTTTAGAGGTAACCATTGCTAACAAGAACACAATGATTGGAAGCACTTCTTCCCTCCTTTTACAGCAATGATATGATGTTAGCTGGTCAATTTGTTGGTTTTGTTATAAAGTTATTTCGTTGTAAAGCCAATGAAGCTTTGTGCAGAGTGATCAGATCAATCTGCAAAATCTAGAAACAAAGTGAATCAACACCAAAACAACTGAAGCAGAATACTTTGCGAAACACAATTTATGTCACTGCCAATACTTTTGGCCACACACACACACACTGGTTCCAGTGGCTTCTCCTCATGCTGGCAGTTTACAATTGCATCAGCGATACAGTACTATATACACATCTCAGGGGGCGGGACTTGTTGGCTCAGGCCATTTTTTTTTTTTTAAATAGCCAATAATCAACAGTCATAAAGACACAAACACACACATTCCTCTGTCCACTGTGCTGCTGTTCGAGAGTGAAACAGTACAGAAACTGAGAGATCTTAATCTAGTTTGGCCATTTTTACACAGACTTCAGAATTGAGAATTTTTTTACCGAACAAAAACAGCACATCGTGGGCTTCACTAATGACGAGGCAGGAGCTGTTGTGCAAGTCATGAAGATGAATCAGAAACAAGCAAATAAAAACATTACAACATATCAATGTTTTAAATCACACTATGCTAACTAGAAAGAGCAAAGGAAACTATTGTGATGTACAGCCCAAGAAACCTCTGCATTCAATATAAAAACTCTTGACATTTTCATAACGTCTAACTCCTGCGAGTTCCCATCAGAAGTTATAGTCTCTATTCCCATCAAATACAATTACCCTCGAGTAAAGCAGACTACTACACCTGGTGTCACAACAACGAATCCAGGGCGTGCCGAGTGATTCCAGCCAGGTCTCCTAAGCAACCAAATTGGCCCGGTAGCTAGGGAGAGTAGAATCACATGGGGTAACCTCCACGTTGTCGCTATAATGTGGTTCTCGCTCGGCTGAGAATAGCGTGAGCCTCCACACGTGCTATGTATCCGCGGTAACGTGCTCAAGCCACGTGATAAGATGTATGGATTCATGGTCTCGGACACGGAGGCAACTGAAAAATACAATTACCCTCCACTCGGAGGGCTTCAGGGGCTGAAAGGTGAAAAGACATTCTGTTTATAGACAAAAAGCAGCAAAACTTTCATTTTGATTTCACAGTGTCTTTAAAACTAAAAAGGAAAAATGGCTGTAAACAATGTTTTTAAATACCAATAATGTTTTTGTAAAATATTTTACTGTAGTAAGTATTCTGCTGTGCGAAGACAGAAGCTCCACATTTTGTCAAAATTGAATTGACAAAAATCGGGAGTCTTAGAGGATGATCTGTCATGTGACAGACTGGTTTGTCTCAACTATGCACAGATTAAGAGCAAACAGAATGTAAAAATAGCAGTAACAACAAAATCCCCATTTTTCTAAATTTAAATGGCTCTGCCACTGAGAAACTGCTTTGAAACACATCAAAAAGTGTTGTTTATCTTGGGATAATCTGAGAGAAGAAATTATGAGTCTCTCCATATACAGTGCATCCGGAAAGTATTCACAGCACTTCACTTTTTCCACATTTAGTTGTTACAGCCTTATTCTAAAATGGATTAAATTCATTATTTTACTCAAAATTCTACAAACAATACCCTATAATGACAACGTGAAATAAGTTTGTTTGAAATCTTTGCAAATGTATTAAATTTAATTTAAATTATTATTATTTTTTTTAAATCACATGTACATAAGTATTCACAGCCTTTGCTCAATACTTTGTTGAAGCACCTTTGGCACCAATTACAGCCTCAAGTCTTTTTGTGGATGATGCTACAAGCTTTGCACACCTATTTTTGGGCAGTTTCTCCCATTCTTCTTTGCAGGACCTCTCAAGCTCCATCATGTTGGATGGGGAGCATCGGTGCACAGCCATTTTCAGATCTCTCCATAGAGGTTCAATCGGGTTCAAGTCTGGGCTCTGGCTGGGCCACTCAAGGACATTCATAGAGTTGTCCATTAGCCACTCCTTTGTTATCTTGGCTGTGTGCTTAGGGTCGTTGTCCTGTTGGAAGATGAACCTTCGCCCCAGTCTGAGGTCCAGAGCGCTCTGGAGCAGGTTTTCATCAAGGATGTCTCTGTGCATTGCTGTATTCATCTTTTCCTCGATCCTGACTAGTCTCCCAGTTCCTGCCGCTGAAAAACATCCCCACAGCATGATGCTGCCACCACCATGCTTCACTGTAGGGATGGTATTGGCCAGGTGATGAGTGGTGCCTGGTTTCCTCCAGACATGACAATTGCCATTCAGCCCAAAGAGATCAATCTTTGTTTCATCAGACCAGAGAATTTTGTTTCTTATGTTCTGAGAGTCCTTCAGGTGCCTTTTGGCAAACTCCAGGCAGACTGTCATGTGCCTTTTATTGAGGAGTGGCTTCCGTCTGGACACTCTACCATACAGGCCTGATTGGTGGAGTGCTGCAGAGATGGTTGTTCTTCTGGAAGGTTCTCCTCTCTCCACAGAGAAATGCTGGAGCTCTGTCAGATTGACCATCGGGTTCTTGGTCATCTCCCTGACTAAGGCTCTTCTCCCCCGATCGCTCAGTTTGACCGGGCGGCCAGCTTTAGGAAGAGTCCCGGTGGTTCCAATCTTCTTCCATTTACATATGGAGGCCGCCACTGTGCTCATTCGGACCTTCAATGCTGCAGAAATTTTTCTGTACCCTTCCCCAGATCTGTGCCTTGATACAATCCTGTCTCGGAGGTCTACAGACAATTCCTTGGACTTCATGGCTTGGTTTGTGCTCTGACATGCACTGTTAACTGTGGGACCTTATATAGACAGGTGTGTGCCTTTCCACATCATGTCCAATCAACTGAATTCACCACAGGTGGACACCAATCAAGTTGTAGAAACCCCTCAAGGATTATCAGTGGAAACAGGATGCACCTGAGCTCAATTTTGAGTGTCATGGCAAAGGCTGTGAATACTTATGTACATGTGATTTTTTTATTTTTAATAAATTTGCAAAGATTTCAAACAAACTTCTTTCACGTTGTCATTATGGGGTATTGTTTGTAGAATTTTGAGGAAAATAATGAATGAATCCATTTTGGAATAAGGCTGTAACATAACAAAATGTGGAAAAAGTGAAGCACTGTGAATACTTTCCGGATGCACTGTATCAAAGCAAAGTATTTTCTTTGTTCTGATGTAGTGATGTTAACATTGTGCATCACAAAGTATTTAAGACAATGTGATGCACAATGTTAACATCACTACATCAAAACAAAGAAAACTACTTTGCTCACACATTTAGTCGTGCCATTGACATGTGGCATTAGAACACATCTGAAGCAAAGTCTATGAACTTTAGCCCAACCTCTGCAAGGGTCTACAATGCAGTGACATCAAACAGGTACAAGAAAACTACACAGGGGTGCTGCAAAAATCACATGCATGGAGATATACCACATCCATCTGACCAGCCACCAGTGTAGGTATGATAAAACGAAAGCTCCTGGGACGGATATCTCAAGGAACAAAAGCAGAGGCACTTACAAGAAAACTGGAGGAACACAAGAGCAGTGCAGGCTTGTTTTAATAATTACCGGTCCTAAAGTCATTCCATCCAGTTGGACAGTTATGCCTGGGTCTGTGGTTTCTCTCAGGAAACGAATACTGTCTTGGAAAAACTTAGGGAAGAGTTTCATGTGGTCAAAAGATGCCTAAACATTTCCAAGCATTCAAAGGAGTGTGCGCGCTATCACATATGAGCCTCGTTATTTTTGTTTACATTCACAGAGTCAATTAGAAAAAAGTAGAAAAGAGAAGAATGCAAGCAACCATGGCTGCTGGATTATCATGGGAAGCAATCCAACAAAGTGATCAAATCTTCAGAGACTCCAAGTCAAGTATTACACCTTCAGTTTCGAAAAGTGTGATGTTCGCTCACCATTCAGAGCACTGACATTAAATGCCTGGCTCAATAGATGCAGACCCAAATTAGTGGCTCTGAAGGCATGGAATTAAACTTTCATGCATCTTGGGAGCAAAGCACTTTCAGCAGAACCTAAAAGGACTTACAGCTCTGTAATTGTGCCACTGAATAACTGCTCTGTCTACTAGAGGAATAAGCATTTCCTGCTGTGAAAAAACAAAAAACAAGAATGAAGTCAAAGTGTAGAAAGATTATAAGCAATGATTTTCCTAGGTATCATTCCTTAAGATCGTGAAATGGTGTCATTTTTAAGACCAAAAGCTGGTTCTCCTTACATACATTTCATGTCTCAAATTAATGTAAAAAGCCTATTTAAATATACACTATATGGACAAAAGTATTGGGACACCTGCACATTACACCTACAGGAGCTTTTATGACATCCCCTTCTAAATCCATATGCATTAATATCGAGATGGTCTCCCCTTTGCAGTTATAACACCTTCCACTCTTCTGAGAAGGCTTTCTCCAAGATTTTGGAGTGTGTCTGGTGGAATTTTTGCCCATTCTTCCAGAAGAGCATTTGTGAGGTCAGACGCTGATTTTGGACGAGAGGGCCTGGCTTGCAATCTCCTTTCTAGTTCATCCCAAAGGTGTTTGATAGGGTTAAGGTCAGGCCTCTGTGCAGGCCAGTTAAGTTCTTCCACATCAAACTCATCCAACCATCCTTTATGGACCTTGCTTTTTTGCACTGGGAAACAATCATGCTGAAAAGGGCCTTCCCCAAACGGTTTCCATAAAGTTGGAAGCAAGTAATTTTCCAAAATGTTTTGGTAAGCGGAGGCATTAACATTTCCCTTCAGTGGAACTAAGGGGCCTAGGCCAACCCAGAAAAACAACCCCAAAGCATTATCCCTCCTCCACCAAACTTTACAGTAGGCACAATGAAGTCAGGCAGGAAACGTTCTCCTGGCATTCACCAAACCCAGATTCGTCCATCAGATTGCCAGATAGAGAGCGTGATTCATTACCCCACAGAACACGTTTCCACTGCTCCAGAGTCCAATGGCGGCGTGCTTTACACCACTCCATCCGACACTTGGCATTGTACTTTGTGACGTACGGCTTGCATACAGCAGCTCAACCATGGAAAGCCATGCCATTAAGCTCCCGGCGCACAGTTTTTGTGCTGATGTTAATGCCAGATGAGGCAGTTACTGAGTCAGCAAAGCGTTGGCGACTTTTACGCACTATGCG